>NC_080695.1:64653075-64954672 GCF_030445035.2 Dasypus novemcinctus
GATTTGAATGATAACACAAAACACAACAACACACATGTCATGGAAGTTCCAGTAGAAAAGAAGAGAAAAAAAGGCAGAAAGAGTATTCGAGGAAACAATGGCTGAAAGTTTCCCAACTCTCACGAAAGAAATGAACTTACATGTCCTAGAAGTGCAGCATACCCCAATCAGAATAAACCAAATAGACCTACTCCAAGACTCATACTACTCAAATGTCAAATGTCAAAGATAAAGAGAAAATTCTGAGAGCAGCAAGAATGAAGCAAACCATCACATACAAGTGACACCCAGTAAGACTTAGCATGGAAAACAATGGCATGATACAATTAGGGAACTAAAAAAGAAAAACTGCCAACCAAGATTCATTATCCAGCAAAATTGTCCTTCAAATATGAAGGTGAGTTTAAAGCATTCACAAATGAACAAAAACTTAGAGAGTTCATAAAAAAGAATACACTTTTGCAGGAAGTACTAAAGGAAGCCTTACAGCCGGAGAGAAAAAGACAGGAAAGAGAGGCTTGGAGGAGCATATAGAAGAAAGAATAGCAGAAAGGATAACCAAAAGAGTAATAAGACAGACAAAAATAAGATATGACATATAAAAACTGAAGAGTAAAATGGTAGAAGTAGATAATGCATTTACAGTAATATTATTGACTGTGAGTAGTTTAAACTTCCAAATTAAAAGATGTAGGCTGACAAAATGGATTAAAAAATAATAATAATAAAACATGAGCCATCCATATGCTACTTACAAGAGACTCACTTTAGATCCAGGGACACAAACCAGCTGAAAGTGAAAGGTTGGAAAAAAGATACTCCACACAAAGAGTAACCAAAAAAGAGCAGGGGTCACTATAATAATATTGGACAAGACAGACTTTAATGCAAAAAAAGTTATGATACAGAAGACCATTATACAGTAATAAAAGGGACAATCCACCAGGAAGAAATAACAGTCATAAATGCACCTAACCAGGGTGCCCCAAAATACATGAGGCAAACTCTGGCAAAACCGAAGGGAGAAATACACAGCTCCACAATAGCAGTTGGAAGCTGCAACACACCATTCACATCACTAGATAGAACAACTAGACAGAAGATCAACAAGGAAACAGAGAATTTAACCAGTATGATAAACAAGCTCGACCTAACTGATATATACAATATGTTGCACCCAAACTGAATGGATTATACATTCTTCTGAAATGCCCATGGATCTTTCTCCAGGATAGATCACATGTTAGGTCACAATGCAGCTCTCAATAAATATAAAAAGATTGAAATTATACAAAGCACCTTCTCAAATCATAACGGAATGAATCTGGAAGTCAATAATAGAAAAGAGAGGAATTTGCAAATGTGTGGAGGCTAAACAACACACATTTAAATAATCAGTAGGTCAAAGAAGAAATTGTCAGTGAAATCAGTAAATATATTGAGACAAATGGAAACAAGGACACAACTTATCAAAACTTATAGGATACTGTGAAGGCAGTCTTGAGAGGGAAATTTGAAGCCCTAAATGCCTATATTAAAAAAGAAAAAAGCTCTAAAATCAAAGATGTAACTGAACAACTGGAGAAACTAGAAAAAGAACGGCAAACCATTCCCAAAACAAGCAAAAGAAACGAAATAATTACGATTAGAGCAGAAATAAATGAAATTGAGAACAAAAAAAAAAAAAAAAATTAGAGAAAATCAACGAAACCAAAAGCTGGTTCTTTGAGAAGATCAATAAAATTGACAAGCCCCTAGCTACACTACCAAAGTAAAAAAAAGAGAGAAGATACAAATAAATGAAATCAGAAATGAAAGGGGCAGAGTTATAACTGACCCCACAGAAATAAAAAGGATCTTAAGAGGATATTATGAGAAACTGTATGCCAACAAACTAGACAACCTAGATGAAATGGACAAATTCCTAGAAATGCACAAACAACATACACTGATGCTACAAGTAATACAAGGACTTAACAAACCAATCACACGTAAAGAGACTTAATCAGTCATCAAAAATTTCCCAAAAAGGAAAAGTCCAGGACCAGATGTTTTGAATGCTTAAATTCTACCAAGCATTTCGAGAATTAACCCCAATCATATTTAAACTCTCCCAAAAAAATTGAAGAAGGAAAATTACCCAAAACATGTTATGAAACTCTGGCAGTTTGAAATTATTTTTGTGAATCTCAAAAAGAGAAAGATTATGTTTGTAAACCAATCTATTAATCTGGGTGTGATACCCTTTGATTGCATTAGTTTCAGCTGAGATGTCCTTGAAACCATTACCTGTTAAGATTAGGATTTTGATTCAAGGCGTGAATCAGGTGGAGACCCTGCGCCCTCGGTGGGCTAATATAAATGAACACTCACTCAAGAAGACCCATGGGAAGAGAAAGAGCTCTGTCCCTTTTTATCCTGGGGCCCTGGGGAGAGATGAACCGTTCGCCTGTTAGTTTGCAGCTGGCCATGGGAAGAGAGCCAAGGCTGATACAGTAAGCCCTGAGAGGCAAGCCTTAGCCAGGAGAGAGAGGCAGCCCAGAAAAGAGAAGAAGCCCTGACGGACAAGCCCCATGCCAGCCTACAGCTGAGAGGAAGCCCAGAGGGGAAGGCTGAGCCCTCGCAGCCATCGCCCGCCATCTTACTTCAACACGTGGCAACTGACTTTGGTAGGAAAGCAACCTTGAGTTGGACCCTTTAGGGCCTTGTAATTGTCAGCTTTTACCCTCAAATAAATACCCTTTATAAAAGCCAACTGATTTCTGGTACTTTGCATCAGCACCCCTTTGGCTAAATAATACAGAAGCCAACATCACCCTAACACCAAAGCCAGATAAAGACACTACAAAAAAAGAAAATTGCAAACGAATCTCTCTAATGAGTATAGATGCAAAAATTCTAAACAAAATATTTGCAAAGAGAATCCAACACCATATCAAAAGAATTACACAGCACGACTAAGTGGGATTTATTCCTGGTATGCAAGGGTGGTTCAACACAAGAAAATCAATCAACGTTATATACCACTTAACACATTAAAGGGAAAAAAACACATGATCATCTCAACTGATGCAGAAAAGGCATTGACAAAATTCAGCATCCTTTCTTGATTAAAAAATAAAATACTTCGAAAGATAGGAATAGTAGGAAAATTCCTCAATATGATAAAGGCATATATGAAAAATCCACAGCCAACATCACACTCAATGGGGAAAGGTTGAAAGCTTTCCCTCTAAGCCTGGGAACAAGACAAGGATGCCCACTGTCACCAGTGTTATTCAACATTGTACTAGAAGTCCTAGTGAGAGGAATTAGTCAAGAAAAAATAAAGTAAAAGGCATCCAGAATAGGAAAAGAGGAAGTAAAACTCTCACTATTCACGATGACATGATCCTATACTTAGAAAACTCTGAAATGTCTATGACAAAGTTAGTTGAGATAATAAATGAGTTCAGCAAAGTGGCAGGATAGAAGATCAATGTGCAAAAACCAGTGATGTTTCTATACACTAGTACTGAATAATCCGAGGAGGAAATCAGGGGGAGGAATTCCATTTACAGCAACAAAAAGAGTCAAATACCTAGGAATCAATTTAACCAAAGATGTACAGGACCTATATGCAGAAAACTATGAAACAATGTTAAAAGAAATCAGTGAAGACCTAAACAAATGGAAAGATATTCATATTCATGGATTGGAAGACTAAATATCATGAAGATGTCAATCCTACCCAAACTGATTTATAGATTCAATGCAATACCAATCAAAATTCCAAAAGCCTGCTTTACAGAAATAGAAAGGGGAATTACTAAATTCATTTGGAAGGAAAAGTGCACCTGAATAACCAAAAGCACTCTAAAAAAGAAGTGCAACATGGGAGGAATTTCACTGCCTGACCTTGAAACATATTACAAAGCTACATTGGTCAAAACAGCACAGTGTTGGCATAAAGAGAGATATATAGATCAGTGGAATAGAACTGAGAGTTGAGAAATAAACTCTTACCTCCATGGTCAACTGGTTTTTGACAAACCTGCCAAGTTCATGTCACAGGAAAAACAGTCTCTTCAATAATTGGTGCTGGGAGAACTGGATATCCATAACCAAAAGAAGGAAAGAGGACCCCTATCTCACTCCCTACACAAGAATCGACTCAAAATGGATCAAAGACCTAAATATAAAATCCAGGACCATAAAACTACTATAAGAAAATGTAGGGAAACATCTTGAAGACCCTGTTGTTGGTGGTGGCTTCTTGGACCTTATACCCAAAGTATGAGCAACCAAAGGAAAAATAGATAAATGGGGCCTCCTCAGAATTAAATATTTTTGGACATCACAGGACTTTGTCCAAAAGGTGAAAAGGCAGGTGACAAAATGGGAGAAAATATTTGGAAATCACATGTCTGATAAGGATTTAATATCCATGAAATATAAAGATGCTACAACTCAATAATAATCCAATTAAAAAGTGGGCAAAAGACTTGAATAGACATTTGTCCAAAAAAGAAATACAAATGGCAAAAAAAAAAAAACACAAGAAAAAGTGTTCAACATCACTAATGATTAGGGAAATGCAAATCAAAACTACAATGAGATATCATTTCATACCTATCAGAATGGCCACTATTAAAAAGAGAGAACTACAAGTGTTGGACAGGATATGGGGAGATAAGAACACTTATTCACTGTTGGTGGGAATGTAGAATGGTAAAGCCAATGTTCGGCAGTTCCTAAAGAATATAGATTTGCCCCGTGACCCAGCAATACTGCTACAGGGTATATAACCAGAAGAGTAGTGACACAATAAACATCTTCACACCGATGTTCTTAGAGGCAATATTCATGGTTGCCAAAAGTTGGAAACAACCCAGTGTCCATCAGTCAATGAATGGATAAACAAACTGTGGTGTATTCACACAGTCAACGGACTACTATGCAGCTGTAAGAAGAAATGAAGTCATAAAGCATATAACAACATGGATGAACCTGGAGGACGTTATGTTGAGTGAAGCAAGCCATACACAAAAGGACGAATACTGCATGTGCCTACTATGAACTAAGCATATTGTGTAATCTCATGGAGTTACTAACTTGAATTTGGGTCACCAGAAAATTGAAAGAGGTTAGAAAATGGAAAGCTAAGGGTTAATTTGTGCAAAATTGATTTAAAAAGATGTGTGTTATTCTTTGGAAATGAATATAAAAGGTGAAAGCCCAACATAATGTCTATAACTAGCAGTACTATTATGTGAGTACGAGAAATGGTTTAAAAGGAAAGTCTAAGGTCATATATATTACTAAAAGGAAAGCTAAAAAATGTAAGAGGGAACTGTACAGCACTGTAAAACTGCATGTGAAATATGAATATGGGTAACATTGCATATATAAGACTGTTTTTCTATGAAGCTGAGCCAATATAGATTAATACTACTAAATGTTGCTATCAGACAAAAAAAAAAAACACATTATGCTAAGTGAAAACCAGAAACAAAGTACTACATATTGTATGATTCCAGGTACGTAAAATGTAAATACAAATCACTTTATAAAGATGAAATTAGATTAGTAGTTATGTAGATCTGGAGAAGGAATGTTAAGGGTTGTAGAGTTTTTCTTTTTGGAGTAGTGAAATAATTCTCAAACTTTTTGTGCTGATGAATGCACAACATTGTGATTATACCAATAGCCATTGATTGTACATTTTGATTGTATGGTACGTGAATATATCTCAATAAAACCGCTAAATAATAAATAAATAAATAAACAAGAATAGCCAGGAATAGCAGCTATGTACAGCAGAGGAGACATGGAGAAAGTGAAGAATTTTTTTGCTTGTTTTCCATTTCCTATTATTCTAATAATGAAAATGCTCTAATAATGATTGAAGTGATGAATGCACAACTATGTGATTATACTAAATACCATTGTTGTATCTGTTGGGTGATTTGTATGCTTTATTAATATGTATCAATAAAATTTGTTTAATGAAAAAGATATGAATGATCACATGATCTTATCAATTGACACAGAAAAGGCATTTGACAAAATACTGCATCCTTTCTTGATAAAAATACTACAAAAAATAGGAATTGAAGGAAATTTTCTCAACATAAAGGCCATATATGAAAAACCCACAGCTAACATTGTATCCAATGGTGAAAAACTATAAGCTTTCCCATTGAGACCAGGGACAAGACAAGGCTGCCCACTGTCTCCACTGTTGTTCAATATAGAGCTAGAGGTCCTAGTTAGAGCAATCAGGCAAGAAAAAGAAATAAAAGGCATCCAAATTGGAAAGGAAGAATTAAAACTTTCACTATTCGCAGATGATATGATTGTATATCTAGAAAATCCTGAAAAATCTACAACAAAGCTGCTAGAGCTAATAAATGAGTTCAGTAGAGTGTCAGGATACAAGATCAATACCCAAAAATCAGTGGTGTTTCTATACACTAATAATGCACAATCTGAGGAGGAAGTCAGGAAAAAAATTCCACTGACAATAGCAACTAAAAGAATCAAATATTTAGGAATAAACTTAACCAAGGATGCAAAGCACTTGTATTCGGAAAACTATAATACATTGCTAAAAGAAATCAGAAAAGACCTAATTAATTGGAAGAACGTTCCATGATCATGAATTGGAAGACTAAATGTCATTAAGATGTCAATTCTACCCAAACTGATATATAGATTCAATGCAATCCCAATAAAAATTCCACCAGCATTTTTTAAGCAAATGGAAAACACAATTATCAAATTTATGTGGAGGGGTAAGAGGCCCCAAATAGCCATCTTAAAAAGGAAAAGTAACATTGGAGGACTCTCATTTCCAGACTTTAAATCATATTACCTAGTTACAATGGTAAAAACAGCATGGTATTGGCATAAAGATAGACACATAGACCAATGGAACTGAACTGATGGTTCAGAAACAGACCCTCATATCTACAGCCAAGTGATTTTTGATAAGCCTGTCAAGCCCTCCCAGTTGGGGCAGAACAGTTTATTCAACAAATGGTGTTGGGAGAACTGGATGTTCACAGCCAAAAGAAAGAAAGAAGACCACTACCTCATACCTTATGCAAAAATTAACTCAAAATGGATCAAAGACCTGAATATATAAGGAAGTACAATAAAGCTGCTAGAAGAAAATGTAGGGAAACATCTTCAAGACCTGGTGGTAGGTGGTGGATTCTTAAACCTTACGCCAAAAGCATGAGCAACAAAAAAAAAACATGGATAAACGGGACCTCCTCAAACTTAAACATTTCTGTGATTCAAAGGACTTCATCAAGAAGGTGAAAAGGCAGCCCCGTCAATGGGAGAAAATATTTGGAAACCACTTATCTGATAAGGGTTTGATTTCTATTCTATACAAAGAGATCATACAACTCAACAATAAAAGAGCAAGCAATCCCATTTTAAAATGGGCAAAAGATTTAAATAGACATTTCTCCAAAGAGGAAATATAAATGGCCAAAAAGCACATGAAAAAATGTTCCATATCACTAGCTATTAAGGAAATGCAAATTAAAACAACAATGAGATATTATCTAACACCACATAGAATAGACATTATTTTGAAAAAAAACAGACAACAATAAGTGCTGGAGAGGATGTGGAGAAATAGGAACACTTCTTCACTGTTGGTGGGAATGTAAAATGATGCAGCCTCTGTGGAAGACAGTTTGGCAGTTCCTCAGGAAGCTAAATATAGAACTGCCATATGATCCAGCAATTCATCTACTAGGAATATATCCAGAAAAACTAAAAACTATGACACAAACAGACATCTGCACACCAATTTTCATAGCAGCGTTGTTCACAATTGCCAAAAGATGGAAACAACCCAAGTGTCCAAAGTGTCCATCCACCAATGAAGGGATAAACAAAATGTGGTATATATGTACGATGGAATACTATGCTGCAATAAGAAGAAATGAAATTGGGAGACATATGTGATAGTACGGATAAGTCTTGAAGACATTATACTAAGCAAAGTAAGCCAGACACAAAAGGACAAATATTGCATGGCCTCATTAATATGAGCTAACTACAAATAATAAACACATGGAATTAGAACTTAGAGTACAGGTTATAAGGAAATAAGAGAAGGGTTGAGAAGAACTTTAGATACTTAATGTACATAGAAGTTTTAATTAACTTGACTGTAAAAGTGTGGAGATGGATAGAGTTGATAGTAACACATTACAGTGAGTAGTAACTGGTTTATAAATGGGATTGTGACTGAAAAGGTAGCCTGGGGAAGTAAATTGTCAATAGAAAGAACGCTTAAGAATAATCTAGGGACTGAATAACACAGTGAACCCAGAGGTGGTTGAGAATTGTGGTTAAAGGTACAAATGCAAGAGAGTCCTTCTGTTAGCTAGAGCAGATGTACATCAATCACTATTGCAGGATGATGGGAATGTAGAGAAACATGGGAAACCTACAATTGATGTGACCTATAGACTGTGATTAACAGCAATACTATAATATTCTAGCATAAATGCCAAGCTATACTTTGTTGATAATGGAGGTGTATGGAAAAAGTGCACCAAATGTATGCTATCGACCAAGATTGGTAGTAATAGTCCCATGATATTATCTCATAATCTGTAACAAATGTTCCACCAGCCTGTGGAGTTGTATGGGAAATTTACATATCTGTATGATTGTTTTGTAAGCTCACAATATCTGTAACAAAAATACGTTTAAAAAGCAATAGTATGGGTTGGGGGGCAAAATACACCAAATGGAGATGTCTTCGCAGAGAGTCGCCGTGGTTTCCTGCTTCAACAGTGCTTGAACGGAACCCGGCGCTCGCCCCTGTCGGCCAGCCACCCCCAGCTGCTTGCCACCGTCCGTTCAGTGTCGCGCAGCTGCTGCTTCTCAACTGCCCATCATGACGACCACATCCCCGTCGCAGGTGCGCCAGAACGACACCCAGGACTCTGAGGCCGCCATCAACCACCAGATCAACCTGGAGCTCTATGCCTCTTACGTCTACCTGTCGATGTCTTACTACTTTGACCGTGATGATGTGGCTTTGAAGAACTTTGCCAAATATTTTCTTCACCAATCTCATGAGGAGAGGGAACATGCTGAGAAACTAATGAAGCTGCAGAACCAACGAGGCGGCCGAATCTTCCTTCAGGATATCAAGAAACCAGAACGAGAGGACTGGGAGAGCAGATTGAATGCAATGGAGTGTGCATTATACTTGGGAAAAAGGGTGAATCAGTCACTACTGGAACTGCACAAACTGGCTACTGACAAAAATGACCCCCATTTGTGTGACTTCACTGAGACCCACTACGTGAATGAGCAGGTGAAGTCCATCAGAGAACTGGGTGACGACGTAACCAGCCTGCGCAAGATGGGGGCCCGGATTCTGGCTTGGCAGAGCATCTCTTTGTCAAGCACACTCTGGGAAGCAGTGATGAGAGCTAAACCTTCTGTTGGCTTCCCCAGAGCCACAGGGTAGTAGTGCATGTGTGTTGGGTTTACCTTTTCTATAAGTTGTATCAATATCTACCAAGTTCTTTTATGGGTACCATTCCTTCAAATAAAGTTACCAAATACACCAAATGTAAGATAAGGACTACAGTTGGTAGAAATACATTGACGATGCTCTTGCATAGTTTGTAACAAATGTTTCACACCAATGCAAAGAGTTGGTGGAGGGGTGATATATGAGACCCCTGTGTGATGTTATGTATGTTTATTTTGTAAGTTTGCAATATTTACTATACACTCATTGTTCATGTGTGTTCATGTATGAATGATATATGTCAATTTAAAAAAAGGAATGAATGGCGGAGGCAAAGAACAGGGAGGAAGATGCAGTTTACACAGGGTCAGATGGGTATATGGGAGGGGGCTGGCTTGGAACAGGGTGGAGGAAGCCCTCAGGAGATGACATTAGAGCCAAGCCTGGAAGTGTGCAGACCAGGTGTGGGAAGACGGGGTAGGAGAGGGGCAAGGAAGCCTCCCAGGCAGAGGGATCAGCAGGTGCAAAGTCATGGAGGTGAGCGTAGACTGGCCTCTGCAGAGAGAGAGGCAGGGTAGCTGGGGCCAGGGTACGGCTGGATGCCTGGAGAAGACACTGGAGAGTCTTAGGCAGGGACTGCCCAATCAAATTTGTGTTTCAGAAAGATTTAGGCAGCGGACTTGGCCCAGTGGTTAGGGCGTCCGTCTACCACATGGGAGGTCTGAGGTTCAAACCCCGGGCCTCCTTGACCCGTGTGCAGCTGGCCCACGCGCAGTGCTGATGCGCGCAAGGAGTGCCCTGCCACACAGGGGTGTTCCCCGCGTAGGGGAGCCCCACACACAAGGAGTGCGCTCCGTAAGGAGAGCCGTCCAGTGTGAAAGAAAGTGCAGCCTGCCCAGGAATGGTGCTGCACACACGGAGAGCTGACTCAGCAAGATGACGGAACAAAAAGAAACACAGATTCCCGTGCCGCTGACAACAACAGAAGTGGACAAAGAAGATGCAGCAAATAGACACAGAGAACAGACAACTGGGGTGGGGGAGGAAAGGGAGAGAAATAAATAAATCTTAAGAAAAAAAAAGAAAAAAGAAATATTTATATGTGATTTCTGGGTGGACTGTGGATTGGGAGTGGAAGGGACAAGGGTAAAGACCCATGGGGCGCTCATTGCAGTTGTCCAGATGAGAGATGAGGGTGGCTTGTACTGGGATGGTCGTGGTGGGTTGGAGAGAAGTGGATGGACTTGACGGATATTTGGGTGATGAATGCTGGAGGACAAGGTAGGGTTCATGCTATGAATTTTTTTTTTACTCCTTGGAGAAATGGCCAACCCAGGTCCAGAGCAGGAAAAACACAAGATGAGGCTGGTCTGGACCACCTTGTCACGTCTGACATCAAGGGAGCTGTCAAAGCCTACTAAGGTCATAGTCAAAAAACCTGGGGGAGTCCCACTAGCCAAGGGTGAGACATATTAATAAGGATAAGAACTGCAGTGGATTGAAACATATTTGATGTTTCAGTCCATGAGTTCATAACAATATTGAAGATATTGTTTTAATGTTCATTGGTCCCCCCTAGAGGGTTCTATGAGCCAATTCATTTTTTAACTGGTAAATAAAAGGAAGGAATCAAGTATTTATCCTGCCTTTCCTTCACAAACTGTCCCACTTGGTAATCAAATGGGAGATGAGGGGAAGTTTCTCTATATTGAAATATTCCATCAAATGAATGAAAAGGGGAGGAAAGATTATCATCAATTTGCAACCCCAGATGAATTAGTGGATCTAAACACTGAACATCAACAGCTGCTAACATCCCCCAAAGAGTCACAACCAGATAGCAGGTGGTTGAACATTCTACCCCTCCTATAAAGCAGTCCTGCCAAAGCAATCAAATCTGAATCTGGGAAGCAGATTTGGCTCAATGGATAGAGCTTCTGCCTACCACATGGGAGGTCCAGGGTTCAAATCCAGGGCCTCCTCACCCATGTGGTGAGCTGGCCCACACACAGTGCTGATGCGCGCAAGGAGTGCTGTGCCACACAGGGGTGTCCCCACGTAGGAGAGTTCCACACACAAGGAGTACATCCCATAAGGAGAGCCACCCCATGTGACAAAAAGTGCGGCCTACCCAGGAATGGCGCCGCACACACGGAGAACTGATACAGCAAGATGACGCAACAAAAAGAGACACAGATTTGCAGTGCCGCTGACAAGAATCCAAGCGAATGGACACGGAGAGCAGACAACTGCGGTGGGGGGGTGCGGGGAAGGGGAGAGAAATAAATAAAAAATAGATCTTTAAAAAAAAATCTGAATCCAAACAAACTTTTATATCCAAAGACGAATTTACATAAAACCCAAAGGTCAAAGAGCATGCTAAATGACACCATGGGGATCGTGATGGTTGCATTCATGCGTGAACTTGGCCTAGTTATGGTGCCCAGTTGTCCAGTCAAGCAAGCACTGGCCTGATTTCGTGGGTTTAAATCGTCAGGCAGTTGATTGCATCTATGGCCGATGACACCTACAATCAAGGGGAAGTCTCATCCAATCAGTGGAAGACTTTAAAAAGAGAAGGGATGATTTCAGCAGTCAGAGGTGAGAATTTCTAGCTCTACTTCAGTCAGCCAGCTTCTTCTGGAGAATTCACTGAAAACCTTCATCAGAGTTCTCAGCTGGCAGCCTGCCCTGTGGAGTTTGGATTTGCCCATCCCCACAATCCCGTGAGACAATTCTTAGATAAATCTCAAAATATTTACATTAACTCCTGTCCATTATTTCCCTAGAGAGCACTGACTAAAACAGGATGAGGTCAGCAAAACCCAGGGAGAAGTTGCTCTACGGAACAAGCAACCCCTTTCTTTTGAGAAATAAATTGCGAGGGGAGAAAGGGGGGGAGCTGAAGGGATACCTCTAAAAAGAGACATGAGACACAACAACCAATCACAATGGGTGGGACTTTATTTGAATCCTGATTCAAACAAACCACTGTGAAAACAAAACTGTGACATTTATGAAACAATTGGAAATGTATACACTGACATTTGAGGATATCAAGGAATGAGTGTATTTTTTACATAGTTTCTTTTCAAAGTGAATTTTTGCTAATCTTTAGAAACACATACTAAGATATGGTAGGATGTGGATAGCGCCTCCTACCTAACCAAGGACTGACACCCCCGCCCGCCCCCCAGCCCTGCATACCTGTAACTCCCTGGAAACACGCCAAGCTTTGGCTGCTGTAACCTTGAACACTGCCCACCCCGAGCACATCTTGTTTTGAGACAAGAACACATACCAAAGTGTTTTCCCCCTCCTTGCACACAAGCCTCTGGCATTAAGCCACCTTTGACCCTCAGCCATCCATAACCTGTTGGACTGTTGCCCGTAACCTGGGAATGCAAATGAGAAAAGCACTTTAATGTTTCGAATCAGTCAGACCCTACTCTGCCTATAGCAGAGTTTGTTTGCTTGTTTAACAAGTCAATTTTATTGATACATATTATTAAACCATACAATTCATCCAAAGTGTACAATTAATAGTATTTGGCATAATCACATAGTTGTGCATTCATTACTTCAGTCATTATTAGAGCATGTTCATTATTTCAATCACAATAATAATAATAAACAAAAAATGGAAAAACAAACAAGAAAATTCTTCACCTCTCAATCTCTGTTTCCCCTGGTGTACATAGCTGCTATTCCTATTATGGCACAGTTATTATTTATTTATTTATTAAACAGTTTTATTGAGATATATTCCCGTGCCATCTATCTAAAGTGTACAATCAATGGCTTTTAGTTAATCACAATGTTGTACATTCATCATCACAAAAAGTTTTAGAACTGTTTCATTACTCCAAAAAGAAAAGCTCCACACCACTTAGCATGCCGTCCCTAGCCCAACGTAACCACGAACCTAATTTCATCTTTATAAATTGATTTATATTTACATTTTATATAAATGGAATCACACAATATGCTAACAGTATATTTAGTTCATAGTAACGCAATCATACAGTATTTGTCCCTTTGTGTCTGGCTTGCTTCACTCAACACAATGTCATCCAGTCTCATCCATGTTGTCATATGCTTTATGACTTCATTTCTTCTTACAGCTGCATAATATTCCATTGTATGAATACATCACAGTTTGTTTACCCATTCACGAGTCAATGGACACCTGGGTTGTTTCCAATATTTAGCAATCATAAATAACGCCACTATGAACGTAGGTGTGCAGATGTCTGTTCTTGTCACTGCTCTCTGTTCTTCTGGGTATAAACCCAGTAGTGGTATTGCCAGGTCACATGGCAAGTCTATATTCAACTTCTTCAGGAACTGCCGAACAGTCCTCCACAGTGGCTGTACCATTCTGCATTCCCACCAACAGCGAATAAGTGTTCCAATCTCTCCACATCCTCTCCAACACTTGCAGTTCTCTGTCTTGTTAATAGTGGCCATTTCTCATAGGTGTAAATTGATATCTCATTGTAGTTTTGATTTGCATGTCCCTAATTGCTAGTGATATTGAACATTTTTTCATGTTTTTTTGCCATTTGTATTTTTTCTTTGAACAAATGTCTGGTCAAGTCTTTTGCCCACTTTTTAATTGGATCATTTGTCTTATATTGAGTTGTAGCATCTCTATATATATCACAGATATTAAACCCTTATTGGACATGTGATTTCCAAATATTTTCTCACATTGAGTCAGCTGCCTTTTCACCCTTGTGACAAAGTTCTATGAGGTGCAAACTGTTTAATTTTGAAAAGGTCCCATTTACTTTTTGTTGTTGTGCATGCTTTGGGTGTAAGGTCCAAGAAACCACCACCAACCAAAGGTCCTGAAGATGTTTCCCTACATTTTCTTCTGGTAGTTTTATTGTCCTGGCTTTTACATGTAGGTTTTTGGTCTATTTTGAGTTGATTCTTGTATAGGGAGTCAAATAGGGGTCCTCTTTCATTCTTTGGGTTATGGATATCCAGTTCTCCTTGCACCCTTTGTTGAAGAGACTGTTTTTTCCTGTGAACATGGACTTGGTAGGTTTGTCAAAAACCAGTTGACCAGGGAAGCGGACTTGACCCAATGGTTAGGGTGTCCGTCTACCACATGGGACGTCCGCGGTTCAAACCCCGGGCCTCCTTGACCCGTGTGCAGCTGGTCCATGAGCAGTGCTGATGGGCGCAAGGAGTGCCCTGCCACGCAGGGGTGTCCCCCGCGTAAGGGAGCCCCACATGCAAGGAGTGTGGCCGTTAAGGAGAGCCGCCCAGCGCGAAAGAAAGTGCAGCCTGCCCAGGAATGGCACTGCACACATGGAGAGCTGACACAACAAGATGATGCAACAAAAAGAAACACAGATTCCTGGTGCCGGTGACAACAACAGAAGTGGACAAAGAAAAAAGAACACGCAACAAATGGACACAGAGAACAGAAAACTGCGGGGGGGGGCAGTGCGGTGTGGGGCGGTGGGGTGGGGGAGGGAGAGAAATAAATAAAATAAATAAATCTTTAAAAAAAAAAAACAAAACCAGTTGACCAAAAAAAGATAAGAATAAATTAAATTTTTAAAAATTAACAAATACAGGGGGAAAAAAACAACAACAATTGACCTTGGAACTGAGGGTTTATTTCTATTCTTTTCCACTGGTTGAAGTGTCTGTCTTTATGCCAAGCAGTGATATTTGTTTTTTTAATTAATTTTTTTTATTTTTAAAGAAACTTTAGATTATATAAATGTTACATTAAAAACATAAGGGATTCTCATATGCTCCCCCTCCCACACTTTCCCACATTAACTACATCCTTCATTAGTGTGGTACATTTGCCATAATTGATTAACACATCCTGAAGCACTGCTACTAACCATGGACTACAGTTTACATTATAGCTTACATTCTGCCCCACACAATTTTGTAGGTTATGGCAAAATATACAGTGGTCTGTATCCATCACTGCAAGGTCATGCAGGACAATTCCAATGTCCCAAAAATGCCCCATATTACAACTACTCTTCCCTCTCCCATTCCTCAGAGCCTCTGGTGACCACTGCCTTTACATCAATGATAAGAATTCTTCCATTGCTAGAATAATAATCAGTGTATAGTGGAATAATAATGTCTACTTTAGTCCATTGTTCATTCCCCAATCTTGAGGATTTGGAGATGGTGATGCCCACTCCCAAGCAGTGGTTTTAAGGTAACTTTATTTCATGAGCCTTGCCTCTTGGAGCCCAGGTCCTCGGTTGCCATGCAAATTTGTCCCCTCCATGTCACCTCCTCCACCCTGTTCTACACGTCTTCTAACTGGCCTCCTGCATCCCTGGGTCCCTGCCATCCACTCTGCACAGCAGCCAGAGGACACTTTTCAAAACACACATTGGATGCCCCCAAAGCTTTTCTGTTGTTGTTGTTAACTTCTGTATCTTTTTAGTATGTGTGCATGATTTCTTACAAAATTTATTGCAATAAAATTCACAGGATGTAAAATTTACCATTTTACATGTTCAAGCCAGTGGGTTTTAGTACACTCATGTTGTACAATCACTACCACTACCCAATCCCAGAACATTTTAATCACCCCAAAAAGAAACCCCATACATATGAGCAGTCACCCCCACTCCCCCTCCCTCCAGCCCCACCCAAAAACCACTAATCTGCTTCCTTTCTCTATGGATTTGCTTATTCTGGAAATCTCATATAAATGGAGTCATACTATATTTGTCCTTTGCATGTGGCTTCTTACACTTAGCATAATGTTCTAGGGGTTCATCCATGTGATCTATCAGAGTTTCATTCCTTTTCGTGGATGAATAATATTCCACTGTAAGGATAGACCACATTCTTCAATCCATTCATTCTTTGATAGTCATATGTTTTATTTCCACTTTGGGGCCATTGTGAACAATGCTCATATTTACATTCATGTGTAAGTTTTTGTGTGGGCATGTTTTCAATTCTCTTGGGTTTGTACCAGGCCCCCAATCTTTTTAAAAGCCTTGTATCATTCTTAAAATAAAACCTGAAGCGATGTGTCTCAAGCAGTTGAGCTCCCGCCTCCCTCATGGAAGGTTGCAAGTTCGGTTCCCAGTGCCTCCTAAAAAAACAAAAACAAACAAGCAAAACAAATGAAAAAACCAACTCAGGGAAGCCGATTGGCTCTGTGGTTGAGAGCCATCTTCCCACACGCAAGGTCCTGGGTTCAATCCCCAGCCCCTGGCACCTCAAAGAAAAATAAATAAAACCTGAGTTCTTCATCCTGAGCTCTCCAGTCCTGCACGGTCTGACCCCTGCTCGTCTCTGTGTCACGGGCCACCACCCTCCTGCTTACTGTGGGAGGGGGGTCCAGGACTCCACCCTCCTCCATCCTTGCCAGCCTTGCTCCCTGTTGGCCCAGAGCCTTTGCAAGGGTTGTTCCCAGTAGTTGTAAACTCCACGTGAGCAGAGACCACGTCTGCCCACCACCGAGCCCCCAGCACCATGGACAGCGCCCGCCCTCGCTGAGAGGGCCTACATGTTTGCTCCTCAGAGTTTTCGTTGGAACCTTGGGTTACATCAGAGAGCAGACTTTCAACCTAAGTCCGTGGATACACAGGGGAGCCTCAGGGAGGTCACGAAACCCTCGAAAATGTATCTATGTGGCTCTTTCCAGGGAAAGTGTCTGTGACTTACATCAGATTCCTAAAGGTTCCGTGCCACCCCTCTCCCCCATCATAACCTGTCACTGGTGTAGATCAGTGGGTCTCAAGCTTCAATATGCAGCAGCATCGCCTGGGGAGCATGTTAAAATCTTAGCTATTCAGGAGAGCAGATGTAGCTCGGCGGCTGAGTGCCTGCTTCGCATGTATGAGGTCCCAGGTTCAATCCCCAGCACTTCCTTAAAAAAAAAAAAAAGAGTATCTCTTCAGCAGCCCCCGCCCCTCTCCCCCAGAGCGGAGGACTTGGGGTGGGCCCTGGGATTTTCACTAACAGCTTCCCACCGGGTGACTCCGATGCGGTGGTCCCGAAAGACTTCCTCCGTCCCCCGAAGAATCGCGACGCGAAGCTTCTTGCAGGTCTTTCTAAGGTTGGCAGCCCAGGGGAGGCTTCCAGAAAACCGGCAGCCCCCCCAGGAGACGTGCGCAGGACTGGAGCGGGGTCAGGCCCGGGGCTGCGGCTGGGACAGGTGCCCTGTGGTCCGGGAGCCTCTAGGTGGCAGTGCCGGCCAGAGCGGGGAGGGCGCACGGGCGGAGGGCGCGGGGAGGAGGAGCCGAGGCGGCTCGCCCGAGGGTGGGGGGCTGCCCGGGGACCCTCATCCCCACCCACCCAAGCCCCAAACGCCCCAGCTGGCGCCCACCAGGGAGGCCTGGCGCAGGGCCCGGTCCTCCTAAGCGCTCACGCACTTGTCGATGGAGGGAATGAGAAAGAGAAGGAAAGGACGACAAAAGGAGGCAGGCGACCAGGGCAGAGCCCTTGAGGGTCTGACTCCCCAGGACTAAGCGCCGGAGCTCCCGCCGCAGGGTCGCTTCCAGGCCGTTCCAGCCAAACTGAAGTCATGCTGCACAGACCGCTCGTTACACTGGGAGCATTCTCCCATTTGTGAAGTGTTCTTCAAGAGCACGATGCCTCCTAATTTCCCACCTCGGACAGCTATTAAGACGTGTTCAATCAACCCCCTCTTGTGACATTTGTAGGCCATTTCTTTGCCTTCTACTCCAAATAATATTGTAACATAAAAATCAGTTTCCACAGCTGATTATTTCCTTGAGATATATGTTTAAAAAGGGAATTATGGGATCAAAAGCCATGACCCATTTTAAAGACCTGGCTATATATTGCCAACTTATCAAAACTGTTACGCTTGCTCTCTCCGTCGCAGCACGTGAGAGGGTGTGTCACCTCATATCACCTCAGATTCCTCCAGGGTGTGTCACCTTATAGCACCTCAAATTCCTCAAGAGGGTGTGTCACCACATAGCACCTCAGGCTTCTCAGCACTGAGGAGGGGCACCCACCATCTTTAGCCCCTCAGCCTTCTCAGCACTGAGGAGGGGCACCCACCATCTTTCCAAAACTGTACTTGAAACCCAGGCTCTTTTTTTTTTTTTTTTTTTTTTTTTTTTTTAGACAAGGGATTAGAGAGTTTATTAAGAAAACAAGACAAAAGCACACTATGTAATGCACGGACTGCAGGTCTATTGGAGGGTGAGTCACGCTCCTGGGGCCCAGGTCAGGCCTTTTACAGCCTGTTTGCTGTTCTGATTGGATGCCCCACCCGTCATTTTTCAGGGGGCCAATGGTAAGGCCTTTTCTTTTTTTTTATTATTTTCTTTCTCTCCCCTTTCCCCCTGTTGTCCATTCGCTGTGTGTTCTTCTGCATCCACTTGCATTATCTGGCGGCACTGGGGAACTGCGTCCCTTTTGTTGTGTCATCTGCTGCGTCAGCTCTCCGTGTGTGTGGCACCACTCCTGGGCAGGCTGCGCTCTTTATTCACGCAGGGCGGCTCTCCCTGTGGGGCACCCTCCTTGCACACGGCAGCACTGCGCGTGGGCCAGCTCACCACACGGGCCAGGAGGCCCTGGGGATCGAACCCTGGACCCTCCATATGGTAGACGGAGGCTCTATCAGTTGAGCAACACCCGCTTCCCAATGGCAAGGCCTTTTGAGAATATCTGGGACTTTCCCTTGACCCTGAACGGGATTCTCATGGCCGAGATCTCACAGTCTTTCCGGCAGCCTTTTCAGATTCCCAGATGGGGTCTCACAGACGCATGGTCCGTCCACCATGTTGTCAGCCAGTCTTTTTAAAATTTGAATTTCACCATAAGTTAACACCTTCTCACTTATTGATTTTTTTGTTTTTTATTCTATTTCACTTATTGACATTTGCATTTCTGCTTCTGAGAACTCATGTTCATCTTTTTTTCTTTATATATAATATAAATAATATATGCATAATGACTATATATATATCAGGGAGGCTAGATTTGTCATACTTGTCATGATTTCATTTTCCTTTCAATTTTGTGTGAATCAGTGAAGAACACAGGTTTAAATTTAAGTTCATAATCAATCTTTTATTTTTTTTAAATTCCCCATTACCTTTGGGCTTATAAAGCTATATATCTTCCAGTTGTTTTAAATTTTTATGTTTTACATTTAATTCTTTAATCTGTTTTAATATATTCAGGTACGTGAAGTGGTACTTTAAATTAACAGCCCCCAAACTCTCCATTTTCCCAGTATGATTTGTTGACTAAGCCATTCCTTACCAATCATTTTGTGCTGTTTCTTGGTGAAATTTCAAGGTTTTATGTAAACCAGGGCATCTTCTGGACTATCAATGACACTTCACTTTTTAATTACAACTATTTTATAAATTTTAATTTCCTTTACTTCAAAACTTCCTTAGCTATTCTCGTCCTTCTGAATGAACTTAAATTTTTCTGACTAGTTTCCCCAAATCCCTATAGATTTATATTAGAACTGCATTCAATTATAAATCAATTTGGAAAATAGCCACAACACTCAAGTGTGGAGAGGGTGGAGGGAAATGGGTACTTGCTGGCTTTGTTGGGGAGATATAAATTGGCCTTCAGAGAGAGAGGTATTTTGACAGTCCCTGTTAAACCTTTAAATGTATTTATGCTTTGGTCCAACAGTTCCACTTCTTGGAATCTAGAAATCTCACCTAAGCACACAAGGATGTTCACGACAACACTATGTGCAGTAGAAGAGAAAAGAACTTGGTGACTTCACATGAGATTGGTTAACACACTAGGGTACAGCCAAACTGCAACATTAGCAGTAGGCAGATGCACTGGCACAGAAGGATGCTCTTGTTTTAATATTACATGAACAAAAAGCAAACAGCTCAACAAATACCTAGAGTAACATTCCACTTAGACTTTTTAAAATCGTAAATATATATGAATCACTAGGAAATGGTCTACAGTAGGGGCCAACAAAATTCTCTGCCAGTGGCCAGTGAATGATTTTAGCTTTGTGAGCCATGTCGTCTCTACTGTGACTACTCAGCTGTGTTGTCATAGAGCGAAAGCAGCCCTAGGATACACAAAAATGAATGAGCATGCCCATGTTCCCATAAAACTTCATTTACAAAAACAGGCAGTGGGCTGAATTTGGCCTGTGGGTCATGGTTTATTGACCCCTAGTCTAGAGGGAAATACCAAACTGCTGTCAGAGGTTGGGAGCTGGGGAGCAAAGGCAAACCGTGGCTCTGTTACGTGTTGAGGACCACTCCAAATTGTATTTGCCTATTTTATCTTGTATTATTATATGACACTGTCCTAAGGACTTGATAAATATTAAGTCCTTAAATTCATTTAAGAGTCATAACAACTCGAAATTAAAACTGGTATCCACATTTTAGAGGTGAGGAAACCCAGGCATGGAGAAGTGGGTTTCCTTAAGCTCACACAAGCTCGTAAATGCAGGAGCCAGGGTTCAAGCCCAGGCCGCCATCTCCAGAGTCATCCATCGGCGACATTTTTTTAGTCCTGCCATTTTGCTCTTTCTTTTTAAATAGTGTTTTCAGCATTCTAAATTAGCAATTTAATAAAGAGCCCCATTTTTATAATAAAGAAAAAGCATAAGAGAGTAGAAAAACAAGCTATTCTCTCTCTTCATGTTTAGACCAGACCCATAAATGACAATGACCAAACCCAAAACATCCAACCCAGATCCCCAAATCCAGGGCTGGAGAGAAGCGCGTTTTAGAGGGGGCCCCAGGGAGGCCCAGCAAGCTGGTCAGGCGTTGGAAGGAACTGGTTAGGGTGTCCTCCATTCTACCAGGCGTCCGGACCCAAAGGAGGCCAAAGCCAAAGCCAGCCCCCTCCGCACATGCACTTAGTTAGGCCGTATGGTCTGTTTTCAAACACAGGGATTTGAACATCCTTCAGCGCGTGTGCACTCTCTACTTCACCTCTGTCCATACTGCCAGCCTCACTCACTCACCTCACCCTGTGAGCCCCGGAGGGTGCCGCTTCTAGAATTCTCACCATCTACTGCAGGGGCTGCTACCCAGTTCAACAGGAGAGGCAGTCGAGGCCTGACCCAAGGCTAGCGAGTGCGGTCCTAGCAGTGCGTCCTTCCAGGCCAAACCGGCCCAGCAGGTAGATTTGACCTTAGGGAAGGGATGGTTCTGCCAGAGGCCTGGAAACAAGGAAGCTTCTGGACTGCGGGATCTAATGGCAGACTCCCTGGGTTCAAATCCTGACTCCAGGATCCCCTGGGCCTGTTCATCAGCACTTCTACCCCCACCCCCACCAGGGACCCCCCAGGACAAGCTGTGCCCTGGGGGACTGTCTCTTTAAGGATCTGGAAGTGGGCCCAGCCCTGTCCAGCGAGCTGGCAACACTGAGTTGTTTCTCAGTCTTCCCAATTCCAGTTTCCAAAGCCCAAACAGGAAATGAGTCGCCGCAGGAGAATGCGGGGCACCCAGCCCTGGGGTTTGTTCAAGGCCAACCTTACATCCGCCTTTGGGGAGGCTGCCTGGACAGGCCTTTGCGAGGCTGCAGGCTCGGGGCACCTCCTTGCTTGGTAACAAGAGCATCGCTGGATGGTACAGGACCGAGGGGAAGGTCTCAGACTCGGCCAGTTCAAAGACTGAGTTGACCAGGGTTGAGCAGGCCAGTTGAACTGCGGTTGTTGACTGTGCAGAGGAGCAGCCTGCTAAGTGTTCACAAGTGCCTTGTAGATGCCAGGCAGATTGGTTTCAGAGGCCCAGTTTACCCACCTGTAAGATGGGGGTGCCCTCCTTCCCTCATCAAATACTTACTGGGTGTCTGTCTACTCGCTGCCAGGTGCAGTGACAAGAGAAACAGAGACCAACACACATGCGGCCCTTGCCCTCAGAGAAAGGCAGACCAAAAAGAGCTGGTAAAAACCATCCTGGCAGGGGAAGCAGATGTGGCTCAAGTGATTGGACTCCCATCTACCATATGGGGGGTCCTGCGTTTGGTCCCCAGGGCCTGCTGGTAAAGGTGAGGCTGGCCTGTGCTGCAGAGTGCAACAAAAAAGAGATACAGAGGAAAGATAATGAGAAACACAACAAATCAGGTGGCTCAAGCGATTGGCTGCCTCTCTCCCACCACTGAGGTCCCAGGATTGGTTCCTGTTGCCTCCTAAAGAGAAGATGAAAAGACAAGCAGACACAGAAGAATGCACAAGGAATGGACACAGAGAGCAGAAAGCGAATGCAGGAAGGCCCAATAAATAAAATAAATCTTTAAAAAAAAAAAATCATCCTGGCACGATGAGGAACACATGGTGAATGGCAGGGCTCTCTGCTTACATGACACACAGGATGAACCAGAGTAAGGGACACCCATCACAACTGGGAGGGCATCCCAGGCGCAGATCCACAAGTATTTGTAAAACTCACAGCTGCAAAAAAAGGAAGGACGAATAAATGTTCCAGTCGACCCCCTCCCCTTAAGTAGGGAAATCCCAATTGCTGCCACCCCACTGAGAACCCCAGCTGGGGGGGCTTCACAGCCACGCCCCAGGCCCTGGCACCCCCACCCCACCCCAGGAAAGGCCAGCCCCAGGGGACTGGAATTAACCCCCTTCCCTTGCAAGAGGCCTCCGCCCCCTGCTGGGTCAGGCCTGTCTACCCCTACAGGCTCTGCAAAGAGGGGTGCAGTTGGTAGGTCCATGACAGCCAAACTTTTGCATGCTTGCCCTCTGGCTTCAGAGCTTGGGGAGGCTATTTCAAATGTGACTCCACCACTGGCAGCTTTGCCAGAGCCCACCTGTTGCACTCGTGTTGCTCCGGGGTTGAAGGTGAGGTAATGAATTGCTGGGAGCAGCAGTGCCTTCCACGTGCATCTGAGCTGATCCAAGGAACAAGTGGCCTGTGCGTCAATGAGACTCTCCTGGCTGTGTGCCTGGGGGCACACCCATCACCTCAACTGTCCAGCCCCATGTCCCCCTGACCTCAGCACACCCCAACCCCCTTCCTCCCCGAGAACCCTCCTCTCACCTGGGGATAGCCTCCAACCCCCGAGTCACCACTTCCCAGGCTCCAGCAACCTACTAACCGCCGGTCACTGCGTGGGCACCCTGCAGCCACCTTGCAAGGACCAACTCACACAGCACAACACCCCCGGCTGGGTACACTCCCAAGTGCTTGAAGCATTACCGCACCTCACCCTTACCAACAACCTTATCACCCCCTACTAAAGGTAGGGAAACTGAGGCAGCATGGGTGAAAGGCTTGCCAAGCCAGCCCTCAAACACTCCAGCAGGCTCCAGAACTCTGGGCTGGTGGTCAGCACTGCCTGGAAGTCCCAGGCCCAGCAACCCACACAGACCTGAAGGCACCCCAAGAGCCCACTGTGCACCCAGCACAAGGCAGAGGTGAAGCCCAGTGGGGCAGGGGCTGGCTCTCAAGCTACCTACCCTCCCTGGGCCTCAGTCTCCCCACCTGGTAAACAGAACAGCCCCCACCTGAGGGCTGATGTGAGGATTAAGTGTTTAGTCACCTTTTGCTTTTTCATAACGATAATGAAAGAATGCAAATCTGTATATGCTGGTAAGAAGTTCTCCAAGTTCTTTTAACTGTGGGGGGAGGGGGGGAGAGGTGCAGTTTAGTGTGTATATGTCCCCTTTTGTATAAAGTGGTTTCCAAAACACACATATACCTAGGCATGTGCTTGGCAACTTTTTTGAAAACAGAAATTTGGGGTCCCCAGGGGTATGGGTGGGTGCCATTTCAGGGCTTTTGTTTAGTTTTGGTATACAGAATGACTATTCCACAATGACGACAGGGGCCGAGGATCAAGGCTTTCTTTTCTGCGGTGTCCATCATCCTCAGCTGTGGCCCAGCTGCCCTAGCAAAGAGCAGCAGTAACCAGGCTCACGGGCAGACACTGCAGACAGGCGAGAGCCCCGCACAAGCAGCCTTTGCACCTCGTACCTTCCTGTACAACCCAACACTGCCAAGTGTGTGCTATGAGTGTAATTTCTCAAATGTAAACAGGTAAATTGGGTGATTGAACTAGGATGTTTGCGATCTTGCCTTTTCCTAGGTACTCTGAGCCTACCAAACGTTTGGACCCAGGGTACGGCACACAAGTTGTCCAGGAATCTCTTAGTCTCACCCTCTCCCGAGGAACATCACCTGGGGCAGGCTGCTGGGTCACCGCCTGGTCACTCCCAGTGAGCCATGTGCCCCGCCCTGGGGCCCTGTGGGTGCAAACTTGCTCTTACCTCCTGCTGGTCAGGGGAAACCACCCACCAAGTCTGACAGGACACCTGCCCCAGAGGAACACCCTGGTCACCGTCAGGCTTCCTCAAGGCCTGAGGGACCAAAGGTGGGCAGGCAGGCAGAGAGGAGGGGCCCAGCCCTGACAGCACCAGCTGCCCCCAGCCTCAAGGCTGCCCCCAGCCTCAAGGCTGCCCCCGGCCTCAAGTCCCCCTGAGGAACTCCGTGACACCAGTCTCCTGCCCAGTTAATCTCTGAAGGAGCCAAAGCCACATTCCACCCTGCAGGAGTCCCTGGACAGTTCTTGACTGGGGAGCCTGGAAACTTGTGATGCGTGGGCCCACCCCACGAGTTCCTTCTGTCCAAGGACAGCCTGACAGCCAATTCTCATGGGCAGATAGGCTGAGAACCAGTGAACTAGAGGGGAGAGAGATCTGGGTAAACAGGCTGGAGTTTAGAACCCAGAAAGAGCACCCACAGACTCCAAAATGGGAATTTTAACCCAGCCAGTCAGACAAGGCCGAGGACAATTAATGGCGAACATCTACATGCTTCCCATGTGCCAAGTAGGTCCTGGGACCACAAACCCACTGTAGGTCTCATTACTGATCCCATTTCACAGATGAGACTGAGGCTGGGGGAGGTGGTCACTTAAGTGGAGAAGCTGGGGTTCTCCCCTGTAAGTCACTGGGCCCAAGGTTCTGCTCTTACCCACCACACATAGGTTCTTGACAGTGTAAAGGCCCAGAAAGAAACAGGGCAGAAATGTGGACTTTTCATGAAAGCCTCCAAAGTTAGTTTCTTCCCAGTATTTTTTTTCAAGCCACCTTTTAGCCAAGTGCCAGATGCTACAGCCCAGAGAGGGTGGTTTTCCAAGGTGGTCAGGATAGGTAACATCCAGCACACTGGCTAATGAAAGATCAGTGAGATAAAGAGGAGTGCATCATACACAGAAAGGTAAGAACGATTTCCAGGCACCTGCTTCAGTTATGCTGGATGTGTGTGTTGCCACCAGGTCTTGATGGGAGAGGTATTTCCTGTGGGTCATGGGTCACAGTCCAATTGTTTGAGTAATCTTGAGATGTGCAACAGATAATAGACCAAATATAACTGTGTAAGCTAACAGTTCTTCACAATAATATTTAACCTAAAAGATCCCAAAAAGCAAATAAAAATCTCTTGGTGGTTATAAATTTCCATGTACACCTTTGAAATCCACACTGCCATTTTGATTTGAGATTTACTGTGGGAGAAGGGATTGGGGGGGTGGGGAGTGATCAACGTCCTCCCACTGCATTCAAGTATAATTTGGTACGTGCTCCCGCTCCCCCAAGGAATTTCAGCCATGCCATCACCACCCATGAGGAATGGATATTATTAGTCTGCAAAATTTTCCTCACAGCTCAAAGTTTTAGTGGCAGAAACCTTGGGTAATCTATGGAGAAGGACATCTGGATTATGAGTCTGAAGCAAATACCACTGAGCCCAGGTGCTGAAGGAAACATAGGGGCACCAGTGGTGGCAGGGTGCCCCAAGTGTCCCCCCGAACTCTGCTTTCTGAATCAGCTACAAAATCTCTACTCTTAGTTGTTAAGCCTTCTTCCTGTCTAAAGCCGGGGTAAACCTAGGACTCCTGAAGCTCTCAAGGGCAGGCAGCTCCATAAATGATACAAGTCCTCAACACTTCCAGCAATTCAGAACACTCACCAAACCTAAAAGAGTGACATGGCCTCACCAACTGCAGTTGCACCAAATGCCTTCAGAATTCACAGCAAATGCCCCAGTACGTGATGCCCCCTCATCCCGGGTTCAGGCACAGCTCCCCAAACTTTAAGTGCCAATGAAGGGAGACAGACAGGTACTTGCCAGCAAGTGCCAATTCCTGTAGACATTCACCATCTGAAAACAAGTCCTCATGCTCACAAAGGTAAACTCTTGCCTTGAAAACTAACCACTGCATGCACATTCTTCATATACCATGTTTCTTGTCCCTCTGGCTCCAAACTAACCCCCGGACACTGTGAAATCAGTTTGCAAGACTAGAAAGCTTCCACGTTCCACTCTCCTGCAATGATTTGCATTACCCAACACTAAAAACTAAAGAACCACCAGGCAACCAACGTTATTTCAATAGACGCAGAGCACCGAAGACTTGTAAATATACAGAAAATCGCTTGGAAATTTAGACTCCAAAACTAACAGCGTTTACCTTTGAGGGTGAAGGAAGGAGGCAAGTCAAAAGGACCTTTACACTAATACTGAGCATTTTAGTTTTCTTCAGAAAAACGTACCTGTGTTCAGTTTTTTAAAAAACTTGCCACTGTAAAAATTAGCCACATTCCAGAGTTCCCAGGGACTCCACTGACCAGTCAGAGAATAAATATAAACTTAAAGGTGTCAAACTTCTGAGGAATTCAAGTCCCTACACATCTACCCTGTTTCACAGGTGATGGGACAGAAACCACAGGTAGACTTGATGAGGTTCTCACAACTACTACATGGTGGAGCGTGCCTTGAAACCTTTACCATTCAAACAAAGATTCTTTTCTTCACACGAGGCAAAGAGCAAATTAAAACCCTGAGTTTGCTTTTTCTCCTGCACTTAGATACCCAAGACTGGCTAAGCTATAGAGCAAAGGCATTCGCATAACCATGTTGTGTATAAACCAGTATCTGGATATTGGGTGGAACCAGGCAATATTTTAAATATGAATGCCTTTGAACCAGCAATTTCATTTGAGGAAACCTATCCTATAGAAACTTAAAGAAATCACAGTATTGACTATGAAAACCTGGCACACCATTTCAGTCATCAATTCTCGCCACATAGATGGAAACCGAAAGAACGGGCACACTGTAAGCTGCTGTACTCAGCTGTATTGCCAAGACAGCTGCAACAGCCTGGATGCCCAGGCCTGCTTCTCTCAGAAATGTTCTGATGTCAAGTTTGTAAGGAGCATCTGAACTGATCAAAGTGGTAACAGCTTTCAAGAAGGGGGGAGCAGGTACCACAAATGTCTGAATAAAAAGCCTCCTTTGAATACATGAAAAGCTGTTTTCCCGATACAGCATAGTTACACTCATTTATAAGTCCTCTAATCATGATTCTCCTATTTTTGAACCTATAATTTTATACTTACTTATTTCTCAGATTTAAAGCTTTTGGATTGTTCCTATGCTGGCTGAGCCCTGAAACCTAGCAGATATGCAGCCAGCTCCTGCTTCCCAGTTCGAGACTGCCCTAGACAACTAACAAAATGATGATGATGGACCAGCCCCATCCCAAAAGCAAGTTATATTTTCAACTGCAAGCAAAACAATTCCATTTCTCTGCCCCATTATATCTATGTCCCTCCTCAGCCCGAAGCAGTCAGAGTGGACATCATCCCAAAACCCTCAAGATTGAGGAATGAACAAAAATAAGGGTGG
This sequence comes from Dasypus novemcinctus, assembly GCF_030445035.2. Taxonomy (NCBI): domain Eukaryota; kingdom Metazoa; phylum Chordata; class Mammalia; order Cingulata; family Dasypodidae; genus Dasypus; species Dasypus novemcinctus. The sequence goes on from NC_080695.1 coordinate 64,681,219, forward strand.
GGGGGGGGAGCAGATATGCCTTAAGTGGTTGAGCACCTGCTTCCCACACAGGAGGTCCAGGGTTCAAAGCCTCCTAAAAGGAAAAAAAAAAAGGCAAACAAATGAAAACACCAACTCAGGGGAGTCAATGTGACTCGGTGGCTGAACACCGGCTTCTGACATAAAAGGTCCCAGGTTCAATCCCCAGCCCTGGTACCTCAAAAAATAAATAAAATCATTTATTGGCATCTGACACCTTGCCAGCACTCCCAAGGTTTACTGACCCTCAGGGTCACATCTCTACCACCTCCTCTGACTAAAAAGCTAGTTACTGCATTCACTGCTACATGGAGGTCCTGAGGTCCAAAACCACAATCACTCAAGTTTAACAAGTTCTAATAGTCCTTAGGAAAATAAATTTTAGACAGCTTTTGAAAAGCCTAAATTGCATTTGATTATAGCAAAATGTTATGCAGTTACAATGACCAAAACAAAAGTGCAGACCAGCCCCACGGTTTTTTTGGTTTTTAAAAATTATTTATTAGTTTTATGATTGCAGGTATGTACTACTCCTCCAGTTAAGTGAACCACACTGAAGAATCTGACTGAAGGTCTTAAATTCAGCCAAATGCTTCCAATTATTTTGCTCTATAAAATACTAAACATTATAATTTTTTAATACTTTAGCCATGCTCAGAACACTGCAGAATAATTATGTACTGAACCCACTCATGCCAAGTTAGAGGAACAGAACTTATGACTTACGATTTTTAGAAGAATCAGAGAATCAAGCTTAAGATGAAGAGAAGTTCTGTTCCCCCAAACTGTTAAGTTTTAAAATTCAGCCTACACTATTCTCAAGAGATTGAAAAATGTCAAAGTTACATTTTTTTTTAAAATACCACATAAATACACTACCTTCCATGATTTGTTTTGCACCTAACCTGGCACAAGACAGACCTCAAAGTCTAGTTATCAGATCTCAATTTTCATAAATTCCTTTTCTATTTGTGGGTCTCAGGGCTAGTTAGAGCAATGGGACAGAGAATGGGGAAGAAGTTTCGAGGTGACAAATGGCATTTGAGATTATATGCAATGGAAAAAATAACAAATTCTAAGGTTTTTAAAAAGTTTAATGGAGCCCATAAGGCATATAAATTGTGTCTGGCAGACATTAAGACCTGCTTTCTCTTACCAAAGAAAATGGCACATGTTTTATCAAACTTTGACAACTGAGAGTAAAGGGTACTGAGATTAACCTTCAGAGCACCAACTTATAAACAAAAACAACAAAAATATTGTTACTCAACTTGGAAAGAGAAACTAGAACCATGGCATTAAGGGGAAGATTATGTGTTCTTCGATCTCAAAATCCTTTAGGAATAGGAGCTCTGGCCATTAGCGAGCAACACATCACACCACCAGACCCCAATTCCAGAATTTAAAATTTACAACAATAGAAAAACAGAGAAAACTCCAAATGCATTTCTTGGTATATTCCAAAGGGAAGTTTGAAAAGTATTCATAATACATAGGCTTGTCCGTTTCAGGTAAAATATGACAGATTGCTATAATTCTTCCTGCTATTATATATTCAAACAAAAATGATTCACTTTTACAAAAATTTAGGAATACCTCACTTAACATTCCTAGTTTTAGTATGGAATTCACTTTTTAAATAAGGGCTATATCTATAATGAATACAGAACTTCAATTCACACATTTCTAATATTCCATTCACATCCCACCCAGTCAATGAATATTATGGTTAACTTAGCAAAATTTCTTCACTGAAAGATATTATTAAACGATTGAAGAAATTGCAAACTTTAACAAAGTGCTGTAATTACTGGAAAAACCCTCACACTGATTTGCAATGGTTTTTAAGGATAAAAACAGGAAGTAACTGATACTGGACTACAAGTTTGCAAGGAAACATTTTTCACTGTCCTACTTGATATATAATATGATAGAATAAATTACAGTACCCGGCAGGCTGACTGACATCAGTTCTTCATCTAAAGAAGACTACCATTCAGTTCAAGATATTAAAAACGAAGATGAAACATGCTCTAAAACATTGTAGCTACAAGAGGTCTTACATTTACTCAAAAGAAGAATCTATTGAGACTTTTTATTTAGGTTGACCTAACATCTAGAGAACCTCCATGCGATTCTATCTTTTCCAGAATTAGATTCCAAACTGCACTTTTCAGGGAGAGAGACTGGAGGGATGGGAAAGTTTGCTATTTTAAGCTGTGATCACATTATTAGCAGTTGTTAACAGGCCTTTATCTTCCACCCATTCCAACGGAAATGTCACAAAGTAGAGCACTCATGAAAAATGTGAAACAGGATACAAAAGACTCTGAAATCTACCCTCCCCACCCACCCCGCCCCCATCCATCCCCCTCTCACTAACACTGAAAGAAAAAGGAAGCCCATTCTCAAAGTTCATGACCTCTCCACTTTAGGTCACCTTGAATGCAGTCTACATGTTTACATTTACCGTAAGGATAGTATCCCACATGGAAAGTAGTACTCGTCTTAAAACTGAATCATTTTAAGCCTAGAGGGTTAATTGGGGGCAATTTAATAATATTGCTACTTTTAGAGCACTAATACACACAAGTGAATCCAATAAAGTTCTGTGTATTGATTCAATGTTAAGTATTAATTGCATGACCATCATAGCACCTCTTTACATCACACAATCACCAGAATTAGAAATTGCTTTGAAAACTAAAAACAGGGCACAGTCCAATAATTAGAAGTTGCACACTGTTACTATATAGAAACCAGGTGCATGGTACAGTGCTGCTGTGAAAATGGAAGCCTGCAGATTTGACAAGGAAGCCAAATCATGTTTTAGACAATTTTAAGAAAGTGGCAATACTGTTGAAGCAAAATACTCAACACAGCAGGAAATGAAGGACCAAAAAAAATGAAAAAAGAAAAAAGAAAAAAAAAGCATTATATAACCAAATAAACATCTGATATTTCCTTTCCCTTTTGAGAATAAATACAGTTAAGGTCACTTTTAGCCTTGGAACGGATATATGTTTGCCTATGATGATCTTGCTAACGACTACACATTATCTGATGTCCTCTGCTAGGATTATAGTTTTGAGAAAGCCATAGTTACAAGAGGCATCTACTGCAAATACCTAGAAATTCCTTTTATGGCAACCACTATAAATTCACTTGTCTTAAACAGTGAACAAGGGAAGATGGCCTCATGTTTCCTTTGCAATAATAGTATATGTTGAGGATCAAGTGGCTTTCAAGCAGCATGGTGGGTGTGAAAATGTTTGCAGTTTAGATCATTCTGTTGCGTTTATGGGTTGGTGAGTCTGTAATGACATCGCCACATTGGGCTGAGGTACGCTTTCTAGTTCCACCATTGTCCAAGTGGAGTGCCATTTCTTCTGATATGAAAGTGTTCAAATCGACATCATGGAGTCCATTTCTCCTTCGACTAGCATTCGATCCACTGCTTACATGTGTAGGAGAGCCTGGGGTACTCGAACGCACGCTTATACTAGCCATTGCACCACTAAGACCTAGGAAGAAGAAAAAAGGTTTTAGAGTTGCTCGATCATTTAACCCCTCTGAAAGCAACCCACTTTACTTTCCATGTCGTCATAATGCCAAAGGATCCCTATGTTCTTTGTAAGGGTCCCTGGGGAGCAGCTAAGCTTTATTCTGCAAAATCAAGTCATCTGGCTCTGACATAGATGTTTTACCGGTAATGGTAACTCCCAATTACTGAAAGCTTACTATGTGTCAAGCACTGTGCTAAGTGTACTGGCTACAGCATGAAATTCTCCCCTCTACTCTACTAGGTAGGTTCTGTACACAACTTACACCTGAGGACATGTGGTGCTTGTTTCAGACAGGACACTATGGATATCCAAAGTCATCACTCCAGCAGATACCTCTGATGGGTGGCTGTGTGTGCACTGGAGGGGGACAAGCAATTATTTCCAGGCCTAAGTGGGTTTGTCCCAACATCCCTCCTCTAGATGAGGTGACCATATAATTTATCACCCAAAATTTTAAGGGGCCTATTAAAAATGACGCCAGGACAAAGGTGCAAAGTGGGCCTGCACTGACCATGTGGCCTGTCTATCACCCAAGGTCTGGGCTGTATTTGGTTGATACACCCTAGGAAAGCCTAATCTAAGTTCTCTGAAATCCTTTGGAGGAGAGGGGAGGAAAGGGCCATGTAAAGGGTCCTGCTGCTTGGTGTTCAAGGTGAGAAGTTAATTCTAAGCAGAATATACCCAGCATTCATCTTTGGGCTCTTGAGAGGTAAGGAGCCCAATTTTTACTTCCACTCCTAAATGTTCAGGGTTACTTTAAACCTGTGAAAGGCCTACAGAAGGCTTCAAGGAAACATAAACCAGAGCATTAAAATGAGAGACTCAATATCACTGACATTGTATTTTCCTCAAGAATTTCCCCTTAGGGCATTCTAACCTCACATAGGGGTTTTGTTATTGCTTGAATAAATTTACATAATGTGGCCTGGTATAACCAGTGCTTCTAAACAGGCCACAGGTCTTAAAGTTTTAAAGTAGCTTAGAGGCTTGATCTGCTGGGGCCCGCTCTTTCTCACTCAGTTCTCTGTAAATATGTGGTTTAAATTTGAACACTAAGTTGAAAAAGGATTCTGCTTCCTACCACCTCAACATTTCCTTTGACATTTTTCTCACCCTAGAGATCTGTGTACACCCCCTGGCCTCAACCATCTCCTGTGTGCTGCTGTTCTCCAGCCCACCCTTCTCTTCCTAACTGCACTCAGCCCCAAACCCAGGACACTCTGGCTCTTCCATTCGCATCTCGTCAGGCGCCTTACTGCTCTCCCTACAGAGATTCACAGGTGCCCTGAGGACACAAAAAGCATGCCCCTCTCTCTAGCTATAGATCTGAGCATACCCTTCTCTCTAGCTATCAAAGGCCGGCACCTATTTTTAAAAAAATAAGAAAATGAAAGCACTAACACTGGAATACTTCCTGTGTTAGGCACTACGGTAAACGCATTATAATTTAATCCTCAAAATATTCCTGACACCATGTATCATCCCCATTTGCAGATGAAAAACCAAGCTTAAAAGGTTTGACAATCTGCCCAAGGTCAGCACTGCTATTAAGCAAAAGCTGGGATTTAAACTCATGTGCTATCTAGATTCCTATTCACTTAGCTATACTGCCCCCCACTCATGGTCCGAATTACTTTTGCAAAGAAGTGGCTTCCGGGTCTAGGGGCCCCATCTTTTTTAACAGTTACCTCTCCCCTCCCCTTCCTGTTCGCTCACACCCCACCCCAACAATTAACAAACTACCACTATCAAAGGATTTGAGTGTCTTCAAGTGGTCAGGCCTGGCTTCTCTCCCCACATTTCCTCCCCGGGCCTACAATCCACACACACACCGAGCTGCTTTCCTGGTTCTCCTACCTCTCCTCTGTCTCCTGCTGGTTCCTCTTCCCTCCTGCTTCAAACTCTCCGCTCCTTCCTGCTTCTCCAGCCTGCCAGCTCTTTCCTCAGTCGCCTTTGCGGACTTCTCTTCTGCCCCTGACAGGCTGGTGTCACCCAAGGTGATATCCTCCACCCCTTATCTTACCCTCAGCATCAGTGTTTTCCAGATCTGTACCACAGGGGCAGACACCTCCCCTGAGCTTAAGGGCCCATCCCTATTCCTAGCTGCCTACTGGAGAAACCTCTAACTTAAAATTTTCAAAAAAGAACTTAGCTTCTTCTTCCCCAGCCCACATATAGGTTTGGAAGGGGAAAAAAGGGGAAGGAATTTTAAATAGCATATTCAATTGTCCGTCTCTTCCTACAGACAGACAGTGGCTTTTCATCTCTAATGAACTTAGCACAGTGCCTGGCACACATTTACTGAACTCTGAAGAAAAATAATGCTTAAAAGTCCTACCCCATGTTTTGAAATCCACTGAAATCCAAGGCTCAGCTGTCAATGTTTATTCACCTCTCAAACTCCATGAAATAAAACCAGGCAGCTCTCCTCACTTAAATCAACTCTTCTAAGTTCAAAATTTATTTGTGACCGAATTGTTCTATTTTTTTTTTTTTTAACGTTCTCCACCAAGACTAAATTTCTTAAAGAGCTTTGCCTTTCCCCCTCATCTCGCAGCCCATAACATACTACTAAAACATGTCCACATACTTTCAATCACTTGTTTCACAATGCAAGAGGCTCTAATGTAACTACATTGCAAACTCTGGACATTCAGCAATAAACTGGACTGACTCAGTAATTACATTCAGGACCCCCTTTGACCATCTGAAGTTGCAAAAAGAATTCGACAAACCTACCCAAATGTCCTCCTTGTTAATACTAGAGTCTCGTGTCAGTATGTTTAATACCTATGACAAATACCCAAGACTCATAACATTTCACCGAAAGTGAACTATTTGAAACAAAGTTCCTTCTTGTTTCAATTGCTATTCTCCATGAAAAAGAAGAGATATTAAACATCAGTTTGGTCAACTTGAAAATTTAAGAGTAACTTCCAGAAAATCATATTTTTCTGCTGGGTGTGTGATTTGGGGTTTGGCTTAATAGCTAAAGTAAAATCACAATGTACAACATTAATTATTTATTAGTTACCTATTCTCATGTTTGCCTATCTAAACTCCCCCCAAAAATAGACTTTTCACAAGTGTCAAAAAAATTAAGATTAACAACCAAAAAATATACATATTTTAAACAGCCCAAATTTTATTTTATATACCAATGACAGCTACTAAAAGATTCTTTAGGAAACCTCAGCTGAGCCACATGAACAATCGGGCCTATACAAGTACAGAAAATCCAAACATGCTTCAGAACAAAAAACTAAGTTGTACGTCCTGAGGGCATACAACTTAATTTCTACCAAAAACACTTTTTCAAAAGGGCTGTGGGAATATCAATTGACAAAAGCAGACCAATAGACAGAAAAGTCCGAATTGCTTAATACAAGATAAAACTTATCAGTTTTAAAGTTTCTGCATCCATTTTTAATGATTAGTGGAGTAGAAAGAGGGTAGGATGATTTAATCATATTCTGAAAAGAAAACTCCCACAGGAGCCAAAATGAATTTACAGTCCAGGTTATAGGAATCCAAGTTACATGGCAATTAAATAAATAGTAATGCATAGTTATTATTTTCATACCAAATTCATGCTCAGAGTAACAAGAAAATCCTGTTCAGAATGAATGTAATCCCAGTTTACCAACAGTTAGGTCACACGTAGGCACAGAAAGAGCAAATTCAGACCCAGGACATCTCAATTCCTCAGTCCAGTAGCTGAGTGCCTTGAAACTGCAGCTAAGCTGCTCTACTAAGAACCTGTGGGAAGAGGGCCAGCAGTGGAGAAGGCAGGTTGTTTTGATCCACTCAGCACAGGCTCAGGGCACTCTGCAGAGCTGTTCCATCAGTATTCTCACTTCCCGTAGAAAGGGGATTTAAAGTACCCCCAACGTGAGCAAAGTGATTAATATCCTGACAGGGAGCCCTAGGAAACTGGAATTCTTGCATTTGAAATGAATTGCACTATACAAAGTGAATATTGCTTCCTTTGCAAAAATTGTGTTCAGTGTGATAAGCCAAGCACTCATGTCAACGTAGTTGCTAAAGGAACTGTACTAATCTGAGGCAATTTGAAGTAGATACCACTCCCCACCCCAATCTGTAAATTGTAATACTGAATTTTTATTGAAGTAAAGCACACTAAATCAAACCAATTACAAAGATACATGTGTCACACCAAGAAAACATTTTCAGTTATGCTGACAGCCCAAAATGCTTCCAATTTTTCAAAGACAGTTTTTAATGCCATGGGAAAATTGTTCACGACGTTCAAGTTAAATGAAAAAAGCAAGATACAGTATCGTATAAGCAGTATGATCTCAACTATGAAATAATTTTATATTTATACATTGGGGACAAAAAAGACTGGAAGAAAATGCACCAAATATTTAAAACTGCAGTTATCTCTGTATAGTGGGATAAGACACTGATTTTCTACTTTTCTGAAATTTTCAAATTTTCCAAGAAATTAGTATTTATTAAAGCAGGAAACTAGTGAAAAAATTTTAAACAGCTATGAAACTGTTTCAAACTATCAATGTAATATTAAGTCCGAAAGAGTAGACTGCTTTGAGGCATGGCCATCTGACCTCCCATCTTTCTCCTCAAAGGGAAAAACATCTAAAAAAAAAACTTTATTCCAGGTTCAAGTCAATTTTGTATCACGTGTTAGAAGTTTTAGTTAAGTCCTGCTCCCAGAAACTAAGATTAGGAGCCGATTCCTAATCTTAAAATACAAATACCAACTTTTCATCTACATTTTTAATGCTCCTCTTAATTGCCTTAACTAACTGTTCTTGTTCTAAGGCTAATTTACACACAAATTTTACAAATTCTACCCTTCAGAGAAAAATTAAGGTTCTTTGAAATAATCCACCAAGCAATAAAGAGACTGCTTTTGTGCATGAATTTACATCTTAATTTCCAAGTAATTTTTTACAACACATTTTACTGTTAAGTAACTAACAACAGTTCTATTACTTCAGAAAGATGCAGACTGCAATATTCAACAAATACTTACTAAGAATCTACTGTGTTGTGACCGGAGCACAGACTGTCCTGGATTTTCAGATATATCCATAATTTGACACTCCTCCCATCAAAAGAAGGGGTCTAATTCTCCCTTTTCCTTGAAGGAGGCTAGGTTCAAGAGCAGGCTTCTCCTTCAGAGCCTATGGAGTAGGGATGGGACTTCTCACAGGAGGTCATAAAAGGCACTGGGGTTTACTCCCGGCTTTCTCTCTGGAACCACCCACTCTTGGCAAAGCCAGTTACCATACTGTGAGACACCCAAGCGGTCCTAGGGAGAGGTCTGCATGGAGAGCAAATGAGACCTCTTGCCAACAGCATTGTGAGGGAAGTATCATGGAAGTGAATTCCTAGTCAAGCCTTTTTAGACGACTGAAGGCCCATTTAATATCTTAACTGTAACCTCATAAGAAACCCTATGCAACCCAGCTAAGCTGCTCCAGAATTCCTGACCCACAGAAACTGTAAGATAATGTTGATTTACTATTGTTTAAGCTACTTAAAAAAAAAAAGACTCCACTGTTTTCCACACACTGTGCTAGGAATGTGGGTTTATGCATCGCCCACAGGTCAGTTGTAATGAGACCTTTGCAAGAGAAAACTAAGGAATTCCTTTATGTTACACTGTCAGTTTAAAATACTTAAGAACCTAAACATCTGTATTAGCTTTCAAATATCTTTCTAAATAGTTCTATCAATGGAAAAGATGGATATAATTTTTTGAAAAGGGGGGGGTGGGAGGGAAGGGACAGAAAACCAAACACTTGACTTTTTTCTTAAATTGACAATCTCAACTGTCTAGGGTCAACCCATCAGGACAGGTTCATATTTCTCAAAGTTTGATAACTACCATTCTCTATCCCTCTGGCTTACACAGGTTATTGAGTGTTCGAGGGTTGGTGGGACACCTACCTGTACTCAGAAGAAAAAATACCCTATCAGTTCAGGTAGTCTATAATCTCAGCTTTCCCATAAACTCTAGGTTAGAAGGTAATACTTTTATGCTTTGGGTGTGAGAAACTAGGAATTTTCATCTTAAAAACAACAACAACAACACTGTATAATCCTACGCTCCTGAATCCAATTTCAAATTGTACTTTCCTTATAAGGCCATTACACCTGTGAGATGATGTGAATGAAAGGGCCAGGCTATGAACAAAATTTTCAAATGGATGACTGATTTGGCACTCTCCCTCCTCCCTGAAGGCATGTCCTACTCTTAACTCTAGACCCTTTTTCACCTATTCCCCATGATGACAAAAATAACTTAGAATAAAAAGACCAGACTTTAAGGCTTTCCAGACACAGCACTGGATCGGGCAGGTGTACCTCTTAGAATGTCTATCCAGCAGAAAGAGAATGTAACCAATTTCACTGGCCTGTCAACATGAAACAAGTTCAAGATCTTAGGAAGAGTTTGTGGTGGGGTAATGTATGGGAGCCCTGTATGATGTCATGCATATTTATTTTTTAAGTTCACAACTTTTACTATACACAGTTTTTATGTATATTCACATATGAATGATATACTTTAATAATTTGTTTTTAAAAAGAAGAAGGAAAAAAAGATCTTAGCAAGTAAAATAAGCAGTTAATAATTTAGGTTTAAAATGTCTTTCCTCCAGGTGATACCGCCAACTTAAAAAGGCCACCTTCACTTACTGAAGAAAATATCCTCAAGGGCCTCAGGAGCCTTATTTGTGTGGTAATGCTGTCCAAAGGAACAGAGGACACTCACAGGACCTAGAAAGAATTCCTCCTCCTCTAAAGACAAAGAACACATAGCAGTGCTGTGGGAAGGTAGGTAATTTCTCAAGTTCTTTTTCATACATCACCTTGTAAACTAAGTATACCATTTCTCACAAAGGAGACTAGCTGAGAGAGGTTAACCAACTTGCCCCAAGGTCACAGAGTAGATGGGAAAGCTTGGATCAGAAAAGGTCTCAAATTCCAAAACCTATATATTCTTCCTACTACACTGAACCAGAAACTCAAGAGGTTACAAACCATTCATCTTCAAACCTACTTATCCATATTCACTTACGAGAAAGGGTCCCAGAAAGAAATATGAAATTCACGTATTTCCATGTATGTCCTTAGATAAGAAAAATAAGCCTAGAGGCAATTCCTACCCCATTCCCCTACCCTATACCAAAGGGGGTGGGAGATAAGAGGACCCCAAAATCTGCAAATAAAGACAAGCACAACAATAAAGACCATGCATTCTAGAGGCAGACAGACCTGGAATATCTTTTCTACCACTTACTAATCTGTTTTATCTGGAGACAAGTCTTTCTTCATCAATAAACTGACAGAGACCCATACAAGGCATGAAGATTATGGATCACACTCAGGCCCCACTAAAAGTCGCAATCATTCTTACTTGAGGAGCTTTAAGGTACACATTTTAAAAGTCTACCTTTACTGTATTCACCAGGGGATTGTTTTAACTAATTTCAGCTTTCTAGTTCTCTGTTCCCACTGCTCCATATGCTTTCACTCGACAGACTTCAGAGCACCTGTGTTAAGGTCCACACACATCTAGACTAGGTTCCTTGGTACATTCTGGAAAAGCCAGAAAGAATAAGAAAGACAAGGCTCTAATGTAGACCTAATCTATTGGAAAGGATAACCAAGAAAACATCGAAGTGGGAGAACAGAAGCAGAGCTGAGAATGGAGAATGGAGAGAATGGAAGGAAAGCGTCATCACAGGATCTTAAAAAGGATGAACAATAAGAAGAAAAAACATGTAAAGAACATGGAATATTCAACAGATTGAATGGAAGGGCTAGGATAAGTGACTCAAGGTTGAGATCAGATCATAGGGCTATTGCAATACCATGCTAATTTCAGACTTGGCCCTGCAGGCTACAGGCAAATAGTTATTTTTAAAGAGTCATGACAAGATCATGGTTACTTAAAATAAGCAGTGGTCCCATGAAAGAGGGGCTAGAGATTGGGTTAGTTCAGAAGAGGGAAGCAAGAAAAGCAGCAACAGGAGATTATTCCAATAACCAGGCTCACCCTGTCCACCAAGCTTTCTCTAAAGGCATGGTCAGACTGTATTATGGAATGTTCCTTCCTGTCCCCAGAATATCTTATACATACGTTACTACATTAGAATAAATAATCCAACTGTGTGTGTTTGGCTCAACAGAAAAAGGAACACTATACTCATCTGTATTCCCAGAGACTGCACAGAATCTGCCATATACATGCCTGCTAAATGAGGAAAAGAAATGTATTATTATTTTGGGGGAAGAAAGAATGAGTCCAGCTTGGGACCTTGTCTTTGAGAAAAAATACCTTCATATATTTACTAGAGATGTCCACCAGAAGACAATGGGACATATAAGACTGGCAGTAAGAAGAGAGGGTCTAAACCAGAGGTACAGATTTGGAGGTTATCAGCTGACAAGACTAAATCTGTTAAGAGTGAGATGGCCCTCGAAGGATATTGCAGGAACCAGGTGAAACTAGAGGCCTAGGGAAAATAATTTATGTCAGTGAAAGAAAATGAGGAAAGATCAGAAAGCCTGAAGAAGCATAAAAAAAGAAATCAAGAAAAGGAGAAGCTATAGAGGAGAAAGAATTACTAAAAGTAAAATAATCAGAAAGGTAGACAGAGAACCAGAAAACCATCCAGATGATTTCTGGGCTGTATGAAATTTTGTTTACATAAATTTCTCGGAATTATAAGGTATCAAGAGAAGACATCAGATTATATTCTTTAAGACCCAAATGACCACTAGTTGATGTGGTTTTGATTCAAACTGTTAATTTAAGCCTCTCCCTCTATATTGAGCTCCACCGCCAATCAGAGTATCTTACTCACTGACACACCCTCACTGTCTATGTCAGGGGTTCTTAACCTTGTTTCATGGATCCCTTTGCCAGTCAGGTGAAAAACCACAGACTCTTCCTCAGAATGTAGTGACAGAGTTTTATGACACTCAGGGTCTAATAACTACTGTAATTTCAAAGTATGGATGAGTGTAAGGAATTTTTCAAGATATGTAACTGTAATGGGATATTGAAATGAATACTATAATTTAGTGCACACATTCATGAGTGAAGGAAATGTTAAATTTCAGTTAGAGGTCAGAGAAAATAAAGATAGTATGTTCATTTTTTTCAATTCAAGCTCACAGACCCCTTGTTAAGAACCCCTGGTCTACATGGTATTTTTAGGTGTATAGTGGGTGCATTTAGTAGACGTGATGACAGGTGATGTTAAGTAGGGTTCAAGTCATTAAGAAAAAGAAAAATTATTGGAGGTGGGGCAGATTGTCCTCTCTTAAAAAGGGATAGGATATGAGGTCTGTGGAAAAGAATAAATCAATGTGACCTCCTACACTCATTTTTACTTTGGTTACAAACTTAAGAAATCGAACTTAATATATACCAATCCTTTTCTATGTCCCCTCATGCTCCAAAAACTTTAGATTCTCCCTTCAATGAAGAACTCCAAGAATTTCAATTTATCTCAATTATACCTCGTACTTTTGTCTATGCAATTTACATGCAAAACTGAATCCTGGCATATTATATTATGACTCTAATTAAGATGTTTTCTAATACTTCAAAAAATCATTTTAACAATTTTCACTCCAATTTACAGACTATTCAAAACAAATGTAATACCTCATTACATTAATTTGCATTACTATTTTTTTAGTTAACAATGCACTAATACTAGAAATCATCAAAATTACTTTAAATACTCAAATCAGATTAGCATTCTTTCCAATACACTGATGGTCTCTTCAAATCACTACAGCACAAAACTCAGTTTAATTTATGTTTCTGTAGGCTCTTTCAAGGGACCCTATTACTTCAAAACAACTCTGTTCTAACTACATCTCATTAGTGTATAAAGTCTAAGCATGACAGTACATCAAGTCACCAATATATTCTGGATCAACACTATTTTAAAAATTTACTGAAGGGAAAGATTATTTTTCTACAAAGCTTTATATTTAAAATTTTTAAACCCTCACAATTTAAACATAAGTTGAAACTATATAGTCCTTTCTCTATAACTGAATCACTTAAACCCCACAAAGTCAGGAAAATAATAAATCACAAGTTGAACACACTCAACTGAAGAAAAATAAAATGGGGGCTGAGAGATAGGGTAATGGTTTTGGGGGTGGCTCACCCTTTTTACTATATACAGTACTACATTAAGATTTTATAACAAGTATGACTTTTATTTCTTAAAACTATCTTCTAAAGTATAATAATATAATACAGAAAATGCTACTTTAAGTATGGAATGAATCATAAATCCACTTGATAAAGGAAGAAAATCAGAATATTTAAGGAGAAACAATTACATCAAATTCTGCCATGCACTAAAATTAATCTGACAACTATATACACTAACAATTGTTTTTCCAAACTTACAGGAAAATATGAAACTGTAATCCAACAGGAACAGATCAACCTCTTTTTTGTAGGCGTTTGAAAAGTTGTGATGGCTTAATTGTTTCAATCTATTAGAAATAATGTACAGTCTTGAGTACTACACCCCTACATCATAGACTGCCTTGCAACAATGTCTGTTTTAAAATATTGTCACAAATCAGGAAAAAACTTGCTTTTTCCAACCCCATGCTGATTGGGGTTTTAGGGGAATAAAGTTTTGCCAAAGAGTAAGAACCTTTATAAGCAGTAAAGCTTTTAATAATCTAGAAGCCTTTGTATATACCCCATTACTTTGATAACCAGGTTATTTTGTTTTAGAAGACCTATACCATGACCCACAAATGTCAACTTTTTAACAGGACTCAGACCTAACTCACTGAATGCTTCTATCTGCTTAGTCACTTGCTCAATTCATGTTTTCATCTTGGTTTCAAACAAGTTTTATTTCACTCTTGTTTTATTACATTTCCCTCAGTTTGTAAGTTGTCATACAGAAGGTTACACTCCCAGTTCTCTTTGGAAGTCTGTATTAGAGAGCAACAACAACAGACTTATCACTGATTACATTCCCCAGGCTTCTCCAGTTCATACTCAATTCTCCTGGCTGAGAATGCCTTTTGATGACAGGTCTGGCCTGAGAAGGTGAGGATGGATCTGCCCACCGACTGCACCCCTGAAAGTCTTGACTACCAATTACAAAAAAAAAACCTAAGTGACACTAGGCATAAAGCAATAGACATAAAGATTCTGCTTACCTCTATGCAAGCCTACTGAGGTCATCAACGCTCACCCTCGACAGGCCCATTCGATCACTAAGAGCCTCAAGGGACTTCCCATGAGAACAAACCCAATTCTTACTTGCCTGGTCACCAACCAGGATCTCCAAACAATTATAAATGTAAGAGAATTCTTAAGACAGAAAAATGTCCTCTTTAACTCAGAAATGAGTAAGGAAACATGTACAATATATAAATGAAAAGCAATAAATTCTAATCAGTGTTGCAGAAAGTTTCTGTTAGTGTAACACCAATAAGCTCAAACTAACTTTCTTAAAAACATAGTATTTAGGATGGGCTAGGTAACAGTCCAAAAATTGCCCATTTAAGCTCTTAGCTTACATTCTACTTAAACATTTCTAGAGCCAAGTGTCCACTATAATGAACAAAAAACAGACAATGTATCTGGACCTAACTCTAAACATGAAAATGGGTCCACAGCACACTCTTAACCCTTTTTCCAAAGAAATATGTTTAAACGGCTTTACCATGCAGAGCTATGGCTTCCCGGAAGGGTTGCAAATCAGTCTCTACAGATGAGCTAGTTTCCGTTGAAGTAGCTCGGTTAGGGGACACTACAGTCAGTCTTGGGGGAGCTCTAGAGTTTCGAGGTGGAGGAACTTTTCCACACAGGAAGCTGATCAAATCTTCTCTACGTATAGTTCTTCTGCGTTTTTTAACCCAAGCCAACACATCCTTATTGCGACGCTGATAGCCAATCTGAATTCCAATATCAAAACTTCGCTGATGGGTATCCACACTTTCTGTTAAGAAAAAAAAGAAAAAAGATACACGATGATCAGTAGAGAGCCATACTGTAATCCCTTCTAAAGAAAAATCTTACAAAATTTAATCAAAACAAACTATTTATCAAGATGAAGTAGCAGGTTCTTTAAGCCTTTCAGTAGCCTATTAAGCTAAATGTATTTCACAGTCACGTTGGTAACATCTCGTTGAATTTTAATGGTCTAAATTCAGAATTTACACATCACATAAGGTCTAGAACAGGGGTTCTTAACCCTTTTTGTTCGACGGACCCCTTACTAAGTCCACACTATACTGTGTATCATTTAATAAATTTATCACACCCGCACGAACACATCCCCAAGAACAGTGTTTTTTAAAAGTTCAATTCAAACTCAGGGATTCCTGGTTAAGAACTCCTGCTCTAGAGCTTCCACCCTGCTCTTTCAAATTAATCTCTTTGAAACAAAAACAGAGGGAACACTTTTCTTTGACCCAACTACAATTTTTAAAATGCTGTTCTCTAAAACAACTTGCTATACTTAATGTAAAATGTAAAAGGAATTCCTAAATTACACCAAAATTCAAGATTTTTTGTTTAATCAGAAAGAAATCTTGGTTTACTTAACAGTAATAGTAAAAAAATTATTAAATGTTTATTGGTACTATACTTCACATCGTGACAAGACTAAAGAAGGTACCCTGACTACCTTGAGATACTGTCCCCTTACTGCAAAGAAAGGAATCTGAGGTATTAAGAGTAACTCTGCCCCAAGTCATAGCATATAGAAGAGATGACTTGTAACTACTAAGCTACAATCTTCTCCTTCAGAAAAGCATGACAAAGGTTAAGTAAAAGAATCATATCACTCAAAAGATGAATAAATACTGCACATCATTCAGACCACACCCTCCCGCATTTACCCTGTCATTTCAGGTACACTCCTGACAGGATCAGGTACCAAGAATTGGGAACAGACTTAACCGCAGCAACAAACATTTCAGAAGGGGAAAAATCAATTCTTATTTACTACTAAACACCAACAACAAACAGCAGAGTGAACACCGAGAAAGTATTATTCATTTCCCCAGATATTTTTTTCATCCTGCTTCATTCCCAATAGCCTTCAGTAATTTACAATCATTCCCACAACACTCTCTGCCTTCAAATCTTCCAGAATGGTCTCCCAATCTTCACAACTGCCCGGTATGTACTAAATCTATGTTTTCAGTAAAATGATTCCTGACTCTTAGATATTCAAAAGATTTTTCAATGAGATAAAACCTAAGTCACTGCAATTTATGCTAGCAGCCAATCACCAGTGTATCTTTAGTGATAGTAAAGAAGACATGGTTCCTGTATCCCTGGACCCTTGCACAAAAACAAAAATCCATGACTAAAACAAGAAACCATTCCTTACTTTTCCTGGCTTTGATTTTTTTCTCTAATTCTTTGCAATATCTAGAGCAGACTTTGAAAGGAAGAGATTACTCAAATAATGAAGAGCTGTGAGCCAGAAAGAAAAAAAAGACAACAGACATCAGAGAATCCCAAACTGATAAACTGCATATTAAAAAAGGAGGCAGGTGGGAAAAGAAAAAGAAGCAGGCAAGAGGGCAGGACAAGCAGATCTTTATTTTTTTTTTTTAAGATTTATTTATCTCCCCTCTCCCCTCGTCCCAGTTGTCTGTTCTGTGTCTATCTGCTGCGTGTTCTTTGTCCCCTTCTGTTGTCAGCGGCAAGGGAATCTGTGTTTCTTTTTGTTGCATCATCTTGCTGCGTCAACTCTCTGTGTGTGTGCAGCACCATTCCTGGGCAGGCTGCACTTTCTTTCGCGCTCTCCTTACAGGGCGCACTCCTTGTGCGTGGGGCTCCCCTACGCGGGGACACTCCTGTGTGGCACAGCACTCCTTGCGCGCATCATCAGCACTGCACATGTTTCAGCTCCACACGGGTCAAGGAGGCCCGGGTTTTGAACCACAACCTCCCATGTGGTAAGCGGATGCCCTATCCACTGGACCAAGTCCGCTTCCCATGAACTCCATTTTAAAGGTAAAGAAGCATTTAAGAGAAATATAAGCACATTTCCATGGTTCAGGGAAAAGACAGATGGAAATAGTGGGATGGAAGGTAACACTATAAAGCTGTATCTAGACCCTGCAAGACTCTGAAAGAGCTAGAAACATTTTAAGAGAAATCATGTCAGCAAGTCACTAAGCCCATCCATCCCATTATAAAGTGAAAAGAAACCTAAAAGCTAGAAAGCAACTACATTTTCACAAATCTGATCTACCTTAAAGAATTATTCTAGTCAAGGTCTTAACTGAAGAAGTTTCTCTCTCCAAACAGGATGACTAAGGAAATTTTAAGAATCAAAAGGAAATAAAGTATAAAGGAAAAAAGTTGGAAGCATGAAAGGGATAAAAAGAAAAATAAGTATGAAACGAATTTGAATAGTTCAAAGTAATATGAAGCAGGCAAAAAATGAGAAGCTAAATAGTCAAAGGGAAGATGCCCACATGAGGTAGTTGGAAAAAAAAAGGAAATCCTGGGAAAAGCTTAGCAACGTTTTATTTTATTCTGATTGAGGATACAAGGCAGACCAGTCCCAAAAGCCAGATTTTCAAAGGGCTAATGATGCCTTTAATCACAGATTAGAATAACACACTACTGGTCTGGTTGAACTGGAAGATAGTTATGTATGTTGAGAACCTCTTCTTAAAAATTATGCAACTGGACATTCATTTCACCTCGAAAATTCTAAGTCTTAACAGCAGAACCAACTAACAGCACACTAAAAATCAGGCATCTTATTAACGCTGAATTTTACATATCAGAAGGTACAGAAGAAAATAAGCAGGGACAACATTTAAGGTCTTCGGATACATGCTTTCACTCTACCTGGACATAACTTGATTTGGTATCTTTAACAGCATATTCTGAAAGTCAAGTTCAATTACTTTACCACCCAAGTTAATCCTAAATAAAAAGGTCGCATCATCACACTCAAGCATTTAAAATTTAGGACTTAACTGGTTGAAAATAAAATCCTCCTATTATTCTTTTAACTAGGTAAGGAGAGGCCTGCATGCTTATTGGAGAATCTTAGGCACTAGACTACATTTTAATGCAATGCCAGGAATAATTTAGTATCCTGTAGAATTATTCCCCCTAAGGATAGCCTCCTGAATGTTCTCAGACCAGACTGCTTTGACCATACCTAGACCCTGACAACTAGACACCCAAATTCTCTATGTATGAGCTTCACATCCCTGGCACAGAAAAACAGAGCCCAAAAACTGTGGGACAGTCCTACATCCAGCAGTATTTTACTGCAGTCAAAGCCACTTGGAAAAGAGCCACAACCTGAAGGTTAGGCAAACCCCAAGGTATCAAAGTATCAATCTAACCTTTAATCACAAGCACATTCATTGCCTTATTTTAAAAAAACTAAGACACAGAATAGTCACAGCATGTTTCATAATTTTTTTAAAAATGTTTTTATATAAGCAGATGAACTTAACTTCAGGAAACTTGAGAAATCTAAAGATTCATCAGAAAAGCACTGTTGAAATTCCTCCCACCACCAGGGGGAATCATACTCATTTCTGGATTGAATGTTCTAAGAAGAACTTTCTTACATGACACACACAAAACCAATCACATTTTGCCATCTTTTGTTTTTGATATAAACCTCTGAGTTAAACAAGTAGCCAAGGTAAAGAAAGCTGCCCAATAGCTGGGTGAGAGAATTTCTTCTATAAGCTAGTTCTTCCTCAACAACAGAGAAGCCAATCTCCCATTCTCCTGGGAGGATATACAAACCATAAGAGGACACTACAAGACCAAATCAACACTTCTAAGGAGTATTAAAAACAAAATATTCTAACTTAAGAATTAAAATTGCACTAATCAGTCTGCCACAGGAAAATACTACTACATATATATATATGCGAGTCATAAGAAACAAAGATCTGGGTCAAAGCCAAAATAAATATTTTCCCAATAGTTCTGAGAAAATAACTCCTGTGTATTCCCTAAGGAAGTATATCTAAAATAAGCAGTAACTTTTACCTTCTTACATTTTTAGTCAATCTTCCTCTAACACAGAACAATGGCCAAGAACCAGGGAAGACTCATAGTAGCCACTCTATGCTACCAGCATGGGGCATCTACCCCCAATGTACTCAAGATTTTGTTCAGAAAACCAACCACATGCTCTGGGGAGAAAGCTTTCTCCCCATCTGTTCAAGGGGTAGAATGCCTGGCTTAGTCCTAAACTAATGGGCATAAACCCATATCCTGACTAGGTATCAGTTCTGGGTAAGCATGTGACCCAACTGTAGGCCAAAGAAATTATAGAAGACATTTACCGTTACCTCTAGGGAAAGAAAATTTCTGAGTTCTTCTAAGACTGAGCAAGTGACCATCAAATGTGAGCTACAAGCCATCCTGCCAACATAATGAAACTAGATTGAAAACACACACACATACATTTATGTGTATACACACACGGTTATACTGAGCAGAAAACTGCAGAGCCAGAGAGCCTGAGCCAATGAATCAAGTCATTCCCAGTCTGCCTTACCAAAGGCCTTCAAGCTAGAGACAGCCAATACAAGCACCTACATTGAAGCCAGCCTGATTTATGTTTTCTGAATTTGCAATTAACATCCTTTTACAGAAAAGTTACACATAGGAAAATGATTGCCTACTATAAAAATGTACAGACTGAATCAACAAACTAGATATATTAGGAATGACTGATACTACTGCTCCTTGTAATGTATGAAGTTGAAGAATAAAACTTGAGTTTCTAACCATAAACTATACTAATTAGACCCAAGGCTCAGTAATAGTTTTTTTGCAGCAAAGTTACAAAATAGCTATGGAAAGTCAAATTATAAGAAACAAAAATTCCAATATCCTCTAACTATACGTCCAGATAGAATATACTTTACAAATCAGTCACCGGCAACTTGGCCTAAAAATTTTATGTTCAGTTCACTTTCAGTTTACCTCTATGTCCAAAATGGCCACACTAATTTGAGACAACATATTATAGACATTTAGCATCAAGATGTCTTAAAAGTAGGACTTAACAAACATACTATTTTCTCACCTGTCAGCTCTAATTACATTTACCCCCTTTTTCAGGCAAAAAGGATGAGGAAGAAGGAAAAGTATATACCACAGAGCTTATTCCAACAAAAGAAAAAAAATTTCTTTTAGCCAAACAAGTGAAGCAGAATTACTTCCCTTTGTCTTAAGGACTTACCATAGCCAGAAACATCTGAATAGAATTTGACCACCAACCCAATCAACACTTAAAACATTCACACATGCTAGATACTGCATTTATACTATAGTTTGGGGGTATTATCCCCATTTATTTGCAAAACAACAAGGAGTTCTAAAAGTTAAATACCTTGCTCAGAACTTTGACAGAGCCAAGATGTGAACGAGGATCCTGCCAGAGATTCCACAACTCTCAATCATTATTACACTAGCTCTTCACTGGCCCCCAGCTTCAAAGACAGTTTTATAAAGTGAAGGCAAATGGAGTTTAAGGTAAGAAAATAATCAAAGAAGAAAAAATCAAAAAAGCTGAGAAGGAACAATTAGAGGAGAGATGAAAATTAACTATCAAGCACTGGCTTCATCTAGAACTGATCAGGTAGGGGATACTAGCAGAGTTTTGCCCTTAAAGCCAACAAGCAGTTCTTCCACCTTTCTACAGAGCAAGGAGTCCCAAGCAATTGAAGGAATTTAGAATTAGATAGCTGGTCACCCAAGTAAACTGGGTGTAGAGGGTAGATTTAAGATGAAAACACGAGTAGGCTTGACCAAGTTATTTCCCAGGTAAGCATTAACCCAAACTAGATTAACACAATCTCATTGATTTTTCATTCCCTTTAGTTGTAGATACCAAAACTATCCTAAGCCAGGGACAAAACGCTATTGCATACTCAACAAACATCATCCTCTTCAGAGTTATCAAACTGAAGTGGAAGCAAGGATTTTTCTACTCCTTGCTATGAAAGTATTCCAAAGTCTGACCCCTCAATCTGGAGAAGGAATCACATACATATCCCATGTTGTTGAAGTCTGTCCCCGTGGTGGGAGACTGGATATGTCCTCCAACTCACTCTTCTTAAGATCCTTCCAGGCACTCCAATCAAACCAACCAACAAAATACTCAACCAAAGCCATCAACAATCAAAAGCAGCCACTTTGCTAGGTATTTACCTCATTCTGACCATGTGCTCACTTTAGGAAGAGCTGGGTAAGTGCCAAACACTCCCCAACATGCAAGATGAGCCATTTTTAGATTGCCAGGTAGTTCTTTACTACACAAGACACAGAAATTCAGCCCACTTACAGGAATACCCAAAAATAACCCCCCACTCTGAATTACAATTAAATATTTGAACAGGGAACAATTCTCAATTTACCACTACTTAATGGTGCATGCACCTGTGGCACTACCTTGCTCACTTTACTGATTCTATTTAAGGTACCCAATTATTCCTACAACTATATCCTTCACTGAAGACCACACCGTGAAAAGAAGGACCTTTATGCAAAGCTTTATCACACTCTGCTGAGTCTGGTAAAGAAAAAAATGTTGCTACACTACTGAGTTCCAGAAAACAATCTACCATTCACGTGGGGTAAAAAGGGATGTTTTCTTTTACAGAAAAACAGCATACAAAATAAATCTAATTCAGACTAACAATTCAGCATTTTTAGTAATCTAATAACTATACATGATACTTATTTTTAGAAAGGTCTTTGTTTCTGAACAAAGAAAAAACTAGTAAAATATAAAGCATTTTCAAATGAAGTAATCAACTTAGGAAGACTTCAATTCGGAGCCCTACTTCTAAAACTAAGAGTCAGCACGAAAAAAAATTGCCCATTTTAGTCTTAAGGGGAAACATTCTACCTGTGCACAACAGTACTGGGGGTTTGGGGTTTTTTTTCTTAGACTTTTCAGTAAATAAGACTAGCCAGAAGACATTCGTGTTTGTTATAGCAGATGGTTCCAGCACAAGGCAGGCACTAAAAATGTGTTGCCTTCCCCCTTTAAACAAAAAGTAACTCCAACAAGTGAACAGATATACAGTTGTACTGCTATTCAACAGAAGAGCACTCAAAAATAAAAAGGCGCTGAACTAATAATACCTACAATGTGAACATAACAATGATATCTCAAAAGCATTATGCCAAGTGGGAAAAGCCACACACAAAAGGTTACATACCATATAATTCTCCTTATATGTGACATTATGGAAAACGGAAACTCATATATAAAGAAATCAGATCAGTGGTTGCCAGGGCCTGGAGTCAGGAGAAAAGGAGGACTACGAAGGGGCAGTAGGAGGGGCTAGACTGAATCTTAACAGAATGTTTGTCAAAATCAAACTAGACGCCTTATGAAGGTGATTTCTAAAGGAACCTGACATTGAAAAAGCAACTGGATGTCTTAAGCATCATTTCAAAATTCCATTTCTGGACAAAGCCAAAAGCAATTCCAAAGAGAATGTTAAGGACCATCAAAGAAAGCTGGATGTCAAAGCAATTTACTCAGTGGTCAAAATTCAAGAAATTCAGTGGCATAAAATCAAAGCTGATCACTGAAACACCACTTTTATTTCCCTTTTCTCAGCAAGGCATGGACTATTAGTTCCTCATTCCCTAAAATTAATATTCATCTTCTTCACTTTCAGCTTACAATTCTGTAGTTACTATCCCAAGAACTGCATTCTTTTCTAGAAATCTCTACAAGGGATATTATGCCTACAAAGAATCTGAGAATCAAGCAGACTCTTGATAGCCTGTTTCAATCTATTTTAATATTTTTGAAATGCACAAAATTCCATTACTAATAGAGCCTTTTAAAAGTTAGAAAGTATTTGACTTAATTACATTTTTACTAAGATTAAACGTCAAATTCAAATCCTTTTTCCACAGACACCCCACCAAAAATCAAACTGAAACTTCCAAATTTTCAAGCCCAATAAGGCACAGAAATCAAAGCCACTGTTGTTAATGAGAGCACAATGGGCAAAAATGTTAACTCACAGATCTTCAAGTCATCACACAAGGGGAAAAATTAACTCCAGAAAGGCACTTGTGCATGACGGGCAAATCTATCAATGCAACTCGGATAAACTTCCTACTAACGATTTATAATCAAATATTTAGGCTGCTTTGCAAGAAAACATCCAATGAAGTTGCGGGAGAAGAGCAGGTAATATACACACAGTATTCCAAACTAGCCAATTTCCAAAGCACTTAAATGCTATCAAGCTGCCATCTCTCAAGTTACCTAACTTAAGAACCTTCCCGACGAGGTGCTGACACCTCTGTCCCTGGCACAAAACGGCAAACTGTTCATCCCTTGGTGAACAGATGCACAGTATCGCACGGTCTTCCAGCTCAGGGTCTGTCGTCGGCCCTACTGACATTTCGGGCCTGGGTAACTCTTTGTTGCGAGGGAGTGTCTTGTGAAGCGCGCATTAACAGCATTCCGGGCCTCTCCGGCACTAAAAACCAACAGCAGCTCCTCTTCTAGTTGTGACAACCAAAAACGTCCGCCGAAATTGCCAAATGTCGGGGAGGGAGGGAGACGTGAGGGAGGTGGAGGGAGTAAAAAATCACTCCAGTTGAGAATAACTAGACCACGACCAGAATTCACAAAATGCAAGGTATTCGGGACGAGGTGGGGGGATGTGAAAACACTCCCGCAGCCCGGCTCCAGATAGCAGTGGCCAAAACCCTCGGAACCCGAGACACCCCAACCCTGACGCAGGCTGCCCTTCCCTTTAATCGGCAATGCCGCAAGGTTATCTTTACCTTTGTAGAGATTGGTGACGGCGGTGGCTGCATTTTGGAAGGGGACCCAGAGAGAAAGTCCTGGCTGCTGACACACTCGGTCTGAAAGGGGGAGGGGGAGAAGGACGAAACAAACAACGAGACAGAGAGACAAAATGTTATTTGGGCGTCAATCATCCCGGAACGGCCATATTAGGTTTCGCCATTTTGTTCAAGGGTTTCGGGATCCCCCACTGACAACGAGGACCGTAGGAAAGGGGGTGGAGGCGGAGGGAGCGGGGGATCCGCGGAGCCCCCCGGCCCAGCCCCGGGCCGAGCTGCGGCGCGGGGAAGTGCCCCCCTCGCAGTCCCCGCCCCGAGGCCGCCTCCGGGGCACAAAAGGGCCGGCCCCGCCGTCTCCCTTCGCCATTTTGTGACCGGGGGCTCCTCCCCTCCGCCGCCGGGAGACCCCCGGCAGCCGGGCCCGGGCGGCGGGAGGGCCCGCCACCTCGGGCCGCTCCCCCCCCCCCAGGCCTGGCCGCCGGCCCCGGGCCGCCCCCCGCGCCCCTCCCCGAGAGCCTCCCTGCCCGCGTCGCCATCTTGTGGGGCCCGGGCGCCGGGGCCCGGCCTCCCGAGCGACCCCGAGGCCCGCCGCCCCCCGGGCCCCGGAGCCGAGGCTGCGGGCCCCCGGGGCGGCGGCCGCGGGCGGCGGGGAGGCGCCAAGATGGCGGCGGCGGCCCTCACCTTTGTAGAGCTGGGCCACGGCGGTGGCCGAGTTCTGGAAGAGGTGCCACAGCTTCTGCTGCTTGTGCTCGGGCTGCGCGGCGGCCGCCGCCTCCTCCTGCAGCTCGGGGGGCAGCTGCTCGTCCTGCTCGGCCTCGGCCAGGCACTGCCGCTCCCACTTGGAGAACCAGTGCTCGGGCCCGTGCTCCTGGATCTCGGCCTCGCCCTCCTCCTTCCGCTCCTCCATCCTCCGCGGCCTCCCGCGGCCTCGCCGCCGCCGCCGCCGCGTCCTCCTCAGGCGGGGCCCCCGCGGGAGCGTCGTCGTCGAGCGGCCCGGCGGCGGGGCCCAGCGGCCGGCGGCGGCTCCTCGCGGCGGCCCAGGCCTCCTGCACCCCGAGGGCCTGCGAGCCCCGCCCCGCGGCCCCGCGCAGCCCCGGACCCCCGCCCCGGGCCTCCCCACCCCCGGACTCCCGCTGGAGGATGCCGCGACCAGGTGACCGCCGCCGCTCGCCTCGCCCGCCGGCACCCTCCTACCGCCCCCCCATGGCGCCGCGGCCTCCCTAGGGCCGCCGCCGCTGACCGCCGAGGCTTCCACGCAGGCCGGCCTGCGCCGCCGAGCCCACCCCGAAGACTGAGGAACGTCGTCGTCGTCGCCGCCGTCGACGCCTCTGCGGCTGTCGGTCCCCGCCCTCCCCCGCCCACATGCTGACTGGAGAAGCACCGCCCACTCGGGCCCGGCTCCCCGGCCCCGGTGGGGCACGCCAGCCCCACAGGCCCCCATTGGCCCGATCCGACGGGTTCTGCGTGCCGGACTCTGGACACAGCGTTGCGATTGGCTCAACGGCCCGTCTGCCTGACGTAACCAGTGGGCGGGGGGAAAGGCGGAGACTGTCAGGAAGGAAGAAGAGGGGGAGGAGCCAACAGTGGTTGCGTCCGAGCCAACCAAGGAAACGGGAGAAGGGCAGTGCGCGTGCGCGCTGGCGTTCGGCCCCGAGCCGCGAGGCGCCGGGCGGGGATCACGTGACCCGGCCCGGCGACCGCACCCGGCGGGGGCTTTTTGGGCCCCGGGGAACGCAAAACCGAGTCTGACGACTGCACTGCAGAGACACAGGGACGTGGTGGCAGTCTCCTCCTCGCTCCGGCCCCTCGGGCTTCCAGAGGGAGGAGGGAAAAGCAAAAAGTGGCCAAAAGGCCTGCCTAGGGTCCGAGTTTGCCAAGCGCGTCCCCATCAGTTTATTCAGTCCCAGGTCTGGGAGGCGCGAGTGGAGGCTGGAGCCCGGGGAGGCGCTGCAGGGGGCGCGGCGCTCCCGCTGCCGGCCCGCACGCGCTTCTTCGCGGAGCGACCCTCCAGCTACCCCCCGGCCAGTGCGGGGACGCCGAGCAGCCGCCCGGGCGGAGGAGCGGGCGCCGGAGGCCCAGGCCGCGTCTGCGCCCCGGCGAGTGCGGCGGTCCCCGGGCCTGTGCCAGAGGCTCGCTCCGGGGCCACGTGCCCCGCCCGCGCCACGCGCCGGCCTCGGCCTCCTCGGGCCGCCAGAGCTGGGGGCCCGACCTCCAGGGGACACGTCCCGCGCTGGCCTCGGGTCAGCCCGCTCCGCGCAGCGGCCGCCCTGGCGCGGGCGCTGCGCCCTCTGGGTGCCAGGCGCGGGGCTGCACGCCCCAGCTCCCCGGCCCCCGCTTCCCTCCCGGCCTCGGGCCCTGCGGAGGAAGCAGCCACGTCGACGGGCGATGACCGCACAGAGACCGCACCAGGCCGGGCGGCTTAGGCGCGGAGGGCGGGCCGTGAACCGGCTGGGGCCAGGCCGGAGACTTGCACCGGCTCCGCCGGGCTGCCAGAGTGCACTTGCACAGAGCACTGCGGCGTTAAAACCCAAAAGCTTCCCATCGCCTTCGGAATGAAATCCACTCCTCCACGTGGCCTCCAGGTCCCAGCAGCACCTGGCCCTGCCGCCGGCCCCTGCTCACCTGGCGCGCTGCTCAGCCACGCCGGCCTTTCAGAGCACCAAGCTGTGGTCAGCCTCAGGGCCTTTGCCCTGGCCGGTCCCTTTCTCTGGTAGCTCCTCCTTTTCGTTCCTCTAGAGCTGGGCCCCAGGTCCGCTATGCAGAGCTCTCGTCGGGCCAGTCTCGCGTCAGCAGCGTCCTCCACACTTCTCTATGGCCCTTTTCTCCATAGCACGTATCGCTATCTGAAATGATGCGGATTGAGTGTTCACTTTTTGTCCTGATTCTTCTCCCACCAAAACTAAGTTCCAAGAGGGGCAGGGGTTTTGCCACTGTTTGCCTGGTTGAATCCTAAAAGATAAGTAGAATTTAGAAAGGAGGGGAATGGAAGCCATGCCGAGGAGGACCCGGGAGGCAAAAGGAAAAGGGATGCAAACGCGAGGAAGGGATAGAGGTTACTCGGGAAACCCCAGCTTCTTTCTGAGGAGAGCCAAGACATACCAATGGATTTTGGTACAGGTCCTGCAAAAACAATTTATTGATCCTGTAATATGAAAAAAAAAATTGTAATGAATACAATGGAAAAAATATGAAAATCTTCCATTATTTTTAAAGCAAAAGAAATAATGTTTAAGGGCACTTTAATGTTTTCTGCAACACGGGATATTTTTCTGCGGCCAACCAAGATCTTAAATAAATAGCTGACCCAAAACCAGGAGATGACTCTGGAGACCAGGTAAGTGGCAGATGAATTTTTTGAAATTCTAAATTGCCCTTAATAAACCCTAAGCGATGTCATCATCACTCCTCAACACTTAGCCTGCAAGAGCTGTGGGGGAGGCTCACAAGCTGCCTCTGGAAAGCTGCATGTGTCAAAGGCCATAAGGGCATAAATAAGTCAGATTTGTGAGGGTAATAAAAGGTAATTCCCAGCTGCGAGAATCCAGGAAGGCTTCCTGAAGGAGGAAGCATTTTAGCTATGCTGTGAAAACATGGACAAGGCTTCGAGAAGAGGAGAGATCCCTGGAAGTGGCGAGGGACACAGATTCAAAGGCAGAGAAGGGGGAAAGGTTTGAAGAACCGGGAACAACCGGTTTGCCTTGAAGCACATTTTCTGTCTTTCTAAGTGATGAAACGCCAGTTTGGGGTTAAATAACTGTAAAGGCCCTGACCTTGGGCAATTTACTAAGCCTCTCCGCGCCTCATAAATGTAGATGACAAAAACTCATAGGGTTAGCTGTTGGGATTAAGTGAGAATACATACAAAAAGTCTGTGTACCGTACCTAGTACACTAACTCAGTAAAGATTAACACTCAAGAACTCTGGGAAAGTGCTCCTCAGATTAGCCTCGAACCGTGGAATTGGGAGGCCTGCACAAGCCACAATGAATAGGGCATCTCTTGCTAACATCTGTGTGCTTCACATCCACTCAAAGTAACCTAGAACCCAATGGCTCAAAATGTGGATGAGTATTTTAGATTTTATATCCTTCCAGGCTTTTAAATGTGTCTATAAACACTGTTTAAACATAAAAGATACATTTTGCAGCTTGTTGTGAGACCTTTTATTTTCCATTTTCTATCTTGGGCATCTTTCCATGTCAACTTTATAATGCCTCATTCCTCCTTATAAAGAGCCATACAGCAGCCTATTGGGTGGACAAATGGTATAATGAATATAACAATTTCCTGCCAATGGACATTTGGGTGGGTTTTTTTTTTAACAGTGCAGACAATGTGTACTTTCATCTTTGCACACTTGCACAATTGTTTCCTTTGGGAAAGTTCCATAAAGTGGAATCACTTGGTGAAAGCATGTATATTTTTCTATATTCACTGGTTTCATTATTAACATTACTGTGAAAATACTGCATATTTCAATTTTAAGAATTCCAATTGTAGAGAAGCATATGAAGAGAAAAGTAAAGCATTCTACCTCATTCCAGATTCTCCCCGTCCCATTCCCAAAGGATAATTTGTAACCTTTGAAAACTGCCTCATGTGTATGTTGTGTGTGCAACTGTATATGTATGTGTCTATATGTGTGTACATGCCTCTTACTGAAAAAAAAGGTAATCATTTTATGGATGCTATTCTACACACCTTTCCCTTAACAAATTTTTATTTGTTTTATATATTCTACAAATTTTTCCCTTAACAAAATTTGGACATCTTTCCATTTCAAGGCATCGAGACTTACTTCTCTGAAAATGTAGCAAAGTACTTTATTGTATGGCTTGATTATAAAATATTGCACATGTTCTTTTGATGGATATTTAGGATGTTTCCAGTTTCTGGCTATTGTAAACAATACTGCAATGAAAATTTTTTCATGTACCTGTGTGTGTGTGTATATAAATCTATATTCTCAGAAGCAGTATTTTGAGGTCAAAAGGTATATGAATTAAAAGCTTTGTAAGATACTCACAAAATAGCCGTCAGAAAGGTTGAACAACCGACACTGCCCCTTAGTACGTGGGCATGCTATTTTTCCCCAACCTTGTCCACACTGGGTGTTATAAAAAATATTTGAACTTTGCTGATCAAATAAGTGAAAAAAAAATGGTATTTCCTTTTGTTTGCATTTTGATTAGATCAATATCCCAGCTTGTCATTAGTTTTTTTTATTTTGTTTATGCTTTTCTATTTTTGTTGACATACAAAATTTTTTGAACTAGGCAAATACTTTACATCTTTGGAGTTTTGTGTCAGACTTAGAAAGGGTTTCCAGACTTCAAGATTTTTTTTTAAGATTTATTTTATTTTATTTATTTCCCCCTACCTCCTTGTTTGCACTCACTGTCTGCTGTGTCTGCTTATCTTCTCTTTAGGAGGCACCAGGAACCAAACCCAGGACCTCCCTTTGGGAGGGAGGTGCTCAGTCACTTGATCCACCTCTTCTTTCTGCTTATTGAGTCTGTTATTGGGTTTCCTCATTGTGTCTCCTCATTGCATCATCTTGCTGTGCCAGCCCTTTGTGTCAGCTCGCTGTCTTGCTCTTCTTCTTTAGGAGGCACCGGGAACCAAACCCAGGACTTCACATGTGGTAGGCGGGCACCCAGCTGCTTGCGCCTCATCCACTCGTGGTCCTGACGCTCTTAGGATCTTATTATCAATGTGCATCTTAATATCAGCAGCATCTTGGAATAGGGGAATGTTAAAATGGCAATGCAAGAGTCGAGTTGTGACTCGCAGTCACCAAGTCAAAGCCCTCATCACCAGAGCGACTCGCCTCCAAGGCTGCCTACTCCTCAGCTTAAAGAAGCCTCCTGAGGTTCTGAATCAGGAGAGCTCTCCTGCACTGAGCAATGTTCTCAGGAACGAGGGTGGGTTATTATAGCATCGTAAGAAAAACCATAGGTGCCTCTTGCGTTTTTTTTATATGTAACCATTTTTATTACTCATCAAATTATGAAGGTAATATAGACTTATGTAAAAATGTAATAAAGAATTATGAAGAATATTATAATAAAATAACCCTGGGAATTCTCACCCCCCTACTTCAAAGCAGATTCTCCCTACAGGTATCTTTTCATACCTTTGAAATAAAAATTCACATGCTCTACCACACCGATTTACAGTGTACAATTCAATGGTTTTTAGTCTATTCGCAGCTGTGCAACCATCACCACAATTTTAGAACATTTTTCACCAGCAACTGTTGTGCCCATTACAGATGCTCCCCATTCTTCCAGCACTTCCCCGGCCCCGGAAGCCACCAATGTACTTTTTTTTTTAAGATTCACTTTTTATTTATTTCTCTCCCTTTCCCCCACCCTCGTTGTCTGCTCTGTGTCCATTCACTATGTGTGTTCTTCTGTGTCCGCTTGGATTCTTGTCAGCAGCACCTGGAATCTGTCTCTTTCTGTTGCATCATCTTGCTGTGTCAGCTCTGTGCATATGCTGTGCCACTCCTGGGCAGGCTGTGCTTTTTATGCACGGGGGCAGCTCTCCTTGCGGAGCACGCTCCTTGCCCATGGGGCTCCCCTACACGGGGGACACCCCTGCGTGGCAGGGCTCTCCTTGTGCGCGTCAGCACTGCGCATGGGCCAGCTCACCACGGGTCAAGGAGGCCCTGGGTTTGAACCGTGGACACTTGGGTTGCTTCCACCATTTGGCTGTCCTGAACAATGCTGTACAAATATTTGCTCAAGTCTCTACTTTGAATTCTTTTGGATACATACCGAGTAGTGGGGTTACCAGGTCGTATGGTAATTCTGCATTCAACTTTCTGAGGAACTTCCAAACTGATTTTCACAGTGACTGCACCATTTCACATTCCACCAACTACGTACAAGTGTTCCAATTTCTCTGCATGTTCGCTAACACTTTTTGTTTTCTGCTTTTTTAACAATAGCTACCCTAGTGGAAGTGTTGCTATACCCCATTGTGGTTTTTATTGCATGTCCCTGATATCAATATTGTTGAGCATCTTTTCAGGTGCTTATTTTTTAGTAATAAATTTTGCGTTTTTAAAAATAATTTTGTTACAAAAAATGAAAATAGCATTGTTTTTTGTTTTTGTTTTTGTCTTTTAGGTACAGGGGCTGGGGATTGAACCCAGGACTTTGTATATGGGAAGCCAGCACTCAACCACTGAGCTAGACTGGCTCCCTAGCACTGATTTAAAAAATAAAAATAAAAACAACACCTAGGAAGACATTACTGCAATCTAACACCGTTACAATCTGGAGAGAAAAATGGTCATGATTATACTTGATTAATACTACCTAAGCGCTGTGCTAAGTGCTTAGTGCTCTACACCAGTAATAGGGAGATTTGCCCAGCAGGGGACATTTGGGAATGTCTGAAGACATTTTTGGTTGTTACAACTGGGCAGGGGGTGCTACTGGCACCTCCTAGATAGAATCCTGGCATGCTGCCAAGTCTTATACGATGCCCAGCATGTACCCCTCAGCTGTCCTCTTAGAGGGGAGCTACCATAGCTCAAGAGAAGGTAAATCATCCAAGTAAATCCACCATGGCTAGGCAGAAGAAAAAGGATTGAAATTCGGGCAGCCTGTCTCCAGAATCCCACCCCTTGCTGAGTCAGGATGGCAGGGAAAAGATGACTTTGTGAAAGGGTCTCTTAGGAGCAAATCCAAGCATCATCACTGAGAAGTCAACAGTGATTTTTCAGTGAGCCCAAAGAAGTCTGAAGCTGAGCAATGCTTTCCTCTAGGAAACGCTCCCAAAGACAAAGCATGGGCTCCATGATGACCTAGAAATTGTTCCCAAATATGAGAATTGCAGCTCCTCAGGATTACATGGGGTTTTTTTAGAAATACAGATGCCTGGGCCCCTATCCAAACTGTGGAATATAATCTTCAGGAGTGGGGACCTGGAATCTGTGTTTTTAAAGTCTCAGGTGTGTTAAGTACAATACTTACTAATCTAGTTATGGGATTACTAAGCCTGTTTTGAGATCTGCTGGAATCAAGCGTGAATTTTCTCTCTAGCCTGGAATATCCCCTTGATTATTTTAATCACAATGAGATGCTTTGGGAAACCTAGAGACAGTAACCGGACAAGGAATATCCCTCATAATTTATCTCCTTTCAGATAATACTTAGCAATATCCAGTGTATTAGTCATCTGTTGCTGTATAACAAATGACCCAAAATTTACCAGTCTACAACAACAATAAGTAACGAGTTCAGGAGCTGCTCGCCTGGGTGGTTCTGGCTCAGGGACACTCATGAGGTTTCAGTCAAGATATGGGCCAGGTGTGCAGTTGTCCGAAGGCCTGCCCCAGGCTGGAGGATCCACTTCCAGGGCACACTCACCTCGCTGTCGTCTTGGTCCTGTCTGTGGGTGAGAGGCCGCAGTTGCTCCTCACGAGAGCTTCTCCTCGAGCTGCTTGAGCATCCTCACAACATGGCGGCTGGCCTCCCCAGTGATCGAGCTGAGAGAGAGCAGCAGGCAGAAGCTATCCTTCTTATGACTTTGATTCAGGTGTCATGTAGCATTGCTTTTGCCACATTCTTTTCCTTAGAAGCATATCACTAAGGCCACCCACATTCAAGGGGAGGGAAATGAGGCCTCTTTTGAATGGAGGAGCATCAAAGAGTTTGGGGACGTATCCTAAGACCACCACGTGTAGTTCTCCCCAGGCTGCTTCCGCTCTCTGCTGAAGGTGGGATTCTTTCATTGTTCTTTCAGTCCTCAGCTCCAAAGATCTGGAGAAGACGCTGGACCCAAAAAGCCCGCAGCACACAGTCCACATTCATCCTCTCTAGGGACAAGTGGATGATTCTAGCCAGTGTGAGTTGGGGGGAGGAGGTGGGAGAGGTGTTTGACTCCTTTTAATACCTTCCATGGGGCAGAAATAGCAATAGTGAATCCAGTCATGACTCTTACCTCATTTGGTAAACTGAAGGGATAGGGTTCTTCCTAAACTCTTGTTGCATATAGAAACAGATAATCAGCAAAGTTAAGTGTATTTTCCTATAAACTGTTCACAATTTTTTTAATTTTTAATTTTTATTTCTCCCCCTCCTGAGATGGCTTCATCATCTGTTTTGCTCGTTGCTTTTGCTTGTTGTTTGTGCATTATTTTTCCCTCATGGTCTGTTCGTTTGTTTTCTTTTAGGAGGCACCGGGAACTAAACCCAGGACCTCCCATGTGGCATAAGCCACATCCACTCCCTCAAAGTTAAGTTTAAAGAGATTTTCTTTAAGAGAAACTGGAGTTATATATTCTGCAACCCCCTCCATGTTACGAAATACGGCTTACCATGGACAATTCAACACTATCCACCTTTTAAAAAAATACTTCTAGTCTGTTATCTATAAGATAGAAAAATCTTATCTACCCAGAAGTGTCAAAGGATCTCAGACCTCATGGGGGAAATGGCACATTTTCCCAAGGTTCTTTCAGAACAGGTGTCAATAGCACAATAAACACATCAGCTAGCTACTTTCCCAGCATCCATTCCCCAATTACGCTCTGCTAACAGAGCCTGAGTTGTACTGGCCCAGGCAGTGCCCAGCTATGGGACTCCATTTCCCAGGCTCCCTTGCAGGGTGAGTGATGAAATGCTAAGAGGAAACCAATGGGTGAGGCTTCCAGGAAAGCTATTTAAAGAGAACTGCCTGACCTACTCATCTTGCTGTTGCCACTTCCTCCTCCCTGCCCCCCGGGGACGCAGCAGGGCTGCAGCAGCCATCTTTGACCCGAGGTGACCCCAAGGCAGGAAGCCATGTGCTGAGGATGACAGAGCAGACGGGAGGAAGTCCCTGGCAGGCTGTGGGCTGCCTGCTCTGCCCACCTCCAGACGTTTTTTTTAAAGTAGGGAGATAGGAACTTCTTCTAGATTATATAGGCAACCGCAGTCATGTTCTTAGGGTATGTAAAGTTAGTGGGCATTTATAATAGTGAATAAATGTCTTATTCCGTAGCTTGGGGGATTTGAGTTGTTGATTGTCTTGGCTTTTGCTTTGCTTTTCGCCCCAGTGTTTATGCAACCTTTCTCCATCACAACAGGTGTTCCTTCAGTGGAGCTGTAGGGGCAAGTTGCCGCCGATTATCAGATATTAGGCAGGATAAGAATGTGATCTAGCATCCTGACTGCTGGCCGAGGGGCGAATCACAGGCAATTCACAGGTAATTCAGGGCATTCGCAGAAAACCTCTGTGGCCTTCTGGACTTCAGGCCGCTTTTTGTGGGCGGTAGGTGGGAGCCTGCGTTGGAAGAACCCTTCAGCACAGGGGTGTGAGAAGGTCTTCGAGAAGGGCTCCTGTTAATAGATGACGTCTCACAGTTCTCCTGCTTCTGATGACTAAATGATTCCTTGGACTTCCCGGAAATTCTATGTTTTAAGAGTGGCACTGACATACATTGCTGGGGGAATGTGAAGTGGCGCAACCACTGTGGAAAGCACAGTTTGGCAATTCTTCGAATACTGCAGTGTAGAATATGACTCACCAATTGCACTGCTAGGTATATACTCCAACGAATTGAAAAAGGAACCCAAATGGATACTTGCGCACTGATGTTCATAGCAGCATAATTCACAATAGTCGCAAGGTAGAAACAGCCCATGTGTCTGATCAATAGGTGAATGGGTAATGCAAAAAAATTCAATGGAATATTATTCTGTCATAAAAGGGAATGAAGTTCTGATTCACGTTACAATGTGGAGGAACCTTGAAAACATTATGCTGAGTGAAATAAGCCAGACACAGAAGCAAAAATGTATGATTCCATTTATATGAAATGTCTAGAATAGGCAATCCATAGACACAGAAAGTAGATCCAAGGTTATCAGGGGCTGAAGAAAGTGGGGAATGGGAAGTTATCGTTTCATGGGTACAATGGGTGTGCACTGTATCCATTTCACAGTGTTGGCAATGGATGGTGGTGATGGTAGCACCATATTGTGAATGTAAATAATGCCAATGAATTGCACACTTAAAAATGTTTAAATGGGAAGCGGACTTGGCCCAGTGGTTAGGGCGTCCGTCTACCACATGGGAGGTCCGCGGTTCAAACCCCGGGCCTCCTTGACCCGTGTGGAGCTGGCCCATGCGCAGTGCTGATGCGCGCAAGGAGTGCCATGCCACGCAAGGGTGTCCCCCGCATAGGGAAGCCCCACGCGCAAGGAGTGCACCCATAGGGAGAGCCGCCCAGCACAAGGGAGGGTGCAGCCTGCCCAGGAATGGCGCCACCCACACTTTCCGTGCTTTCCCGTGCAGCTGACGACAACAGAAGCGGACAAAGAAACAAGACGCAGCAAATAGACACAGAGAGCAGACAACCGGGGGAGGGGGAGAAATTAAATAAATGAAAAAATAAATCTTTAAAAAAAAATGTTTAAAATGGTAAATACATATATTAATATAATAGATATAGAACCACATGCAATTTTTAATTTTTGTTTTCAGTTTTATTTTTTCTCCAGAATTTAAAAAAAAAGTGGCACTGAAAACAAAAACCAAGGATCAGGTCCATTTGGCCACCCGGTATTGCAAGAATCAGCATTCCCCTGGGACAAGATGTCTAAGTCAATAAAGCCGCATTGCCCTGCAAACCTGAAGTAGCTGTAAAGTGGCTCCGCATTCAGTCCCCCCTCAGTGATTTCCACACTTGAAGGTGCACAGGAATCACCTGGGGGGGGAGTCTCATTAAAACTGCAGCTTCTGATCATTCAGTCGGTGCGGGGGTGCCGAGCGCCTGCGTCTCTAACAGGCTCCCGACACTGCTGCTGGGTGGGAGGGCGCTGCCGGGCTGTTCTCACGGCACCTGTTCCAGTTTTGATAGGACTTCTTGGCATTAGGGGCTCGGTTCAGACGTCCCTTCCACGGAGCAGCCTCCCACCCCCACCCGCGCCTGGCCAGTCCTGGGGGACACCATCGCTTTCCACCTCTAGCCCCATCACTTCACGGCGCCTCTCAGTCTTGCACGAGCCAGGCGTCTTCATTCTCCTCCACTCCTCTAGTTCATCTCCGCACACCCCTACTATCGATAGAACATAAGTTCCAGGAGGGCAGGGAGCACGTCGCTCTGGCTGCCCTGCTCCTCTCTGCATCTCCAATGCCTGGAAACTGTGTCCCGCACCTCCTGGGTGCTTGATGAGAACCTTCAGCAAAGACCTTCTACCGCCCCCGGGACTCTCATTCTGTCTCCAGACTTTTGAAGGAGCGCTTATTTTCTGATAAGGAAAGCACTGCGTGTCTACTAGGAAAAGGAATAGTAATTTTGAAAACAGTGAGGAACAGAACAGCTGTGTATTGAAACGGCGGGCGCCTTTCAGAGTTCCTGAGGCCAGGCCTCCCCAGAAGCAGAGCCCGAGGGGTGGAGGTGAGCACAGGTAGTTAATTTGGGAAGTGCCCCAAGAAGCACTGGTAGGGAACTGGGACATGAGACAGGGCAGGGAAAGAGTCAGTTCAGGGCACATCGGGGACCTCGCGGAGGCTGAGTGGAACATGGCTCGGGAAGAGGCTGGGGTGTGTGTCCCTTGTTGGCCGGGATGGACGGGGGTTGGGGTAGCAGTCACCCTCCAGCACTTCCAGCCACCCCATGAGTAGGCTGAGCACGTTCCTGCTGCCAGAGCCAGTCCTCAGCCAGAGTCACAGGTGCTAATGGACACATCCACAGGCAGAGTCAGAGCCAAGGGATAAGGGGGACACAGCAGGGTCTGCCACACAAGATGTCCACCCAATACAGATTCACCTCTTTTCTGGGAACTGCCTGCCCATCCCTCGTCCATGGGTCCCTAGGATGGGCCCCAGAAGCCATGCTCGAAGGACCAGCCCATGCATTTCCAGTCTGTACCTAAACTTGGACAAAGTACACCCTCCTCAAATGATTTTCTTTATTGAGATACAGTTTATGGACCATAAAGTTCACTGTGGGGTTTTTTGTTTGTTCATTTTGTTTTGTTTTGTTTTGTTTTAGGAGGTACCAGGGATTGAACCGGGGACCTCTACATGGGAAGCAGGCACTCAACCACTGGGCTACATCTGCTCTCCAGTTCACTGTTGTAAAGTGTACAACTCCATAGTTTTTCATATATTCATAATGTTGTAAGCCATCACCACTATCTAATTCAGGAATATTTTCATCACCCCAAAAGGAAATTCCATACTGGTTAGCTGCCCCTCCCCATACCTCAGTGTGACATTGTCATGCAGTTCACAACCACCCAGGTGTCTGCATGCACTGCTCCCCCACCCTGCCAGCATCACCATCAGCTCGCATCAGCTGCCAGCCAGGCTTTTGGAATTAGGATTGAGGGAAGAAATTGGGAGCTGCATCATATTAATGGTCAGGCTACTTCACTCTTCCTTGGAGAACATAAACCAGCCCGGGAGCCAACCCTCAAACTCATTTCTCTTTCAGCTAGAGCTTAATGGTTTTGAATATCTGCATGATCCCACTTCTCCGCCATTCACATTTTAGCATTTTTTCCCTCCGGTCTTTCATATTAACAAAATTCTTTCCAGCGGTGGGTTAGAGCCAGCTCCTATGGTCCCATGAGAGCTGATCGTGCACAACTCCAACTCCTTCTTCAATGAGTCACGAGGCTGTTCTTGAAATCAGCCACAATGGGCGTGTTTGCACCATGGAAATGGGCAGACGCTACAATTCAGGGCCTTTCTTTGCAGAAACCAGGATGTTAAACATTCCCAAGCACTCCACTGATGTTACCCACAGTCATCGGGTTTGTCCACACATGTCAACTATTTACTGCTCCTTTCAGTACTAGGCTGTGCTACTGGCACAGAGATCCAACACGAGACCACACAGAGAACCAATGCCCTGGCCCCACATCCTAGTGGAGAGACACAGGCAATAGGTACATAAGCATACAGACTAACAGAGATCGTTGTAGATTGTGGTAAAGCATGGAGAGCGTAAAAGGAAACAGGCCACATGTTGAATATACTTTTTTTTTAAAGATTTATTTTTTATTTATTTCTCTCTTCTCCCCCTCCCCCATTGTCTGCTCTCTGTGTCCATTTGCTTTGTGTTCTGTGTGCCCTCGTTCTCTTGTCAGTGGCACCGGGATTCTGTGTCTCTCTTTGTTGTGCCATCTTGCTATGTCAGCTCTCCACATGTGTGTGGTCCCACGCCTGGGCAAGCTGCACTTTTATTGTGCTGGGCGGCTCTCCTTGAGGGGCGCACTCCTTGCGCATGGGGCTTCCCTACGCTGGGACGCCCCTGTGTGGCACGGCACTCCTTGCGCACATCAGCACTGTGCGTGGGCCAGCTCATCACACAGGTCAGGAGGCCCTGGGTTTGAACCCTGGACCTCCCATATGGTAGCGGATGCTCTAACAGTTGAACCACGTCCGCTTCCCTGAATATACTTTTATTCTCCTCCACACACACACACACATCATATGAGCATTTAACCCAATTTTTTAAAAGATCCCAGGAAGCATTCTTCTTCATGGCCACATAATGTTTACTCCATGCTAGAATAGCCCTCTGATTCATTTAAGCACTCCCCTGCAGGTCACGGTTTCTCAATAAGGTTTCTCTTATTGGTGTGGGGAGCTGGTCTGTGCGTTGCAGGATATTCAGCATTATCTGTGACCTCCACCCAGTAGATGCCAGTCGTACCTGCCCCCATTGTAACTACCAAAAACATCTCTAGACATTATCAAATGTCCCCCTCGGGGTCTGCAACAAATGCACCCCTGTTGAGGATAATGCGATAGCTTCCAGCTGGACATGGGAGACTTAAATGGGCAGATATAAGTATCCAA
Source organism: Dasypus novemcinctus (assembly GCF_030445035.2). Classification (NCBI taxonomy): domain Eukaryota; kingdom Metazoa; phylum Chordata; class Mammalia; order Cingulata; family Dasypodidae; genus Dasypus; species Dasypus novemcinctus. The sequence continues at coordinate 64,720,480 of NC_080695.1, forward strand.
TAGGGAAAGTGGGGCTCAGCATGGGGTCCCTGGACCAGCAGCGTCACCGCCACCTGGGAACTTGTCAGACACATATTCTCAGGCCCTTCTCCAGATTTCAGGTATCAGAAGCTTGGGCGGTGAGGCCAGGCAGTCTCCGTTCTAACAAGCCCTCCTGGGGATTGGATGCCTGCTGAAATCTGAGAAACACTGCAGAGGGGGCTGGGGGAGAAAGTGGGAGAAAGCAAAACAGCGTATGAGAGTGGGTGGCGTCCTGCTATGCCTGGCTGCAGTTGCATCATCCCGAGGGTTCTCTCTCCAGAGAAGCCAAGGCTGGGTAGGTGATTAGAGCAAATTAGTTGAGTGCAGGTGTGCTCTGGACTTAAGTACCACCTCTTAGCTCAGGATTACCCAACACCGCTTACTTTTACCCCCCGGGGAAGTTCCAGGAGGCCGCAGGAACCGGGAGAACGTTAAGAATAGAAAGCAAACGGGACCACTGTCGGGGTCCCTAACTAACACCTTGCAAGTCACCACTGCCTATGAACCTTCGTTCTCTAAACAAAGAGCATTTTGGCCTTTTTGGAAAGTGAAGAACTAGAAAATGCAAGGTTAAACCAAGACGTACAACTAGCAGCGACATCTCACAGGGTTACCATGAATTCAGTTCAGAAATATGGACTCATCATTTTCCTTCCATGGTTTCTAAAGGGGCTTGTGCTGGCCGACCACTAGAACCAAAGGTCCTCTGATGTAGTGGCTCTCATTTGGGACAGCACTGCACAAACACATACACCCTGGGAGGGCACATTTGGGGCCAGATGGGGGGGTATTGGGTTATCCCAAGGATTGGCGGCCTCTGGTTTTTAGAGGGTGCATGGCAGTGCTGTTGGACATGCTGTAGTGTGCTGGTGGGAATAGAGATTGGTACAGTCACGTTGGAAAATAATTTGGCAGTTTCTAAAAGGATTCAACATACGCTCAGTCTACGATCCAGCCGCTCCAGCCATCTCAGTCCTGGAAAGAAAGCCCATGCCCTTCCTTGTTCTCGAATGTTACTTTCAGCTCTATTTGTCATAGCCCCAAACTGGAAATAACCCAAATGTCCATCAACAGGTGAAGAGATGAACAAACAGTGGTACAGCCACACCACGGAATACTTCCAGCAATAAAAAGGAATGAACTGTTGATAAGCAGTACATGGATGGATCTCCAAATAGTTATGCAGAGTGAAAGAAGCCAAATAGACACAAGAGGAGATGACTTATGACTCATTCCAAGCTGATCTATAATCCAAGACAGCAGATCAGAGGTGGCCTGGGGATGAGGGAGGATGGGGTGAGGAAAGAGGGGGGATTACTGAGGGAATCCCACTGTAATATCCTTTGGGAAGGAAACCCTTTGGGAGATAGTGATGTTAATTAACTTCCCACAGGGCAGCTCACCACCTGGCAGCTGGCTTCTCGCAGGGAGACAGAGAGGGAATCCAAAATGGAAGCCACAGCCTTGGAATAACCCGCTCTTGGAAGCGGCATCCCATCATTTCTTCCACATTCTATTCAATCATCAGTCAGTCCAGCCCATACCCGAGGGACAAGAATAACATAACCTGAAGACCAGGGGCTGTGGCTCCCTGGCCACCTCAAAGGCTGCCTGCCCCCAGTAGCAGAGGCAAATACGAATAGACATGCAGCTTCCTGTAGCTCTGCCCAAACGAGGGCACGTTCCCTGCAGCCTGGCAGATCAGAACCACTTCTCAGAGACACTTCCTTTCCTTCTTACAAAAGTACTAGCCTCACACTACAACATGGATGAACCTCGACGACATCACGCTGAGTCGATTAGCCCAGACACACAAGAACAAATACTGTATGATCTCCCTTACATGAGAAAATGAGAATAAGCTCATTCATAGAGTCAGAAACTAGAACACAGGTTACCAGGGGCCAGCGTCAGGTAGGGGATGGGGAGTTATTTTACTATTTCATTGGTGCAGAGCTTATGCTTGAGGTGAGGGAAATGTTGTGGTAATGGATGGTGGTGCTGGTTGTACACCATTGTGAGTGTAACTAACACCACTGAATTGCATATTTGAAAGTGGTTAAAGGAGAAAATTTTAGGTTGTATATATGTCACCAGAATAAAAATTTCAAAAAACCATAGAACTCTACAACCCAGATAGTAAACCCTAATGTAAACCATTACTAGTAAAATTATAATAATACTATACCGCAATACCACAATATTGAAAAGTGTTAAGTTAATAACAGGGAAAATTGTGTGTATGCAGGGGCTGTTTAGGGATTCTGTACTTTTTGCATGATTTTTCTATAAACCTAAATGTCTCTAATGGAAGAAAGAAGGAAAGAAGGAAAGAAGGAAAGAAGGAAGAAGAAAAGAAGGAAAGAAGGAGGAGGAAAAAAAAACTAGTCTCATGACTCCTGCCCGTGGTCATAAGAGCTGAGAGTGCTGAAATGGTTGGCAGTGTGTACTTATGTGGTTTCCCTCCCAGCAGCTGAAATAACAGAGCAGGAGAGGCAGAGGAGTGTTGTTGAGTGAAAAATGTGAGAGGCGGGGCCCTGTGTCCTCCAAACGAACTGTCCAGTTCGTTTCTGAAAAAATTTCTGAAAAAATTCATCAGTATATTGTACTAGTCAGGATGGGCTAGGCACTGCTGCAGAAAAGAACCAAACCGTAATAAAGAGCTTATTTCTTGCTCAGGCAAAGGTGGCGCTGGGTCCAGGCAACAATCCAAGACTGCTGTCATCCACGTGGTGACTCAGGGATCCAGCTACTTCCATTTGTAACTCCGCCCTTGCACCCCGGGGCCTCCTCCACTAGAGGAAAGGGGAAGGCGGAGACTGGGGAATCTGGCAGAGGGGTTTTGCTGCCCCAGCCAGGAAGTGAGACATCCCTTCTGGCCATACTCCATTGGCCGAACTACACAACCCTGCCTAACTGCAAGGGTATCTTCATATATCCCAGGAAGACAGGAGAACTGGAGAGAGCATCAACTCCACATGCAAAGAAGAGATTTTGTGCTCACTGCATTATTAGGAGGTAAGCAACCTTTCTGCTAGTTAATGCTTAAGAGCCAGGCTGCCTGGAAATTAATATTTTAATAGAAAGCCCCCCCAACCACCACAATTTATATGTTGTTAACATTCATGCTAGGGAAGTGGATGTGGCTCAACTGATAGAGCGTCCACCTACCATCTAGGAAGTCCAGGGTTCAAACCCAGGGCCTCCTGGCCCGTGTGGTGAGTTGGCCCACATGCAGTGCTGCTGCGCACAAGGAGTGCCGTGCCACGTAAGGATGCCCTCACATAGGGGTGCCCCCCACACAAGGAGTGCGCCCCACAAGGAGGGCCGCCCCGCACAAAAAGCACAGCCCACCCAGGAGTGGTGCCGCACACATGGAGAGCTGACGCAGCAAGAAGACGCAAGAAAAAGAGACACAGATTCCCGTTGCCCCCAAGAATGCAAGTGGACACAGAACAAACAGCGAATGCCAGAAGAGGCAAATCCACAAGGACAGAGACTGGGGCTGGGCAAGAGACGGTGGGGAGTGATTGCTAAGAGGTTCGGGATTTCTTCTCAAGGTGATGAAACTGCTCTGGAATTAGACAGGAGCAACGGTCGCACAACTCTGTGAATGTACTAAATACCACTGCTTTATACACTTTAAAAGGGTGAATATTACTATATATAAATTATATTACCGCCCCCGCCAAAAAAAAAAGAAATTCTGAGAAACTGTCACAGCCAAGAGGAATGCAAGGAGTTCTCTATATCTGTGGTACCTTGGATGGGATCCCAGGGCAGGAAAAAAGGCATTCGGTAAAAAACAAGGAGATCTGAATAAAGTATGAACTTTTGTTAATTATAACATATCAATATTTGTTCATTAACTGTGCAAAGGTACAGTACTCATGGGAGATGTGAATAATAAAGGGGAAAATGGTGTCGTGTATATGGGAAATCTGTCCTCTCTGCAATTTTTCTGTAAACCAACAACTATTCTAAAATAAAGGGCTTATGAAAACACAATCAAGCACACCCAATCAGGAAAATTTGAACCACTTAAAACAAAAAACAACAAAAAAACAAGGTTTCTTGCCCCTAGCTGTAAGGACACAGGCTATTCTGATTTTATCTTGAGGAAAACTGCCCATCAGGAAACAGAGCCTACCTTGGCACATTGGCTCGCCTGGGAAGCTGCTGGCCGAGCTGAGGTCAGCACGAGCGAGTCTCTTCTCAGCACGTGGTTCTACCCGTTGTCTAGCCCTCCTGCTGCTTTGGTTTGTCTGCATCATGTTTGGACAAAATTCATCCTGTCTGGACAAGGTCTGATACTGGGAGGCTTTTTTTTTTTTTTTTTTTTTTTGAGACTTGATTTTGATGACTATGGGGAAATTTCAGGGGATTTGCCTGAAAAAAGAAAATCTGACTTTTTAAATAAGTGACTAAGCCCAACATTAAATGCAAATTCTTATGGCTCAGGGGACAAAAGGAGGTGCTTCCGACTTCTATGACCCAGACAGAGGGCCTCTATATAAATTATATACAAATTCAGAGAGTCAGAAATCAGAATCCAGATCGCTAAGTGACCTTGGGGCCACCGGTTCTCAGGTGTGTGCCAGGACTGCCCTGAGAAGCTGCTCTTGCAGGAACATCTGGGATAGTGGCACACTAAAAGAGAAAATAACCATCCCAAATTTGGAGTTCGGGTCCTGTGAAAGCTGACAGTAGGAGAAATTGTGGCTGAAGAGCTTAAAGCCACCTGGAAAAAACACAGTGGGGACATCAGAACCTGTGACCATTCTGAGAAATCATTTTAAGTTCACTGAGATTATTCTTTTGGCAACAATAAAAATAGCAGAGGGTAACGTTTTTTGCGCGTGCAGTGCTGCTGTGTTTGCTCCCTTTTGTAAAGCTCCTGTGACCCCTCTCCTCTTAGGCCATGTTGAGTCTGAGGGCAGGGACCTTTTAGATACAAACCAACTGGAAAAGAGAAAGCCAAATTCTTGGCTTTGGGAGTTACTAAGCAGACTTTTGAAATTCATGGCAGAGATCTTAATCTTGAAAGCCAAGGCTTTTAGTTTGCAAGATTGGCAAAAGAGGTTTTTTTTTTTAGTTCTCTGAACTTGGCTTTGAGTATCAAAATTTGGGATTCAAAAGCAAATCCCCATGGAGGCAGATGTGGCTCAAGCGATTGGGCTCTTGCCTACCACAGGGGAGGTCCCAAGGTCAGTTCCTGGAACCTCCTAAAGAAGACGAACAAGACAGTGAGCTGACGAGATGGGCAGGCACAGCAAGCTGATGCACAAAGAGACATGAGGAGGAAAACATAATGAGAAACACAAGAAAGCAGGGAGCGGAGGTGACTCAAAAGATTGGGCACCTCCCTCCCTCATCAGAGGTCCTGGGTTCAGTTCCCGGTGCCTCCTAAAAAGACCAGCACACAACAAACACAGCAAATAAAAACAATGAGGGGCTGGAGAGAAATAAATAAAATAAAGCTCAAAAAATAAAAAGCAAATCCCCAAATAACCTGGGAATAAAGTTAATGCCACAAACAACAGATCTGCCTCAGGACTAAGGTCAGGTTACCTCGTCTCTGATAAAAGAAATCCATGGGCCCTGTGTGCGTATGTCTGTGTGTGTGTGTGTGTGTGTGTGTAGGCATTTAAAAAAAAACAAAACACTCCAGAAGGTTGGAAAGTGGGCAAAATTGGACTGGCCATGAGTTGGACATTGTTATATTCTTCTCTCTACTTTTATATATTTTTCAAATTTCCCATAATAAAATGTTCTGTTGTTGCTGTTATTGTTTTAACGTGGAAGCTGAGAGACCAGCAGAAAGGCTATTGCAGTCGTGGAGATGAGAGATGGAGAGGAGAGGCTAGACGTGATTCAAAAGGCACCTGGCAGGAAGCGAATGTGGCTCAACTGATAGAGCGTCCGCCTACCATATGGGAGGTCCAGGGTTCAAACCCAGGGCCTCCTGACCCATGTGATGAGCTGGCCCACACGCGTGCTGATGCGTGCAAGGGGCGCCATGCCACGCAGGAATGTCCCCTGCATAGGGGAGCCCCACGCACAAAGAGTGTACCCTGCAAGGAGAGCCGCCCTGCGCAAAAAGCGCAGCCTGCCCAGGAGTGGCGCTACGCACATGAAAGCTGACGCAGCAAGATGACACAACAAAGAGACACAGATTCCCAGTGCCACCTGCCAAGAATGCAAGGGGACACAGAAGAACACACAGCAAATAGACACCGAGAGCAGACAACAGTAGGGTAGGGGAGAGAAACAAATAAAAATAAATCTTTAAAAAAAAAAGGCACGTGACCTTATCTCACTGGATTATTTCAACAGCTCGTTCTCAAATCGCCATCCAGCTGCACTCCAGGGAATTACCCCACGCCCTGGGGAGCAGATAAGTTGGGAGAAGAGCTGGTTAGCCCCTGGGTGGGTTTCTGAGAAGGGTCCTCGATGACATCTTCAGTCTGAGGGATACTTTAGTCTAGGTCCCCCAAAAGCCTGGACACAGCTTCACCGGGCAGCAGCACAACCCGCCTTGGAAGGTCCCTCCACCTCCGCTGCTCACCGCAGGGTGTGGCGTCTGCTGCCAACAGCACTGAGTTCAGGAGGCGCCGCAGCCGTCCAAATACGCGATAACCATTTCCGTTTCTTTCTTCTTTTTTAAAAACGTTTTATTGTAGTAACCATAGACAAGTTCAGTGTTCCGCTTCTGATCACTTCCAAGTGGACAATGCGGAGGTATTGATTACAGAGGCCCTGCACCCACTGAGCAATAACATGCCCTCGCCTCCGGGCCCCCGGTAACCTGTACCCTGCCACCTGTCTCCATGCATTTGCGTATTCGAGGTCTTTTATGTGAGAGAGATCAGACAGGCCCTGCCTCTTTGCGTCTGGCTTGTTTCACTCGAGATGCGTCTTCAGGGCTCATCCGTGTTGTGCATGGATCAGAATTTCATGCCTTTTCACGGCCAAGGAATATTCCATTGTGCGTCTACACCGTATCCTTCATCCACTCATCTGTTGGTGGACACATGGGTTGCTCCACCTTTGGGGTAGTGCTGCCGTGAGCAGGGGTGTACAGATACCTGTCAGAGCCCCTGCTTCGATTCCTTGGGGGTAAATGCCTACAGGTGGGCTTCCCTTTCACTGCTTGTACCGGGTTGAAGAGTGGGTCCCCCCACCCCAAATTCAGATCCGCCTGGAACCTTAGAAGGTGACCGTCTCTGGAGATAGGGCCTTTGCGGATGTAATTAGTTATGATGTGGCCGTGCTGTTTTAGGGTGGGCCCTGAACCCCATCCGATGGCGTCCCTGTAAGAAAAGAAGAGAGATGCGCAAGAAGACGGCCGCGTGCAGGCGAAGGCAGAGGCTGGAGAGGTGCGGCCACAAGCCCCGGAACACGTGGGGCCACCGAGGAGGGAGCGTCGCCTGGAGCTACAGATGGAGCACGGCCGGGACACCTTGATTCTGGACCCCTGGCCTCCAGAACGAAGAAAAAAAAGTCCTGTCGAGTTAAGCCCCCCAGTTTATGGTCATTTCTTCTGGCGGCCGCAGAACCGTAGCACACGCCTCCGTGCAGCCTCGCGAAGTGGGCCTTGGTATCCTCATTTTGACTACAGGGAATGTGAGGTCAGTGAGACCGAGAGGCGGACCCAAGGTCACACAGCAGTCGCAAGTAAGGCTGCCAGAAAAAATAGGCGGACGTGGCACGAGACATACTTCCACTAAAAAAAAGTATCTGTTGTTTATCGGAAATGCCAAGTTAACTGAGTGACCTGTATTTTCATTTGTAAAGTCCGGAAACCTCGATTACTGCCAGGATTTGAGTCCAGAGTCTGGCCCCAAAGTCCCTGCCTCAATGGGGCCCTTGCAGAGAGCAAAGTTTCCAGCAAATGTTTGTTCACTGAATATACAGGCGGAGACGCCACGTCCGAGAATTTGGGGACCTCTCTAAGAAGTCAAAATGAGGGCAATAAACTTGTGCAAATCCATCCTCATGGGGAGTCAACGTCGGGAAAGGTTGGCTGTGATGACGTGTCAAGAGTAAGGTGAGGGGAAGCGGCTGCAGCTCGAGCAATGCCGCTCCCATTTACCACACGGAGGACCTGGGTTTGATCCCCGGGGATCTCCCGGTAAAAAAAGGAAAAAGGCATTCCAGACCTGCGTGGACAGTGGCTGGCCCCCACGCCAGGAAGCGATGCCCCGAAAGAAGACGCGCCCCGATAGGAAAAGAAAAACAAAAAGAGTAAGGTAAGAAGCCGAAAGGGGGAAGCAGACTTGGCCCAGTGGTTAGGGCGTCCGCCTCCCACACGGGAGGTCCACGGTTCAAACCCCGGGCCTCCTAGACCCGTGTGGAGCTGGCCATGCGCAGTGCTGATGCACGCAAGGAGTGCCCTGCCACGCTGGGGGGTCCCCCACGTAGGGGAGCCCCACGCGCAAGGAGTGCGCCCCGTAAGGAGAGCCACCCAGCGCAAAAGAAAGTGCAGCCTGCCCAGGAATGGTGCCACACACGGAGAGCTGATACAACAAGATGATGCAACAAAAAGAAACACAGATTCCCGTGCCGCTGATAAGGATAGGAGCGGACAAAGAAGATGCTGCAAATGGACACAGAAAACAGACAACACAGGGTGGGGGGGGGGGGGGGAGGAGAAAGAAAGAAATCTTAAAAAAAAAAAAAAAAAAAAAAAAGCAGCCGGGACCAATTAGACAAGAAAAAAAATATATAAAAGGCATCCAAATAGGAAAAGAGGAAGTAAAACTCTATTTGTGAATGACATGATCCTGTACTTAGAAAGCTGTGAAAGGTCAGCGACAAAGCTACTTGAGCTAATAAATGAGTTCAGAATAGTGGTGGGATACAAGATCAACAAGCAAAAATCAGTAATGTTTCTCTACACTAGTACTGAACAATCTGAGGAGGAAATCAGTGAAAACATTCCATTGACCGAGATCTCGCTCAGAGAACTCAGCGCTGGGAGCTGTGGCCGACCTCGGATTCCCCAGGAAGGCGCCCGGAGCACAGCAGGGGGCGCTAGAGACACGGGTAGATAAACCTCCAGGGGTGGGGGTGCGGCGGGACCAGAGGGGACCTCAGAAAAGAACTAGAAACTAAAGCAAAGCTGCTCCAACGACAGCCACAAGTCCTATCAGAAGGAAATCATTTGAGGGGAGATTCCAGTGCGTGACAGTGAGTCAAAGCATCTGCTCTCGAAACTACTTTATCTTGAGACAAATATTTGATGGCGCAGAAAAAGCCAAAAAGGCCCTGGAGGGGGAGAGGGGTGGCAAGCCACAGCAAATCCCGTCATCCGCAGCAGAATGAGCCCGTCTTAAATTCGAGGTCACCGCACAGCCGGGCTGAGGTCACCAAAGCCTAATGATAACGCCTAGCAATTACCTTGACTAATTAGAGCAAAGGCTTCGGAGTGTGTTTCTATTTGCAGATACTGAGTCACCAGCGACCCAGAATAAATCATCGCGCTCTATTTGTGTCTTGGATCGTCCACACGGAGGCAGCACCCTCGGCAGAGGCCTCGGGGAAATTCCACGGGCTGCGTTAATTAATATTTGGAACACAGTCTCATTTGCAGATGTCGGGCCCACGGAAGCATGACATCAGTATGTTCTGAGCGTCGGTTCGTTTTTAATTATTCAACTGCTGTTCTTTGTGCTCCTGCTCGGGACCCGCACGGACACAGAACGGGGGGTGGGGGGGGTGCAGGAGTGAGCGGGACCCTTGGGGCGCTTCTTACAACCCGTGGTGGAGCCAGGTGATAAGCAGCCAGTAGATGAGGGTGGTCGGGGGAAGGCTGAGCCGAGCTGAGCCGAGCCCCGCAGGCTGGGGAGGCCCCCGCCAGGTGCACACAGGGAAAGGCTGTTTTATGCGGATGGGCCAGCAAGTACAAAACCTGGGATGGGAAGGAGCTTCAAGGGGGCAGGAATTGTATCTGTTTTGTTGTTGCTACCATGTCCCCGGTGCCTGGCACTTGGTTAGTGCTTAATAAATACTGTCTGAGCAAAGGCACCTTGCAGCAGAGGGAGGGGCTTAGCCGGCCCAGTTTACAGATGGGGAAACGGAGGCTGAGTGGTTGGCCCAAGGCCCAGGATTCATAACTAGGAGAACCTAGATTTGAACTCGGGGCCTTCTGGGAGCAAAGCCCATGCACAAGGAGATAGATTTCCTACAGCAGGTTCCTCTGCCCTGCTAGCATGCGTTCTGTGTCTGAAAATCAAAGGCATAAAGGCAATGACTCATGGCTCAGGCAGAGAAGTGGCAAAGCATGACCAGTGCTGACTCATCACTTCCACCTCCCTCGACGCTGACTCGCTCGACCTCGGGGCCTTGGACCGGGGCCCACACAGTCTGCGGCTGCTCGTTTGACTCTCCGGGTCGGCTTGTTGGCTGGAGCGGTCTGACCCAGAAGTGAGCACCGACGTGGGCCCAGGCCAGCTCTCCCCAGGGAGCCCTGCAGAACTGGATGCGAGATTTCTAAGGCAACTGAGTGTGGGCAGCCGGATTCCAGCAGAGGGCCTGAGGCCGCTAGGGTTTCTTGGGTGGACAGGCTCCAGCAGTGACCCCGTGTGTCCCGTACTTACTTAAAACACTAATTAGATTTAAACGTTAAAGAACAAGGCAACCCTTAGCAGCAGAAAGAGGCAGTTTTAAAGCCCAGCTCTGCCCCTTGGCAGCTCTTCCACCACTCTGCACCTCTATTTCATCTTCTGGTAAGTGAGTAATAATATTGTCTGCTTCCTAGGGCTGGCAAGAAGATGGAATATCACATTTAGTGCCCAAGGGATGAGAAGGCATGCTCGAAGGGCATCAAGGCATTGCAGTGCTGAGGACTGAGTCCCATGGCAGAGAGGGTGGGGTTGCAGGAAGCCGAGGTTCTGGGTGCAGGCCCCAGGCTGACCAGTGAGTCACAGGCTGAACACAGACACGTGGTTTGACCTCTGACAGCTTCCCTTTCTCCAACTGTACCAGGGGGGTGGGGTCTGATATAATCCCAGCTCTTCTCATGCAGAATTAGAATACGATGTCACTCACAGAATGAGAATATTTCACAAAGTGAGATTCTTTTTTTTAAGATTTTATTTATTTATTTATTTATCTCCCCTTTCCCCCCACCCTGGTTCTCTGTTCTCCGTGTCTATTTGCTGCGTCTTCTTTGTCCACTTCTGTTGTCGTCAACGGCACGGGAATCTGTGTTTCTTTTTGTTTGTTGTGTCATCTTGTTGTGTGTCAGCTCTCCGTTTGTGCGGCACCATTCCTGGGCAGGCTGCACTTTGTTTCACGCTGGGTGGCTTTCCTTACGGGGCACACTCCTTGCGCGTGGGGCTTCCCTATGCAGGGGACATCCGAGTGGCACAGCAATCCTTGCACGCATCAGCACTGCGTGTGGGCCAGCTCCACACAGGTCAAGGAGGCCCGGGGTTTGAACCGCAGACCTCCCATATGGTAGACGGACGCCCTAACCACTGGGCCAAAGTCTGTTTCCCGCCACCGAGATTCTTAACTGACATCATGGCATCACGGTTGGAGGTTTAGGGTGGGGATGGGCAATATTAAAAATATTACCCATGTAATACACGAGTCTATTTTTTGTTGCAAAAGATTCTAACAATCCAGATCCATGTGAGGCAAATGTAAAGTCTCCCTTCATCAATTTCCACTTTCGACAGTTTGGAGCACATCCTTCCAGTCTCTTTTCTTTGCATTTACACATATATGTTTACAGTGCTAATTGAGTCTTACTATGTGTCAGGCACTGCTCCAGATGCTTTACATGGATTAATTTATTTAATCTTCTCAACAATCTCATGAGGCAAATCCTATTTTAATCTCTATTTTACAGATGAGGAAATGGGTACAGAGAGGTAAGTAACTTTCCCCGAAGTCACACAACTTTGGAGTGTAGGCGCTGGGATTCAAACCCAGGCAGCCTGGCTCCAGAGTCATACCCAGGGCAGCAAATCTATTCACTCAAGTGGTTGAGTGCCTGCTTCCCATGTACAAGGTGCTTGGTTCAATCCCTGGTACCTCTTAAAAACAAAAACAAAGAAACAAAAAAACCAACTCTCATTGGGAAGCGGAGGTAGCTCAGTGGCCAAGCACCTGCTTCCTGTGTATGAGGTCCTGGGTTCATTCCCTGGTACCTTCTAAAGAACAAACAAACAAAAAACCCCCACAGAGTCCATACCCTCACCATGCCACTCTTTTATCCCTCAAATATTTTCTTTTTCTGTCTTACAGTTTGCATTTACTTTATCTTAGAAGGCATCCTATGTCCGTTTATACTGATCTACCTCTCTCTCTTCAATAGTGGCACTGCACAGCATTCCATTTACTTGTCCATTCCCTTGTTGATGGAAGATTAGGGCATATTATGGACTGAATTTTGTCCCACAGGAAGATATGTTGTTGAAGACCTAAATGTTCAGTATCTGTGAATGTGACCTTTTTGGAAATAAGGTCTCTGTAGATGTAATCAGTTAAAACAAGGTCACACTGAATTGGGTCGGGCTCTAATTCATATGCTTGGTGTTCTTACAAGAAGAGGAGAAGGCTTCAGGGAAGATGGCAGACTAGAAAGATGCAGGACTTTCTCCTATCCCAGAAAAATAGCTAGTCAATGGGCAGAAATGACCTGGGGAAAAAAGTTCTAGGGTTAGAACACCAGGGGAAGGCTGGACACCACCCAGAAGACAGGCAAAACTGAGTTAAAGCTAGCTAGAGCTGCTGGCATGCTTCCCACCCTACGTGTGGCTACAGACAAAGGGGGTCCACAGGAAGCAGGGGGAGGGGGAACACACAGCCTAAGGCTGACTCAGCATTTGACTCAGCACAAATTTGGTCTGCTGTGTGCCAGTAGCTCTTCCAGGGGCCGTGCCATTATTTGCTCTGGGAGCTGGCATTGGACTAGAGAGAGTCAACTCTCAGAAACACCATCCCTCCTGACCAGGACTGGTTGCTGAGGATGAAGATGGGAGTAGAATGATTTCCTACCCAGGAAAAGGGAGGGGCTGCCAGCAAAGGCTGCAGAACAGTCTCAGAGAAAGTGAATTGCGAGGCTCTGAATACCTGGAGGCAGGGTCCTCTATCATTTTGATCTGGTCCAGGTTACAGCAGACACACTCCAACCAGACACTGAATTGAGAGGGTTGCCAAAGACCACCATCTGCTGGCCAACCAAGGAAATTGCATGTGAGGAAATTAAATGTAAATAAGAGACTTTATCTAGCGGTTACAGCCTCCCTCCCTAAGGCCCTCGGAAGTGGGTCTGCAGCCCATTACTGGGTCAAAAGCCCAGATTTAAGCAATGAACGGGGACAATCCTAAAGATTCAGAACAGGTTAAAACAAGAATCAAAGAACAGCAGTTATACACAGCCTCCCACCACTAAATCCCTATGAAAGAGAGAGAAATTTTAGCATTTGAGTAAATGTACCTTTATAATCAGATGGCTAGATAAGAGTAAAAAATTACAAGCCATACTAAGAAAAATGGAAGAAACGGCCCACAAAAAAGGAATATACTAAAGCCCCAGAAGAGACACAAGATTTGAGACAACTAATCAACGAGATTCATACAAATTTCTAAAATCAATGAGTTGAAAGGCAATATGGCAAAAGAAATAAAGGACATCAAGAGGGCACTGAGTGAGCACAAGGAAGAATTTGAAAACCTGATAAAAAAGTAGCAGAGGGAAACGGACTTGGCCCAGTGGTTAGGGCATCCATCTACCACATGGGAGGTCCACGGTTCAACCCCGGGCCTCCTTGACCCGTGTGGAGCTGGCCCATGCGCAGTGCTGATGCGCACAAGGAGTGCCGCGCCAAGCAGGGGTGTCCCCTGCATAGGGGAGCCCCATGCGCAAGGAGTGCACCTGTAAGGAGAGCCACCCAGCGCGAAAGAAAGAGCAGCCTGCCCAGGAATGGCACCGCCCATGCTTCCCGTGCCGCTGACGACAACAGAAGTGGACAGAGAAACAAGACGCGGCGAACAGACACAGAGAACTGACAACCAGGGGAGGGGGGTGGGAATTAAATAAATAAATAAATCTTTTAAAAAAAAAAAAAGTAGCAGAGCTCATGGGGATGAAAGACATGATGGATGAGATAAAAAAATTAGAAGATATTTTAAAAACACAAACACATTGGAGGCACGTAACAGAAGACTAGAAATGACAGAAGAAAGAATAAGTGATATGGAAGACAGAACAGCTGAAATTGAAGAGAAAGGAAAGAATGGGAAAAACTGAGCAGGGGCTCAGGGAGTTGAATGATAACACAAAATGCAACAATATATGTGTCATGGGAGTTACAGAAGGAGAAGAGAAGGGAAAAGGGGCAAAATAAATATTTGACAAAATAATGGCTGAAAATTTCCCAACTCTCACGAAAGATAAGAACTTACATGTCCAAGAAATGCAGTATACCCCAATCAGAATAAACCAAATAGACCTATTCCAAGACACATACTACTCAGAATATCGAACATCAAAGATAAGAGAAAATTCTCAGAGTAGCAAGGTAAAACAACCCATCAGACAAGGGATGCCCAGTAAGACTCAATGTGAATTTCTCATCAGAAACCATGGAGGCAAGAAGCCAGTGGTCTGATATATTTAAGATACTACAAGAGAAAAACTTCTAGCCAAGAATCTTATATCTGTCTTTCAGAAATGAGGGTTAGATTAGAATATTCACAGATAAACAGAAACTGAGAGAATTTCTAAGCAAGAGACCAGATTTTCAGGAAATACTAAAGGGTGTGCTAGAGTCTGAAAAGAAAAGAAAGGAGAGAGAGGCCTGGAAGATAATCTAGAAATGAAGATTATATCAATAAAAGTAACTAAAAGTGTCAAAAGAGTGGTGAAAATAAAATATGACAGATAAAACTCAAATAGTCAGGAATAAACTTAACCAACGAAGTAAGCACTTGTATTCAGAAAACTGCAACTCAATGTTAAAAGAAATCAAAAAAGCCCTAAATAACTGGAAGAACATTCCATGCTCATGGATTGGAAGACTAAATATCATTAAGATGTCAATTCTACTCAAATTGATATACAGATTTAATGCAACTCTGATAAAAATAACACCAGCATTTTTTTTTAAACTGAAAACACAATCATCAAATTTATTTGGAACTGTAAGGAGTCCTTGAATAGCCAGAAACATCATAAAAGGGAAAAGTGACCCCTCATCTCCAGACTGTAAATCATATTACCTAGTTACAGTGGTAAAAACAGTATGGTACTGGCCTAAAGACAGAAACATAGAACAATGGAACCAAATTTATGGTTCAGAAACAGACCCTTACATGTATGGTCAAGTGATTTTTGACTAGCCTGTCAAACCCACACAGGTCAGGCAGAACAATCCATTCAACAAATAGTGCTGGGAAGTGGACTTGGCCCAGTGGATAGGGAGTCCACCTACCACATGGGAGGTCCACAGTTCAAACCCCAGGCCTCCTTGACCCATGTGGAGCTGGCCCATGCGCAGTGCTGATACGCGCAAGGAGTGTCGTGCCATGCAGGGGTGTCCCCCGCATAGGGGAGCCGTACGCGCAAGGAGTCTGCCCCATAAGGAGAGCCGCCCAGCATGAAAGAAAGTGCAGCCTGCCCAAGAATGGCACCACACACATGGAGAGCTGATGCAGCAAGATGATGCAACAAAAAGAAACACAGATTCCCATGCTGCTGACAACAACAGAAGCGGACAAAAAGAAGAACACACAGCAAATGGACACAGAGAACAGACAGCTGGGGTGGGAGGGAGGGGAGAGAAATAAATAAAATAAATCTTAAAAAAAAAAATGGTGCTGAAAGAGTTGGATATCCATAGCCGAAAGAAGGAAAGAGGACCCCTATCTCATACCTTATCCAAATATTAACTCAAAATGGATCAAAAACCTAAAAATAAAAGCAAGAACCATAAAATTTCTAGGAGAAATTGTAAGAAAATATCTTCAAGACTTGGTGGTAGGTGGTGGATTCTTAAAAGAGGTAAGAGGAGGACTGAGATGGACTACTGATGTTTAATATATGTAGAAGTTTTAATTAGCTTTACTGTTAAAGTGTGGAAATGTATAGAGTAGATAATATCACATAGTAACAACTAGTTTATAAATGGGGATGTGACTGAAAAGGTATGTAAATGCAAATTGACAGAATGCTAGAGAATAATCTAGGAACTGATTAGCACAGTAAACCAAGAGGTGGATGAGAATTGTGGTTGATGGTACAGATGCAAGAGTGTCCTTTGTTAGCTAGAGCAAATATACATCACTACTGCAGGGTGTTGGGAATGTGCAGAAGTATGGGAAAAATACAGCTGGAGTGACCTATGGACTGTGGTTAGTAGTAATAATATAATATTCTTGCATCTATGCAAAAGATGTGCTGTGTTGATAATGAGGCAGTATGGAAAATGTGAGCCAAATTTACACTATGGACATGGAATAATCAAATGATATTATCGTACCTTTAGCAAATGTTCCACCTCAGTGTGGTGTGTTGATGGAGGGGTGTTATTTGTGAATTCTGCACATGTGCATGATTGTTTTATAAGTTTACAACTTATGTCATAAAAAATATATTTAAAAAATAATTTTTGGGTGGGTTGGGGGAAAACACACCAAATGTAAAATAAGGACTATGATTAGTAGTAAGATTTTGACAATATTCTTTCATAATTTGTAACAAAGTTCTGAGGACAATGCAAGATGTTGGTGGAAGGCTGGTATATGAGACCCCTGTATGATGTTATGCATGTTTGCTTTGTAAGTTTACAACTTTTACTATACACTTAATTGTTTATGTATGCTCATATATAAATGATATAAAGATAATAATAATAGGGTTGGTTGGAGGAAAAATACTTTGGTTACTAGTAATATTTTGACAATGCTCTTTAGTCAACAGTTAAAAAGCTTTAATAATGCAAGTTATTGGTGGTAGGTGAGTTATGAGAGTCCTGTATAATGTTATATATGTTTGTTTTGTAAGTTCACAACTATTATTATATACTTATTGTTTATGTATGTTTATGTATGATTGATATACTTCAATAAATTAATTTTTTTTTAAAAACCCACAGCCAACATCATACTCAATGGGGAAAGATTGAAAGCTTTCCCTCTAATATTCGAAACAAAACAAGGATGCTCACTGTCAAGATTGTTATTCAACATTGTACTGAAGTTCTAGCTAGAGCAATTAGACAAGAAAATAAAAGGCATCCAAATACGAAAAGAGGAAGTAAAACTCTCACTATTCACCAAAGACATGATCCTATATTTAGAAAACTCTGAAATGTCTATGACAAAACTAGTTGAGTTAATAAACGAGTTCAGCAAAGTGGCAGAATACAAGAACAACACAAAAAATATCAATAATGTTTCTGTACACTAGTATTGAACAATCTGAGGAGGAAATGGGGGGAGGTATTCCATTTACAATAACAACAAAAAGACTCAAATACCTAGGAATCAATTTAACAAAGAAGTAAAGACCTATATTTAGAAAACTGCAAAATAATGTTAAAAGAAATCAATTAAGACCTAAGCAAATGGAAAGATATTCTGTGTTTGTGGACTGGAAGACTAATTGTGAAGATGTCAATCCTACGCAAATTGAACTATAGATTCAATGCAATACCAATCAAAATTCCAACAGCCTACTTTACAGAAATAGAAAAGGCAGTTACCAAATCCATTTGGAAGGGAAAGTGCACCCGAATAGCCAAAAGCATTAAGGAAGAGCTATGTGAGAGGAATTTCACTGCCTCACTTTGAAACATTACAAAGCTACAGTGGTCAAAATAGCATGGTACTAGCATAAAGATAGACACATCCATCAGTGGAATAGAATTGAGACTCCAGAGATAAACCTTCACCTCTACAGTCAACTGGTTTTCAACAAACCTACCAAGTTCATGTTAATGGGACAAAACAATCTCTTCAACAAATGCTGGGAGAACTGGATATCCATGACCAAAAGAATGAAAGAGGACCCCTTCCTCACTCCCTCTATAAGAATGAATTCAAAATTGATCAAAGATCTAAATGTAAAAGCCAGGACCATGAAACTACTAGAAGAAAATGTAGGGAAACAACTTAAAGATCTTCTGATAGGTGTTGATTTCCTGAATCGTACAACCAAAACATGAGCAACAAAAGAAAAAATAGATAAATGGGACCTTCTTAAAATTAAACACTTTTGCACCACAAAAGACTTTATAAAAGGGTGAAAAGGTAGCCAACTCATTGAGGGAAAATATTTGGAAATCACATGTCTGAAAAGGGTTTAACATCTGTGGTGTATATAAAGAGATGCTACAATTCAACAATACAAAGACAAATAACCTAATTTTAAAATAGGCAAAATACTTGAATAGAAATTTGTCCAAAGAAGAAATATAAATGGCAACATCACTAGCAACAAGGGAAATCCAAATCAAAGCTACAATGAGATATCATTTCACAGCTATTACAATAGAACGGCAACTATTGAAAAAACAGACAAGTTTTGGAGAGGCTGTGGAGAAATAGGAGCACTTATTCACTGTTGGTGGGAATGCAGAATGGTACAACCACTATGGAAGACTGTTTGGCAGTTCTAAAAGGTTTGAATATAGATTTGCGGGCAATACCACTATTGGCTATATACCCGGAAGAACTTAGAGCAGTGACACAAAGAAACATCTGCACTCCAATGTTTGGAGCGGCATCAGTCACAATTGCCAGAAGATGGAAATAACCCAGGTGGCCATTAACCGATGAATGGATAAACACACTGTGGTGTATGCACACGATGGAATATTAACGCAGCAGTAAGAAGAAACAAAATCATGAAGCATATGACAACATGATTGAACCTGGAGGGCATTATGTTGAGTGAAGCAACCGAGACACAAAGGGGCAAATATGGTATAAGCTGCGCCATTACGAACTACATATATTGTGCAATCTCATGGAGTTACTGAGGTGAATATGGATCACCGGAAAATAGAATGAGGTTAGAGAATGGAAAGTTGAGGGTTAACTTGTGCAAAATTGGTAAAAAGGATGTGTGTTAATAATTGGAAATGAATAGAAAAGGTGAAAGCCCAACATGATGTCTGTAACTAGCAGTACCATTATGTGGGTATGAAGTGGTTTAAAAGGATGATCTAAGGTCATGTATATCACTAAAAGGAAAACTAGGGAAGCAGATTTAGCTCAGTGGATAGAGCATTCGCCTACCACATGGGAGGTCCAGGGTTCAAACCCAGGGCCTCCTGACCCACGTGGTGAGCTGGCCCATGTGCAGTGCTGATGCGCACAAGGAATGCCATGCCACGCAGGGGTGTCCCCTGTGTAGGGGTACCCCCCACACAAGGAGTGCACCCCATAAGGAGAGCCACCCAGCGCGATAAAAGTGCAGCCTGCCCAGGAGTGGCGCCGCACACACCAAGAGCTGATGCAGCAAGATGACACAACAAAAAGAGATACAGATTCCCAACAAGAATACAAGCCGACATAGAAGAATACACAGCGAATGGACACAGAGAGCAGACTACTGGAGGGGGTGGGGGAAGGAGAGAGAAATAAATAAAAAATAAATCTTTTTAAAAAAAGGAAAGCTAAAAAATGTAACATGTGACTAAATAGCATAGTATATCTTCCTCGTGAAATATTAATATGGATAATATTACATATATAAGACTGTTCTACTGTGAAACTAAACAAATGTATGTTAATGTTACAAGAGGTTAACAACAAACACAAAAAAACATTATGCTAAGTGAAAAAAAACAGACACAAAGTACTACATAGTGTATGATTCCATTTACATAAAATGTAAGTATACATCAATTTATAAAGTTGAAATTAGATTAGTGGTTATGTAGGGCTGGGGAAGGATGGAGGGATTGAGAGGTGACTGCTAAAGGGTGTAGGGTTTTTCTTTTTGGAGTAATGAAATTGTTCTAAAATTTTTTTGTGGTGATGAATGCACGACATTGTGATTATACTAAAAGGCACTGATTATACAGTTTGGATAGATTGTATGGTATGTGAATCTATCTCAATAAAACTGCTTAATAAATAAATAATAATTGTGCAAGAATAGCCAGAAACAGAGCTCTGTACAGGTAGGGGAAACATAGATTGGGAGGTGTAGTCAGCCAAAGAGGTACTGATGCAAAGTACCAGAAACGGGTTGGTTTTATAAAGGGTATTTATTTGGAGTAGGAGCTTAGAAACCATAAAGCATAAGTTAACTTCCCTCACCAAAGTCTATTTTCATGTGTTGGAGCAAGATGGCTGCCGACGTCTGCCAGGGTTCAGGCTTCCTGGGTTCCTCTGGGCTCAGCTCCTCTGTTTTCTCCACAAGGTCAGCTGTAGTCTCTCAGGTGAACGGCTCTGTCTCCTTCCCCAGGCCTCCAGCTTAAGGCTTCAGCCTCAAACTCCAACATCAAAACTCCAACATTACGAACCCCCAGCTCTGTCCTTTGCCCTGCCTTTTATCTGTGAGTCCCCACCCACCAAGGGGCGGAGACTCAATGTCCTAATACGTGGCCCAATCAAAACCCTAATCATAACTCAGTCATACCCAGGTTCAAAAATCCAATATCTATTTTTGGAATTCATAACCGTATCAAACTGCTACAGGAGATGAAGAATTTCCTTGCTTATCTGTTTTTTGTTTATTATTATTATTATTGAAATAATGAAAATGCTCTAATGATGATTGGAGTGATGAATGCACAACTATGTGATTATACCAAATATCATTGATTGTACCCTTTGGATGAATTGTACGTGCCAATAAAATTAATTTGTTTAAATTTTTTAAAGAAGAGGGAAAAAAGATGGAGACCCAGGCTCAGAGGGGCGGCCGCCACGTGAGGACGGAGGCAGGAACGCGAGTGATGCTGCACCAGCCACGGAACACACACCTGGGGTGTAGAAGGGGGCGTGGCCCTGCAGCTCCTGGTCTTGGACTTGGGGCCCCCAGAACCCTGAGAGAATAATTTCTGGTTTAATCCACCCGGTTTGGGGAGTTTTGTTCCAGTCGCCCTAGGAAACCAGTACAGGGTGTTTCCAGTTTTCCGATTTTACAAACAATTCTTTGGGAAACATCACTTGAGCAGCAATTTCCAGGGATTTCTGGAAGTGAGATTTAAACCTTTGGGAGACTCAGTTCGACTGTCTTCCCAAGAGGATGCCCCCAGGCCACAGTCCCATCAGCACAGCGTGAGCGCCCCATCGCGGTGCCCTTGCCAGGGCGGGGTATAGCTCCCGATTACGGCCGATCTGACGGGGGAGGTGGGAAAGTGCCAGCCCGTCTGATGTTTCGCTTGGCATCTCCCGGGTTACCAGGTGTTTAGAGTGATCATTTCTGCCCTGTCCTCTGTGCGTGGCCTGTCAGAGGGCCAGGGCTGGGGCTAGCTAGTGTTTCTTTCCCAGTGCACCCCAGTTCCACCCCTGAGCAGTGGCGTGTGTTCTAGCTGCCCAGATCTTCTCCCCTTCCCTGGGATGACAGTTCCCCAAATTCCCTTTAGCTTCCACTTTGTCACCACTCGCCTGCAACCTAAAGGGAGCCCTTCGCGCGTCCTGTCCCCAGACCGTGGCCACCAGCCCAGGGCTGAGCCCGATTCGAGGCGCACCAACCAGGGACAGAAAGGTCTTGACTTTGCTTCCCCCCTGAACAAATTAAATTTTATTAGACATCCAAAAAGTGATATTAAAACAACAAAAATCATAGGCCTGGAAAGTACAGTCGTATTTCTGAAAGGAGAATGACATCTCTAGGAGGAGGGACAAAAGTCACAAATATTATTACAAAATATTTATAAGTGAGCAATAACAAAATAAATATCAAAATTTATGAGTTGAGCGCAGTGCTGATGCGCGCAAGGAGTGCCCTGCCACGCAGGGGTGTCCCCGTGTAGGGGAGCCCCAAGCACAAGGAGTGCGCCCCGTAAGGAGAGCCACCCTGCGTAAAAGAAAGTGCAGCCTGCCCAGGAGTGGTGCTGCACACACGGAGAGCTGACCCAACAAGATGACGCAACAAAACGTGACACAGATTCCTGGTGCCGCTGACAAAAATAGAAGTGGACACAGAAGAACACACAGCGAATGGACACAGAGAGCAGACAACTGGGGGGGGAGGGGAAAGAAATTAAAAAAAAAATTTTTAAGTGTATGAATTGAGTTAAAAGCAGACTTAGAATGGTATTCTTATTATAATATAAATTTAGTATCCTCAATTTTAAAAATAAGAAAAATTGAAAATAGGTAAAAAGAAAGTATTTTCTTGAAAAAACTGATAAAAGGGAAAACTTCTCTCAACACTCTCACAAAAAGAAAGAAGGCACAAATGAATATCAGTCATAACAAGGGGATATAACTAGAGATGGCAGGGAATTCTGAAGTCATAAGAAAATCTGCCATTTAACATTTCACCAAGAATTTTGAAAACCAACAAAATCTTGTGGCCGGCAAACCTGCACGGCGGGAAATGTTCGAGGACGTTCTTCAGCTCGACTTCTTTCAGAGCAGCTGGACGGAGGCTCGCCTTCCTTTGTATTTGGTGCGGTGACACTGGCAACCTGAAATCGCTAGGGAGTCCCAAAAGGAGCCGGAGAATGAAGACAACAGAGGGAGCACAGGGCCAGCCCCCGGGGCCAGCCTCACCCAAGGTCACCCTGCGCCTGAACTTCTGGGCGGTGTAAGTGCACGCACTGTGTGTGCGTTTGGCTTTGTCTTAAAACAAAACTCCTTCGGTTGAGGGTTTTCCCCCCACCTTGCACAGTGTCCTAAGTGTGTCACCTGCCAGAGGGCAGAAACCAGGTTCCCACCCAGCCCAACTCCAGCCTGAAGACCAGCGTGGACCTGCTCCAAGCCGGCCCTGAGAAGTGCGAATTTTTGAAACGCTAAACCAAAGGGAATACATTCTGGAGCACTGCTACCCACATGGATTATAGTTTACCTTGTGGTTTACACTCTCCCCCAGACCATTCAGCGGGTTCTGGCAGGATACATGATGCCCTGCACCTGTCCCTGCAATACCATTTAGGACAGCTCCAAGTCCCCCAGATGCCCCATATGCAATGAATGTGCCACACTGATGGAAGAGGTTGTTGATGTGGGAGGAGGGGGGGGGGTATATGGGAACCTCTTATTTATTCCTTGCCCCCCACCCCGTGTCTGCTCTCTCTGTCCATTCACTGTGTGTTCTTCTGTGTCCACTTGCACTCTTGTCAGTGGCACCAGGAATCTGTGTCTCTTTTTGTTCCATCATCTTGCTCCTGCAGCTCTCCGTGTGTGCAGCGCCACTCCTGGGCAAGCCACAATTTTTTCGCACAGGGCGGCTCTCCTTGAGGGGCGCACTCCTTGCGCGTGGGGCTCCCCTACGCGAGGGACACCCCTGCGTGGCAGGGCACTCCTTGCACTCATCAGCACTGCACATGGGCCAGCTCCACACAGGGGTCAGGAGGCACTGGGTTCGAACCCTGGACCTCCTATGTGGTAGGCGGACACTCTCTCTGGTGAGCCAAATCCACTTCCCTCTTTTATTTTTTAATGTAACATTTTGTGTGATCTATGTATCTTTAAAAAAAAAAAAAGACAATAAAATTTTTAAATAAAACTACAGATAACTTTTAGAAAGCCATACCAAAAAGATAAAAATTATGAGTCATAATCTTTCAGTTGGTGTGTCTTAAACTCTTTTTGCGTTTGTCTGTTCAGTGTCAGTATATATTCTGATACCTCTGGATGGTAATATTAAATTAATAAGTGAAAATTCTTAAGAGCTCCTTTCAAATGGCCAAAAAATTAAATAAGTTGAGATGCTAATAAAATAAACATGGTATGTGTTAAATCTTTTTAAAAAATAAATACACCAAAGGGCCAATGAGCTTCATTGTTTTTAGAGGGAGGCAAGGTGAGAAAAAGAAACCAATCCTGGCTTATCAGTTCCTTGGAGACTGTATTAGAGAGAGAGGGAGAGAGAGAGAGAGGCGCCTTGGTGAGAAGCTAACAGCACCGCGCGGAAACGCACAGCTGCCCTCCTGATTTTGTGCTGGGCTCAGGTTTTCTGACTCTGAGCAGAAGGGAAAGGGGACTTGCATTCTCTTGTGAAGCGAACCCCAGCTGCCACCAAGACGGGCTTTCACATATTCTGTAAACAATTGTCCTTGAGTTCTGAATTTTCTTTTCCAAATAAGGATGATGCTCTTGAGACCAGTCAGAGGTCCCCGGGCAGGGAGAGGGATACGTGGACAATCCTGATGTTTCAGGAGATGGCCTGGGCCTTGGGGGAAACACAATGGAAAGAGCTTTCGATTCCTAAATTCAAACTCGCACCCAGTAAGCGCAGAGTCAAATTAGCCCCCGGCTCTGTGACATAAAACAGCCATTTATCCTGCTCCCCAATGCCCCAGACCATCGGTCAGCGTAATGATTGGCCTCAGACAGCTGATGGGAGGCGAGGCAGGGGGCTGCTCTGCAGACTCTTGTTTTCCCACTGGGACGAGATTCCGCGTGGGAAGACACAGCCAGGCTGGGTTCACAAAGCCCTGATTCCCGCACTCGGTGGGATCGTGGCGGCAACAGTGAACATCCCAGCCGCATTTCGGGTTCTTTCTCCCAAGCATGAGAGGCACAGGTGGAAGCGTGGCCCCTGGGGTGCTGCTTGGAGCTGGGCCCCCACCTGTGCCCTTGTGGGAAAGGCTGAGAAGCGCAGGACTGGCAGGGCACCGGGCTTCAAATCTCAACTCCCTTCTTACTAGACTCTCCCGCCCCTGGCAAGTCATTCCGCCTCTCTATGCTTCAGGGTTCTCACCTGTAAAATGAAGATAAGATACTCTGCCTTCCGGAACTTCTGGTAAGACCTGAGCAAGACCAGCTTGTCCAGGGTAGGTTCTTACCTGGGTATGGCTGATGAGAGGAGGGGCTTGAATTTAGAGTTGGCTTAAGTCCCACTTCTCCTCTCACCGCTGTTTGACCTCGGGCAAATGCTCAACTTCTCTGAGCCTTTGAGCGTCAGATATTCAGGAAATAGGTCTGATGATGGGTCCTGTCTTCTTGAGCCATGGTGAGATTTAGGTGAGTTGATACTTTTGGGCCCAGAAGGGGGTTGCTGGGGGGGGGGTTGTCTATAAATGCCATTTCTCTCCTCTCATCCCTCCCTTTTACTCCCAGTGTAGATAGTATTTCTCTGCACTGGTTGTTTTTTGTTTTTTGTTTTTAAGATTTATTTTTATTTATTTAATTCCCCTCCCCTTCCCCGGTTGTCTGATCTCTGTGTCTTTTTTGCTGCGTCTTGTTTCTTTGTCCGCTTCTGTTGTCGTCAGCGGCAGGGGAAGTGTGGGCGGCGCCATTCCTCAGCAGGCTGCTCCCTCCTTGCGCTGGGCGGCTCTCCTTATGGGGCGCACTCCTTGCGCGTGGGGCTCCCCTACGCGGGGGACACCCCTGCGTGGCACGGCACTCCTTGTGCGCATCAGCACTGCGCATGGGCCAGCTCCACACGGGTCAAGGAGGCCTGGGGCTTGAACCGCGGACCTCCCATGTGGTAGACGGACGCCCTACCCACTGGGCCAAAGTCCGTTTTCCTGCTCTGGTTTTACTGTCGGAGTCTGAAACGTGGTGTGCAAAAAAAAAAAAAATGCTGGACTTAAAACCGGATGGAATGGAAGTTGATGAGGTCCTCAGAAACTCCACCCCGGCCGCCACCCCTGCCTGTTCCCCTGAAGTAGGATGGTCCAGCACGCCAGGGCACAGGGTCCCTCACCCAACGCGCCCCCTCGCAGACGGCCAGGGTGGGCACGGTGCCCCGGGACAGGCCCGTCAGCTGCCAGGGGCTGCCTCGGGCCGCTGGGCACATCCCCGAGGGGCGGGAGCTGGAACAGCGCCTCCCGGGCGCAGTCAGCGCTCCGCTGACGGGAAGGGAGCCCGGCCAGGGCCACCGCACTGCTGGTCCGCAGCCCACGCTGGAGGGGCGCGGACGAAGGGACAGCCTTGCCGTCCGCATCCTCCTCGGCGAAGGCCTCCACGTGCACGCAGGGGCCAAGGCCTCCGCGGGCACGCGCCGATGCGCGCTCGCGCTCACGTGCAGGCGGAGCGGGGCGCGGGCGGAATCGCCGGCCGTCACTAGGGGGCGCGCGAGGGGCCCAGGCTTCCACCTGCCCTCCGTCTTGGGGATAGGGGCCCCGCCCGGCCCGCCCCGCACCTGCCTAGCTCTGGGATCTCAGGCCTTCGTTCACTCAGAGAACCTTAGGACACCCTAAGGAGGTGAGTTTGGGCGAGGATATCAAGACGCTTTATATTCTTTTCACTCTTTGACCTAATAATTGCGCACCCAGGAATTTCTCCCTGAAGAAATAACCACGATGTACCCAGAGATTTAGCTGCAAGGATGCTCATCCCAGTTTTCCAGAAATGCGAAATATTGAAAACATTTAAATTGTCCAGAAAAAGAACTATTTACATAAACAATGGTGTGTCTATCCATTGGAATACGATACAACGAGGGGGGGAGAAAGCATCAGCAAACTGCAGCTACATAGCTTGTTTTCAGCAGTCTGCGAGTTAAGAACGGGTTTTATGTCCTTAAATTATTTTAAAAATCAAAAGAAAAAAATCGAAAAACACCTGAGAACCATATTAAATTCAAATTTTAGTGTCCATAAAGTTGTTTTAATAACAAATCAATTTTATTGATACATATTAATAAAGCATAAATCTGTTCAAAGTGTACAGTCAATGGTATTCAGTATAATCACATAGTTGTACATTCATAACTTCGAAAATTTTTAGAGCATTTTCGTTATTCCAATAATAATAGTAATGAAAAACAAAAACCAAACAAACAAAACTCATCACCTCTCAATCTCTCTACACTTCCTCTACAATGCATGGCTACTATTCTCTTTCCTTCTCTCTACTTTATTTGTATTTATATTTTGTAAAACCAGTCTTATATACCATATTTGTAATTTACATGAGGTTTCACTATGTTATATAGTGAATGTTACACTTTCACTATGTTAAATGTGAAATGTTACATTTTTTAGTTTTCCTTCTAGTAATATCAATGTCCTTAGGGGTAGGGGATATATGAGGACCGCATATTTTTTTAATGTAACATTAAAAAAATAAAGACCAAAAAAAAGAAAAAAAATTAATGTCCTTAGACTTTCCCTTTTAACCATGTCATACCCATTTAATAGCTCTGCTAGTCACAAACACTGTGATGTGCTCTCACCACTTCCATTCATTTCCAAAGATTTACAAACAATCTTTTAACTAATTCTGCATAGATTAACCATCAGCTTTCTATTCTGTACCCTCCTTCTATTTTCTGGTGACCTATATTCTAATTATTAACTCCATGAGTTTACATAATATATTTAGTTCATAATAACATAATCATACAGTATTTGTCCTGGGTCTGGCTTGCGTCACTCAACATAATGTCCTCCAAGCTCATCCATGTTGTCATATGCTTCATGACATCATTTCTTCTTTCTGCCACATAATACTCCATCGTGTGTATATACCACCATTTGTTTATCCATTCATCAGCTGATGGTAGTGTCCATTAAGTTGTACTGGAACACAGCCGTGCTTAACCATTTACGTGTCGTCTGTGACTGCTTTCACTACAGTGGCAAAGGTGAGTAATTGCAACAGAAACCATTTGGCCTACAAAGCCTAAAATCGACACTTTACTGAAAAGGTCTGCAGACCCTCGTTGTAGAAGAATATTTAATGGCATGCAAATAGAACAAAAAAATGATGTGCAGTATATTTTTTGGGAACAGAAAATACATGTATCTAATGCCATTTTTTTTTCAGAAAAATGCGAGAATGAATGCACTCTAATATTAACACATCTCTTGGCAGTGAGATCACAGATGACTTCTATCATCTTACTTTTGCACATTTGCATGTTTGTATAACTTAGATTCTGCACAAGCATGACTTCTGTAATAAGGAAAACATGAGTCATTCCTGAGCGCCTGCTCTGAGTCAGTCCTGAGCACCTGCTCTGGCAGGTGTTCCTCTAGCATGGACTCACAGCTCCTTCCCTGAACTGAGCTCACTTTGCCCTTTCCTGCCTCAGCTCTCCACACCTACTGCCTACATCATGCTCTCCACCCTTTCCCACTTGTCCTTGGCTAACTCTTATTTTTTCTTACAATATTCAGCCCAAAGAAATGGTCACTAAGCATATGAAAAGATGTTCAACATCGTTAGCCATTAGGGAAATGCAAATCAAAACCACAATGCAGTACCACTTTACACCCACTAGGATGGCTTTTTTTTTTTTTTAAAGAAAAAAGTAACAAGCGCTGGCAAGGATGCAGAGAAATAGGACATAGTTGGTGGGAATGTAAAACAGTGCAACTGCTATGGAATATAGTTTAGTGGTTCCTCAGAAAGTTAAGTATAGAATTACTATAGGGAAGCAGATTTGGCTCAACTAATAGAGCATCTGTCTACCATATAGGAGGTCCAGGGTTCAAACCTAGGGCCTCCTGACCCGTGTGCAGCTGGCACATGCACAGTGCTGATGTGCGCAAGGAGTGCCGTGCCACTCAGGGGTGTCCCCCACGTAGGGGTGCCCCCACACAAGGAGTGCACTGCAAGGAGAGCCGCCCAGCGCGAAAGAAAGTGCAGCCTGCCCAGGAATGGCACCGCATACACAGAGAGCTGACACAACAAGATGACGCAACAAAAAGAGACACAGATTCCTGGTGCTGCTGACAGGAATGAAAGTGGACACAGAAGAACACACAGGGAAAGGACACAGAGAGCAGACGGGGGGCGGGGAGGAGAGAGAAATAAATTTTTAAAAATAATAAATCTTTAAAAAAAAAAAGAATTAGTATATGCTCTGGTGATTCCACTTCTAGGTATATACCCAAATAAGTGAAAGCAGGAACTCAAACAGGTATTTATACACCAGTGTTCCTAGCAGCATTATTACACAATAGCCAAAAAGGTGGAAGCAGCCCGAATGTCCATCAACAGATGAATGGAGAAACAAAATGTAGCATATGCCAATGCGTTGGTGTGAGTCTTTTGCGGACCCTGGAAAATTATGTTCTTCAGTCCGTCCTATGGGTGTAGGACCCTTTTGATTGAATCACGTCCGTTGAGGGCTTTTGATGGGATTGCAGACCCAGGACGGGTCTTGGCCCTCTCGCTGGAGTCCTTTATAAATGGAGAACTGAAGCCAGAGTCACATTAGAAATGCGGCCGAAACAGAGAAACCCAGAGAGGCTGGAATCCATGGAGCACAGGGGCACGGAAAAGACTCTCAAAAGGCTGAAAGAGACAAAGCGTGGAGGAGAGGGGAGAGACGAGCCGTGTGCCCCATCGCCCATCGCTGAGCGCGGAGAGAAAGCAAGCCTGGAGGGACGGCAGGCACCGCAGCAGAGACCAGCCACTGTACCTTGGAGGTGACAGGAGCCCAGGACCGCCAGCAGCCAACCTTGTGAGACAGCATCTCTGGTGATGCCTTGATTTGGACATTTTCACAGTCTCAGAACTGAAATAAATTCCTCTTATGGAAGCCAGCCCTTGGGGAGCAGGTGAGCTCAGTGGCTGAGCACCAGGGACCCATGCCTGAGGTCCTAGGTTCAATCCCTGGTACCTCCTAAAAAAAAGAAAAAAGCCAACCATTTCTGGTGTCTTGCTTTGGCAGCCTTTAGCAAACTAAAACACCATTCAACAGAGCATTCGTCATAAAAATAAATGAAGTTTTAATACATGGTGCAGCATGGATGAACCTGAAGGCATCATGCCAAATGAAATAAGTCAGACATTAAAGGGAAAATATGGTATGACTCCAATTACATAAAATATCAAGAATAAGCAAATTCATAGAGATTGCAAGTCACCAGGGCCTGGGGTGAGGGAGTGCAGAATGAGGAGTTTTTACTAAATGGGTAGAGTTTCTGTTTGGGGTGTTGAAAAAGTTTTGATAATAGATGGTGGTGCTGGTAGCACAACATGCTGAGTGTAATTAATACCACTGAATTGTATACTTGAAAGTAATTACAATGGGAACTTTTGTGTTGTGTGTATGTTACCACAATTAAAAAAAAAAACAGGGGACTTCCAGGAAGATGGTGGGCTAGAAAGATACAGACTCTCTTCTCCAGAAAAATAGCTAGAGGACAAGCTGAAACAGCCTAGAAAATGATCTTCTAGGGTTTAGGATACCAGGCAAAGGCTGGACACCACCCAGAGGAGAGAGGGACAAAGGAGGGGAATCACAACGCCAGAACTATGAGTTGAAAAGCTGCAGCCAGCACCTCCCCCCACACTAAAGACACTAGAATTCTCCGGCCACTGGGCCTGTGGCTACAGACAAAGGGGGCTCCAGGGAACCTACCACCCTGGAAGGTGGGAGAGAGAGGGACACAGCCAAAAGCTGACTCAGCTTCTGACCCACAAATTTGGTCTTCTGTCTCCCAGGAGCCCTTCCAGGCCAGGTGGGTCTGCACCACTGTTTGCCTTGGGAGCTGACAAGGGGCTAAAGATATACAACCCTCCCAATTTCCTCTTCTACTAACCGGGACTGATTGTTGAGGACTCAGAGGGGAGTGGAAATATTTCCTACCTGGGAAAAGGGAGGGGGCTGCCAGAGAAGGCTGGAGAACTGTCTCGGAGAAGGTTTGAATTACAAGGCTCCTAGCCTCCAGGCACGAAGCTCTATCACACTGATCCAGTCCTTGTTGCAGCAAAGAGACGCTGACCAGTCATTGAAATGAGAAGGCTGCCAACGAGCGCCATCTGCTGACAGACCAAGGAAGTGCACATGAGAAAATTGAAAATAAGAGGCTTTTCCATCCTTTATAGCCTCCTTCCCTAAGGCCCCAGGAAGCTAGTCTGCAACCAATTACTGGGTCCAGAGCCCAGTTTGAGCAACTAGCAGGGACAATCCTAACAATCCAAGTCAAGCCAAGAATCAAAGAGCAGCAGTGCACACAGCCTCTCACCGCTAAATCCTTACAAAAGAGAAAGAAATTGAGCATCTGAGTAAACTACATCCTAATCAGAGGCCTAGATGTCAGCAAAAAATTATAAGCCATACTAAGAAAATGGAAGCCATGGCCCAAGAAAACGAGTATATCAAAGCCCCAGAAGAGACACAGGATTTGAGAGAACTAATTAGGAAGATGCACAAATTTCCAAAGTCAAACTAATGAGTTGAAAGATAATGTAGCTAAAGAGATAAATGACATCAAGAAGACATTGAGAGTGGAAGAGAATGTAAGCTACAATGTTAACTATAATCCATGCTGTGTGGCAATGCTTCAAAATGTATTCATCAATTGCAATGAATGTACCACACTAATGAAAGAAGTTGCTAATGTGGGAAAAGTGGGAGGTATGAGGAATGGGGCATATGGGAATCCCTTATATTTTTTATGTAACATTTTATGTACTCTAAGTAACTTTTTTAGGTATATTTTTTAAAAAGAAGACATTGAGTGAGCACAAAGACAAATTTGAAATCCTGAACAGAAAAGTAACAGAGCTCATGGGAATGGAAGACACAATAGGTGAGACCAAAAACACATTAGAGACATACAACAGCAGATTCAAAATGATAGAAGAAAGAATAAGTGATACAGAAGACAGAACCGCTGAAATTGAAGAGAGAACAGAGAGAAAAAGATTGAAAAAAAAATTGATCAGAAGTTCAGAGAGTTGAATGACAACACGAAACACAACAACATACATGTCATGAGAGTTCCAGAAGAAAAGAAGGGGAAAGGAGCAGAAAGAGTATTTGAGGAAATAGCAGCTGAAATGTTCCCAACTCTCACGAAAGAAATGGACTTACATGTCCAAGAAGTGCACTGTACCCCAATCAGAATAAATCTGAATAGACCTACTCCAAGACACGTACTACTCAAGATGTCAAATGTCAAAGATAAAAAGAAAATTCTCAGGGCAGCAAGAGAAAAGCAAACGATTATGTACAAGGGATGCCCAGTAAGACTTAGCACAGATTTCTCATCAGAAACCATGGAGGTGAGAAGACAGTGGTATAATACAATTAGAATACTCAAAAAGAAAAACTGCCAGCCAAGAATTCTTTACCCAGCAAAATTCCCCTTCAAATATGAAGGTGAGTATAAAATATTCACAAACAAACAGAAACTAAGAGAGGTCGTAAAAAAGAATCCAACTTTGCAGGAAATATTAAAGGAAGCCTTAGAACCCTAAAGAAAAAGAAAGGAGAGAGAGGCCTGGAGGAGAGTATGGAAGAAAGAATAGCAGAAAATAACCAAAAGAGTCAAAGGACAGACAAAAATACCATAGGACATATGAAAACCAAAGAATAAAGTGGGGGAAGCAAATAGTGCATTTATAGTAATATCATTGAATATGAATGGTTTAAACTCCCCAATCAAAAACAAAACAAAACAAAACAAAACCCCACACCTCAACCTGGCCTCTTCACCTTCTCCAGGAAGCCTTCTTTGATATCCAAATCCGGTTAGAGATCTCTTCTCCACTCTCCCCCACACCCTCGGTTATCTTGCCCATTGCTCTTGTTACACTCTTGTCATGAGAGGGTCTGTCTCCCCCACAAGACTGCAAGGTCCTTGAGGAACATTTTACTCATATACAGTAGGCTCCCCAATAAATAATGGATGAATGAAAGCCTATTTGAACAAGTGAATAAATGAATGAATGACACTAGGTGTGGGAGGTACAACCAGAGAGGCTGGAGGAAGATTCAAGGGCAAAGAGGCACATAAACAGAGCCTCAGTGGGTGGCTAGGAAAGCACCAGGCAGAGATGAGAAAGGAAGGGCATTCCCAGCCCAGCTGTGTATTTTTATATGTACATGGGTACATATAAAATAATGTTATATGTGTGTGAACACACAGGAAAAAAAGGCCTGGAAAGATGCAGGTTGGAGTGGAAGCCTCACAAGGAACCCCCAGCCCCGGCAAGCACTGGGGTTTCAGGGGCTGGGGGTCTGCTCCCATCATCTCCACCCCTGGTAGCGAGAGCTTCTGGTTTGTGACAGGAACAAAGAGTACTGTGACATGCGTTCTGTCCTCACAAAGTTCACCGGATGGGGGAGACAGTTATATGCAGTTGAATAATAACTTAACAATGACATGCGTGGGTTCCATTCTTCATCAATATAGAGTAGCAGTAACAGTAATCACGAACGTTTACTGAGCGCGGCGTGCTGAGCATTTCACATGTGCTGTCTCAGGCCGTCCCCACAGCCACCCTGTGAGGGAGATGCTCTTATTATCCTGTTTTACAGATGAAGCAACGGAGGCTCAGAACGGTGAATGAGCGGCCGCCGAAGGCCCATGACCTTTCAATGACACAGATTGCCTCCTAGGAAAAAGTCTCTACCAGATTTTTGGGGCAGAGAATTACATTCGGTCAATTGGCCTTGGGAGTAAAATACATCCTCACGATGGATTTGCCCTGTTGTTCGGTTGTTCGTTTATTCATGCCACAACAAGAAACTGCCTCTGAAGCTCTTTCATTTTCTACTTATGATAGCTCCTGAACCCATCAACACCTGCCTGCTGTGCCCAGCGCGGCCGCAAGCACCGTGGGGGCCAGAGTGGCCTCTTCTATTCACTTTGGGTCTGTGGCAGCATCCAGAAGAGAACCAGGCTAACGTTAACTAATTAATTAATTTGTTTGTTTATTTATTTTAATGTTTTTTCTTTATTTTTAAAAGATACATAGATCCCGTTTGTATTTAGAGGCGTCCATACGCTTGCTTTTTCTTCTTTCTTTCTTTTTTTTATTCTGGTAAAATATGTATTACATAAAAGTCTCCATTTCAGCCACATTTTTTCAGGAGGTACAAGGAATTGAATCCAGGATCTTGTACACGCAAAGCATGTGCTCAACCACTGAGCTACACCGGCTCTGCTTCAACCATTTTAAGTGTACAATTCAGTGGCAATAATTACATTCACGTTCACAGTGCTGTGCAGCCATCACCACTCTCTATTTTCAAAGCTTTTCATCATCCCGAACAGAAACCCTGTTCCGGTTAAACAATCATTTCCCATTGCCCCCTCTCCCCGCCCTGGTAACCTCGAGGCTACATTAGGCGTCTGTGACTTGGCTTAGTCTAGGCATTTCATTTAAGTGGACCCTTAGAACCTTTGCCCCTTTGTGTCTGGCTGATTTCACTCAGCCTGCCATCCTCAAGGCTCAACCATGCTGCAGCAGGTGTGAGAGCGTCATTCCTTCGTATGGCCTAATATTTCACTGGACGGACAGACCGCTTTTTGTTTCTCCGCTCGTCTGTCCACGGCCGCTGTGGACTCTAGGTACACGCGCTCGCCCCTCCACCTTCCCCCGGTGGCCGCCGGCCTCTTGCGCCCCCTGCTGTCTGGTGTCCGCACTACAGCCGGAGTAATCTGCGTGTCGCCCCCACCTAAGCCTCTTCAGGGGCGACTCACCATTCTCCAAGTGTACTCGGAGCCCCGAGCCCCCGCCCCCCAGCCCGGCTTTTGGGCCTTTCTTTTCCATCTGCCCTGCCGACCACTCTTAACTCCTTATTTTGCTCCCATAATAACAGCAAACGACTGTGGGTACCCTCAGCCCACCGCAGCACGGGCCAAGCTGTTGAAAACATAACCTATGCAGGAAAGTGGTCTACACTGGGTGGCCCCAGCTCATCACACTGGGCACCTGTCATCACCGTCACCATCGGCACGGCTGATACCGTGAGGCGTCCCTCTGACGATGCTTTCCCAGAGCCACACATCATCCCCCCGGGATGCCCCGAAACAGCTTTGCTTCCTTGGCTGAGTGGGTTCCCTGGAGAAACTGGAGGGCCTCGGGACCCCGGAGACCCCAGGCTCCCCGTTCTGCTTCCTTTCTTCTTCCGCTTGTAAAAGTGTCCCCCAGGGAAGTGGATGTGACTCAAGCAAATGGGCTTCCATCTACCACAGAGGAGGTCGAGGGTTCAAATCCCCGGGCCTCCTGGTGAAGGCAAGCTGGCCTGCACAGAATGCTGGCCTACGCGGAGAGACTGAGCACCTCTCTCCCATTCCGGAAGGTCCCAGGATCAGTTCCCAGTGCTGCCTAAAGAGAAGACAAGCCGACACAGGAGAACACACAGCGAATGGACACAGAGAGCAGACAGTGAGCACAAAAACAAGGAGGAGAGAGAAATAAATAAATAAATCTTTTTTTTAAAGTGTCCCCCAGCCCTTCTTTTTTGCAGATCAAATCTTTAGGGACCTCAAGATCTCGTTCAGCACCTGCAGAGCAGCTATGAAGAGCTGAGCTGAAGTTCCTAGTGGACCAGAAAGAAAGCAAGAGCCAGATCTCTCCCTACCTAAGCCGAAAATCAGAAACTGGGTACAGAATGGAAATCTTAGGCAATTTCGAGAGTTTCCGAGTCTCTGGAAAGTCAAGGTCTGGTTTCCTAAAGGGTCTTGATAAACTGTCCTCCAAGGGCGGTGGATGTAAGTACAGCTAACCTTGCACCTCAAGATCGGGCAAAACCCCCTCCTCCCACCCCAGCCCCCCAGCCCCCTCTCCCCCTGCATATCCACTCTCCACTCCTGCAGACCAGATCGAGGTCGGTGCTGTCCTGTAGAAACAGGACACATGCCACTCAGGTAATTGTACATTCTCCAGTAGCCATATTTTTATGAATGAAAAGAAACAGGTGAATACCCAAAATGTCATCATTTCAGCAGATGCTCACATTTTTAAAAGTTGTTGAGAGGGAAGTGGACGTGGCTCAAGCAATTGAGCTCCCACCTACCATACGGGAGGTCCCTGCTTCAGTTCCCAATGCCGCCTAAAGAAGACAGCGAGCTGGCACGACGGGCAGGTGCAGCAAGCTGATGCAACAAGAACAGAAGAAGAAGGAAAAAAAGTATGAGAGACACAACAAAGGGAATGGAGGTGGCTCGAGCAAGATTAGGTGCCCCCATGTTGGAGGTCCCAGGTTTGGTTTCCAGTGCCTCCTAAAGAAACAAGGAAGGTAACAGACACAGCTAGTACAGACAACAAGGACGGAAGAGGAGGAGAGAAATAAATAAAATAAATCTTTTAAAAAGAAGTTATTGAGATAGTTTATACAAATTTTTTCATATCAAGTCTTTGAAATCTGGCATGTATTCTACACAACAGCACGTCGTCATTTTGGAATAGCCCCATATCAAGTGCTCAGCAGCCGCATGTGTCTGGAGGCTGTGTTAGCGCAGATCTAGAATGTACGTTCTTTTTTTTTTTTTTTAAGATTTTCTCTTATATTTTCTTTTAGAAGTTTTTTATAGTTTTTATTTTATTTATTTCTCTCCCCTTCCCCCCCCACCCCGTTGTCTGCTCTCTTGTGTCCATTTGCTGTGTGTTCTTCTGTGTCCACTTGCATTCTTGGCAGCACCGGGAATCTGGGTCTCTTTTTTTGTTGTTGTGTCATCTTGCTGCATCAGCTCTCCGTGTGTGTGGACCACTCCTGGGTGGGCTGCGCTTTTCCCGCGGGGCAGCTCTTCTTGTGGGGCGCACTCCTTGCATGTGCGGCACCCCTACACGGGGGCCATCCTGCATGGCAACAGCACTCTTTGCGTGCGGCAGCACTGCACGTGGGCCAGCTCACTACACAGGCCTGGAGGCCCTGGGTTTGAATCCTGGACCTCCTATATGGTAGGCAGATGCTCTATCAGTTGAGCCACATCTGCTTCCCTAGAATGTCCGTTCTTAAGGTGGAGTCGCTAGTCCCCAGAACATTGGGGAGATTTCTGGGGCCCTTTTTCTTTTCTTTTTTTTTTTAAGATTTATTTATTATTTCTTTCTCTCCCCTTCCACCCTCCCCCACCCCAGTTGTCTGTTCTGTGTATCTATTTGCTGCATTTTCTTTGTCCACTTCTGTTGTTGTCAGTGGCACAGGAACTTGTGTTTCTTTTTGCTGCAGTCATCTTGTTGTGTCATTTCTCCATGTGTGCGGCGCCATTCCTGGGCAGGCTGAACTTTCTTTCGCGCTGGGCGGCTCTCCTTACGGGGTGCACTCCTTGCGTGTGGGGCTCCCCTACGCGGGGACACCCCTGCGTGGCAGGGCACTCCTTGCGCGCATCAGCACTGCGCATGGCCAGCTCCACACGGGTCAAGGAGGCCCGGGGTTTGAACCGCAGACCTCCCATGTGGTAGACGGACGCCCTAACCACTGGGCCTAGTCCGCCGCCCATCTGGGGCCCTTTCTGTTTACATAATTAATGGAGAGCCACTGCCATTGAGTGAGACATAGGCAGGGATGCTAAATATCCTGCAATGCATGGGACAGTCCTGTTAAGTGAAGAATTGTCCTGCGTCCCCAACTTGAGTTTCAAATATCCCATTGGACATTCATAAAGGTGGGGAAAGATACAGCTATAAGCTTTGTACCTAGCTTTGTTTTACATGTGATCACAAAAAAATTTTTTTACACAATTTTATTATACACTTCCAAGAAGGTAACTACTAAGTAAATCCCATGTAGATCATGCTTTGTTTTGTTTGGAACTCTATCAAGAATCATGCACCATTTTCAAAATTCACACTCCTGAATGTGATCATTAATGGCTAAACACACAGCCCTCTCAGTTGGCATTTGTAACTTCTGGCTGCTTCTTTAAGACTTCTAGTCGTTCAAAAATTTACTTACAGGAATGCATGTTACTTTATTGTAAATCGCTTCCTTTTTATTTCTTACTTTTTTTAAACAAAGTTCGGGTATTATATTAATTTTTTTAAATTTTATATAGAGAGAGGTTATCCATGAATTTTCACTCAGTAAATTAAAGAGGGGTTGTAAAATATTTGTATTAAAAGGGAGCTTTAGGGAAGTGGATGTAGCTTTAGGGGAGTGGATGTAGCTCAATGGTTGAGTGCCTGCTTCCCATGTACGACGTCCTGGGTTCAATCCCTGGTACCTCCTAAAAAAAGAAAGGTGAGCTTTACCCTTTGCCCAATGAGGATGGCAGAGTGACGTGCTTCTGTCTCCCCGCAGAAGCTTTGAACAACCACCAAGAACTGGCAGAAACATCTTTTTCAAAGCTCCAGAAAACAGTTAAAGGACTTCAGGAATATGAGCGCTGAATCCAGAAAAACCACGTAAAAGCCATAGGATCTCGTGGTGCCCTGGCAGGCCCCTGTCATCCCCTCGCCAGCTTGGTGCAGAGCTGGCCTGTGCTCCCAGTGCAGACCCCTGGTCCCAGTTCTGTTGGGAGCAGAGCAGCCCTCGTGCACATGCTGGGAGCTGGACGTCTGGCCCAACTGCCCGGGGGTGGCCTGAGGGACTCCCTGTCCCAGCACTCGCCCTGCGTGTGGAAGGGGCTCATGAAACCCTCCTCCAGGAGGCTGCGGAGGGCAGTCGAGTTGGCTGCCTGGGCCAGGGGATGCTGTCGTAGACGTGCAGTGCAGTGCCCGGACTGTAGGAACCTGCTTCCTAGGACAGAGGGGCCATTCTTACCCACGTGTTGGACCCCATGCGTGTGTCCAAGCCCAGCGGCGTGCCCAGAAAGCACCAGGGAGGCCCCCACACTTTGGCCTGGAGCTGTTCTTCCAACTCATTAAGGGACAAGCCCTGGAAGAGAGCGCTTGCATGGGTCAGTCTTCAAGGACTGAGAAAAGTGCTTTCTTTTCTCTTCCTCCCCCGTTCTTTCTTTTTTTTTTTTTGTCAGCTCCTGGCTTTCACGGAAAGCTCTTCCAATATAAGCTGGATACAAGCATAAGGAACAGACACTGCCCCAAAGTCTAAATTCCAGCAATAACATATTCAAAATATTAATGTCCAGGTTTCAACAAAAAGATCACAAAACATACAAAGAAACAGGAAGCCTAGGCTCAGGCCAAGGAGACGATGAAAGCATTAGAAGCCATCAATAAGGAGGAACAGACCTGGGTCATTTTAGACCAAAACTTTTTTAAAATGGTCCTAAGTATGCTCAAAGAGCTAAAGGAAAACATGAGCAAAGTACTAAAGGAAACTGAGAAAATGAACACAAAGAGAAGCTCAATATAGAAATGGAAATTATGAGAAGGAAACAAAGAGAGTAGATGTCCACAATAGTAGAAATTTAAAATTCCCAAGAGGGGTTCAAGAGCAGATTGGAGCAGGCAGAAGAAAGTATCATTGAACTTGAAGATAAGACAATTGAAATCTTCCAGTCTGAGAAGCAGAAAGAATGAAAGAAGAAAAGTGAACAGAGCCTGAGGAAGCTGTGGGACACCATCAAGCAGAACAATGTAGGCTCTTTTTTAAACGCCCCCCCATCTGTGGCTCCCTCATCTGTTTGCTCATTGTTTCTGCTGTCGTCTGCTCTTTTTTTTTTTCCTTTGGAAGGCACTGGGAACTGAACCTGGGACCTCCAATGTAGTAGGTGGGCACTCAACTGCTTGAGCCACATCCACTCCCCAATATAAGCATTTTCTGAGTCTCAGCAGGAGAAGAAACAGAAAAAGAAGCAGAGAGAATACTTGGAGAAATAATAGCTGAAAATTTCCCAAATTTAACAAAAGACATGAATATAGTCATTCAAGAAACTCAGCAATCTCCAAATATCATAAATCCAAATAGAACCATGCTGCACCAAGCTATAATCAAACTGCTGAATGCCAAAGAGAAAGATAATTCTGACAGTTACAAGACAGAAGCAACATGTCACATACAAGGGAGGCTCAGTAATATTAAGTGCCAATTTTTCATCAGAACCATTGAGGCAAGAAAGCAGTGGGATGACACATTTAAAGTACTAAAAGCAAAATATTGCTAACCAAGAATTCTGTATCCGGCAAAACAGTCTTTCAAAAATGAGGGAGAGGAGAAGCGGACTTGGCCCAGTGGTTAGGGCGTCCGTCTACCACATGGGAGGTCCACGGTTCAAACCCCGAGCCTCCATGACCCATGTGCAGCTGGCCCACGCACAGTGCTGATGCGTGCAAAGGGTGCTGTGCCATGCAGGGGTGTCCCCCACGTAGGGGCGCCCCACACGCAAGGAGCGCGCCCTGTAAGGAGAGCCGCCCAGTGTGAAAGAAAGTGCAGCCTGCCCAGGAATGGCGCCGCCCACACGGAGAACTGACACAACAAGATGACACAACAAAAAGAAAACACAGATTCCTGCGCCCCTGACAACAACAGAAGTGGGCAAAGAAGAACACACAGCAAATAGACACGGAGAACAGGCAACTGGAGGGCAGGAGACGGGGAGATAAATTTTTTTAAAATTTTCTTTTAAATGGAGAGGGACGCGGACATGGCTCAACTGATAGAGCGTCCGCCTACCATTTGGAGGGTCCAGGGTTTGATCCCCAGCGCCTCCTGACCCATGTGGTGAGCTGGCCCACGTGCAGTGCTGCCGTGCACAAGGAGTGCCATGCCACACAGGGGTGTACCCTGTGTAGGGGTGCCCCACGCACAAGGAGTGCGCCCCGCAAGAAGAGCCACCCCATGTGAAAAAAGTGCAACCTGCCCAGGAGTGGCGCCCGACAGAGAGCTGACGCAGCAAGATGACACAACAAAAAGAGACACGGATTCCGGGTGCCGCCAACAAGAACACAAGCAGACACAGAGGAACACACAGCGAATGGACACAGAGAGACAACCAGGGAAGGCGAGAGAAATAAACAAAATAAATCTTAAAAAAAAACCAAAAAGATCCTCAAGGCCATATGCAAGTCCACTCCGGCCCTCGGCCAGCTCACTGCCAGCTCACAAGGCCGTCCCCCACGTGGCCCGGGAGGAGGCTGACCACTCCCCACATCTGCTGGCTGACCGCATCCTGCAGGTCCTGTGGGTGCTGCCCAGGGCCCGGAACCCCAAGGCGAACTTTTCTGCAGAGCCCACTCCTGAAGAAATAGACAAGT
The DNA here is from genome assembly GCF_030445035.2 of Dasypus novemcinctus. Taxonomy (NCBI): domain Eukaryota; kingdom Metazoa; phylum Chordata; class Mammalia; order Cingulata; family Dasypodidae; genus Dasypus; species Dasypus novemcinctus. The sequence continues at coordinate 64,761,382 of NC_080695.1, forward strand.
TGGAGTCCTCTCGCAACGGCTCATTGTCTGAGCCCGAGGTGCTGCTGCAGGGCAGGGCAGGCCCACGAGTCTCCGTTAGAAACACGTGGCTCCACGGCTGGTACCTCGTGCAGGCTTCCTGGGGCCTCCAGTCTCACTGGTCAGCGCCCTGGTCTCTCGTGCTGATCAGGGTCCCATCTGTTCAGCCTCCTATTTGCCCACAAAACCTTTTCCGTTCTCGCTACAAAGACTGTGTGGCCTGCTCCTCTCACCCCCCTGCCCCAGGCTACCTTTTCAGGATGGATTGAGAAGGTGGAACACGAGCCCGGGCTGTTGACGCCCTGTGGGGGTTACACTTTGGCCCAGGCTTTCTGCTTCCGCCTGCCCTGCCTTTCCACCTGTTCTTTCTCAGTGTCTTTTTCTTTTCCATCTCTTCTCTCTTGCTCACGCCTCCCGTTTTGCTCTTTTCCCTGGAGCACATCTGCCTAGTGGAGATGTTGCCTTCGAGCTGAATGTCAGTGAGGAGCGATGAGTGCCTGTTTCCAAGCTGAACCCTGCGGCGTGAGTGCTGAGACAGGACTCGGGCTTTCCTGGGGTAAGGCTAGCAGAAGAGCTGGCCTCTGACCAGGGTTCTGGAAAAGGAGCCCATCACCCCTCCCGAGCGCCTCACGTTCCTAAGTGCCGGGAACGTCTCTTAGGAGACACTGTTATCGGCCCACACAGGAGTGGGAGTGCGATATAACAAAAAAGAAAAAAGATAATAAAAACAGGAAAACTTTGTTATATATTTTTACCACAGTAAAATTTTTAAAAGATTTATTTATTTATTTATTTATTTCTCTCCCTTTCCCCCCGCCACCCCAGTTGTCTGTTCTCTGTGTCTATTTGCTGCTGCGTCATCTTTGTCCACTTCTGTTGTTGTCAGTGCCACAGGAATCTGTGTTTCTTTTTGCTGCGTCATCTTGTTGTGTCATTTTCTCCGTGTGGGCGGCGCCATTCCTGGGCAGGCTGCACTTTCTTTGGCGCTGGGCGGCTCTCCTTACGGGGCGCACTCCTTGCGCGTGGGGCTCCCCTACGCAGGGAAACCCCTGCGTGGCAGGGCACTCCTTGCGTGCATCAGCACTGCGCATGGGCCAGCTCCACACGGGTCAGGGAGTCCCGGGGTTTGAACCTTGGACCTCCCATATGGTAGGCAGACGCCCTAACCACTGGGCCAAGTCCGCCGCCCACAATAAATTTTTTAAAAAATAAAGAAAGATGCATTTTCAAAAAACAAAAGAAATTGTCCTGAGTGATACTGCAGGGACAGATGCTGGACATTGTAGGTCCTGCCATGGCCCACTGGGTGGACTGGGGGAGAGCATAAGCTACAGTGTAAACCACTATCCATGTGGTGCAGCAGTGCTCCAAGATGTGTTCACCAAATGCAATGAATGTGCCACGATGATGAGGGAGGTTGTTGATGTGGGAGGAGTGGGGTGAGGGGGATGGGGGGCATATGGGGACCTCATTTTTTTAATGTAACATTTAAAATATATATATATTTTTTAACAGGTTAAGGGAATTCCTTTCACATTTTAGGTAGCTAAAGTTCTATTCACTGCCTTGTTTCATCAGAGTTCCTTATCTTTATCAAAGGACTTCTAACTAGAAAGCAAATTATATGGGAAGGCATGGCATGGCCCCTTGCTATATCCTTTTTAAAAGGATTTGGGGGAAAGCAGACTTGGCCCAGTGGTTAGGGTGTCCGTCTATCACATGGGAGGTCCAAGGTTCAAACCCCGGGCCTCCTTGACCCATATGCAGCTGGCCCGTGCGCAGTGCTGATGCACACAAGGAGTGTCCTGCCACGCAGGGGCGTCCCCATGTGGGGAGCCCCACGCGCAAGGAGTGCACCCCATAAGGAGAGCCACCCAGCGCCAAAGAAAGTGCAGCCTGCCCAGGAATGGCACCGCACACACAGAGAGCTGACACAACAAGATGACACAACAAAAAGAAACACAGATTCCTGTGCCGCTGACAACAACAGAAGTGGACAAAGAAGAAGACGCAGCAAATAGACACAGAAAACAGACAACTGGGGTGGGGGGAAAGGGGAGAGAAATAAATAAGTAAATCTTTAAAAATAAATAAATAAATAAAAGGAATTGGGAAGTGGATGTGGCTCAACTGATGGAGCATCCGCCTACCATATGGGAGGGTCCAGGGTTCAAACCCAAGGCCTCCTGTCCCATGTGGTAAGACCCACGTGCAGAGCTGCCATGTGCAAGGAGTGCTGTGCCATGCAGGGGCACCCCCGCATGGGGGTGCCGCATATGCAAGGAGTACACCCCACAAGGAGAGCCGCCCCACATGAAAAAAATTGCAGCCCGCCCAGGAATGGTGCTACACACATGAAGAGCTGATGCCACAAGATGACCCAGGACCTCGTACCTGGGAAGCAGGCACTCAACCACTGAGCTACATCTGCTCCCCAGTGAGAGTTGGTTTTATCGTTTGTTTTTTTAAGAGGTCGAACCCGGGATGGCATATTTGGGAAGCAGGCGCTCAACCACCTGTGCTACATCCACTCCCCTGTAAAAGTGTTTGGAGCAGTGACTCTCATTCTTGACTGCACACACAGAACACTGGAAATACACAGACACACACAAATATGTATATGTACATACATAGTGATAGAGACCGATATGGATATAGATGCAGGTCCAGGTACAGATAGAATGTTGTGCTACCATCACCACCATCTAGTACCAAAACGCTTTCATCATCCCAAACTCTGTACCCATGAAGCAATAACTCCGCCTGTCCCTCCCTCAGCCCCTGGTGGCCCAGGGAATGGAGAAAAGGAGACACATGAGAGAGATTACAGGGACACATTGACCAGACCGAAGGGAATATAGAAGGAGTGGTCAAAGGTGAGCTCACTACTGAACTGGGGTGACCAGAAGGCAGTGCCGTCATCAGCTGAATCCCAGGACCACGTAGGTACGACACTGTGCTCAGTGCGGGGATGCAGAGGTCTCTTCCCCGGGAAGTTCACAGTGTGGCGCGTGCTGTGACTTCGGGAAGCACACGGTCTATGGAAGCACAGATGAGGAGTGAGGTAGCCAGCCTCCAAGGTGGCCGGAGCTAGTCGATTTTTCCAGAAGTTCACTCTGCCTATACAAGCATAAACAAATCAATATTCTTTTAAAAATATTATTGAAGCTAGATCGTTGTAAGCATGTGTTTACTTGAGGATATTCTATACCTCATTCTTTACAAGGGCAACATAGCAATCCATCCCTGTCCCGGATGTCTCCTAATTTACTTAGGACGTCTGCTACTGGCAGATTTGAACTCTATGTCCAATTTTTTGATATGACACCACCTTGTGCACACTCAGACAACAGTGGACTAGGATCAATTCTGAGAAATGAAACAACTGGGTCACAAGTGAGTCCTGCTCTGACAGATGTTGCTGGTGTGCCCTAAAAGAAAAGGTTGTGCCGAAAGACGCTCCTAATGTGGAATGGGTGTGGGAACGGTAGCCATGGGGGCTGCTGGGTGTGGGGAACGGGAGGAAGAGATGAGATGTGGAGGCGTTTTCGGGACGTGGAGTTGTCCTGGATAGTGCTTCATGGACAATTACGGGACACTGTAGATCCCCCCAGGGCCCACTGGATGGAACGTGAGAGAGTCTGGGCTATGATGTGGACCATTGACTATGGGGTGCAGTGATGCTCAGAGATGAACTTACCAGGTGCAATGGATGTATCACGATGATGGGAGAGAGTGTTGCTGTGGGGGGAGTGGGGGGCGGGGGCGGTGGGGTTGAATGGGACCTCATATATATTTTTTTTATTGTAATTAAAAATAATAATAATAAATATTAAAAAAAAAAAAGAAAGACGCTCCTTTTCTTCCACACAAAATGCGGATTGCCCTTTCCCTATACGCTCCCTTCCACCCTTGCACTGCCATTATTAGATGCTCTCATCCTTATCAGTCAAATAGGTGGGATCTTATTATAATTTATATACTAAATATAAATTATATATTAAATTACATATTAAATATAAATTATATATTAAATAAATTATCTTATTATAATTTATATATTAAAATTATGTAGGGTGTTACTTTTATCATGCTTATACTTATAAGCAACATTATTTAAATAAATAACATCTAGAAGATGAGACGGGACAGCATGGTTCCTCAGACTTAAGATGGAGATGGATTCATCAGGACCGAGCCACGGGTGGAAATACGCTATTCCAAGACCAAAGAGTCTCAAATCTGACAGCACGTTAGATTCTCCCGGCTCCTAAAACGATGATGCGTGGGCTACGCCCTAGACTGGAAGGAAACCAACCACTTGCTGGACGCCAAAGACTCCTCTGCGCCACCAGGGGGCGCCTGTCCAGATCCTTGAGTCCCGGACGCCTGGGAGTCCGAAGGGGTGGTTTCCACGAGAAGGGAAGCCAGGAAGTCATTTCAGCATAGCTTTGCTGTTGATCTATGTCCCTGCCGCCAAACCTGGTGGCACCAACCCTGGGACCTGAAAATTCCTGACCAGGCAGAGGAGCTAATGTTTTGGCCTCTGAGATATAGATGGAATAAAGACAGTAAGGAAGAGGAAAATGTTCCAAGAAGGGGCAGAGCCATGCAGTGCCATCGCTGGAACTGACGCCAAGTCTAAAGAAGGTATGTTTACCGAACAGGTCACATAGACGCTGTAATATAGGGAGAGGAACCGGCAGCTAAACAGGCGGGCCAGTGGGTAGGTGGGTCAGTAGACAGACAGTCTAGCCAACTGGCAGGGCCCAAATTCTATGCTTCCCATTATCCCATTTCCAGAACCTTAAATAAGCCCCTAGTTGATTAGGACCCAACACATACTAGGAGTCTAGTAAATGCTAGTTTAATGAGTACATTCATCTCCAACTCTCCTCTAGTGGTGACTGTCGTTCTGAGAACTTGGCATTATTTTTGGTCAAACTGCTAGAGTTTGAGTTTCACTGACACTTAGCAAGTTGGTTAACCCATGGGAGCCTCAGTTTCCTCCTCTGCAAAATAGTGTAATAAAAGTGCTGCCCTAGCCAACCTCCAAGATGGCTCCCAGCAATTCTCACCGTGGATAGGCCCCTCCCACATTAAGTAGGACGGAACCGTGTAACCAAGAGGATAAAGCAGATGACTTTCAAGGCTGAGTTATCAAATACATCACAGCTCTCGCCTTGCTGGCTTTTGGCTCCCTCACTCCGGAGGAAGCCGGCTGCCATGTTGTAAGGACCCTCAAGCAGCCTTGTGGAAAGGCCCCGTCAATGAGGAATGGAGGCCTCCAGCCAACAGCCATGTGAGGGCGCCATCTTGGGAACAGATCTCCCAGCCCAGTCCAGCCTTCCGCTGCCTGCAGCCCCTCTGGCATCCTGACTGCTACCTCGTGCACGGTGTGGAGCCACAGCCAACCCACTACACTGCCGCTGGACTCCTGAGCAGCATAAGCTGTAGGGGATAATAAGTGTTTGTTGTTTTAAGCTACTAACTTCAGGGGTTATTTGTGTTTTGTTTTTATTTTTGTGTTTGTTTGTTTTATTTTTAAAGAAGCTTTAGATTATTTAAATGTTACATCAAAAATATAGGTGAGAAGCGGATTTGGCCCAACAGATAGGGCATCTGCCTACCACATGGGAGGTCCAAGGTTCAGACCCTGGGCCTCCTGACCCGTGTGATGAGTTGGCCCAGGTGCAGTGCTGGAGTGTGCAACGAGTGCCGGGCCACGCAGGGGTGTCCCCTGCATAGGGGAGACCCACGCACAAGGAGTGCACCCTGTAAGGAGAGCCACCCAGCATGAAAAAAGTGCAGCCTGCCCAGGAGTGGCACCACACACATGGAGAGCTGACCCAGCAAGATGACACAACAAAAAGAGACACAGATTCCGAGTGCCACTGACAAGAATACAAGCTGACACAGAAGAACACACAGCGAATGGACAGAGAAAAGCAGACAACTGGCGGGGGGAGAAGAGGAAAGAAATAAATTTTAAAAATAAATCTTTAAAAAAAAAATATATATATATATATATATAAGGGATTCCCATATACTCCACCCCTCCTTCCCGCACTTCCCTCCGTTATCATCTTTCATTAGTGTGGTACATTTGTTACAATCGATAAACACATACTGAAGCATTGCTACTAACCATGTACTATAATTTACATTATAGCTTACACTTTGCCCCACAGGGTTATTTTATAACAAGAAATAATGAATACATGTGTGTGACTATCTGAATTTTGTGAATCCCAGAAAAGATTACGTTCTTGAACTAATCCATTCCTATGGGTGTGGGGTCCTTTGATTGCATTAGATTCGGTTAAGGGTCACTTTGATTAGATCACTTCTAATCAGATCACTTTAGGGCTTTTGACTGAATTACATCAGTGAGGCGTGACCCAGGTTGAGTCCCCTCCTTGCTGGGTCTTCCATAAACTGAGAACACACAGAGAGAAAGAAGAGGTACAAAGAAAGGGAGCGCAGCTATTTTGATCCTGCCACATGAGAGAGGGGACTCCAAGTTTGGCTACAGCTGCAGAAAGACAGAGAAGCCCCTAGAGACTGAAGGAGAAGAAGCCAGGGAGAGATGCCTGACTGCCCACAGCTAAGCTGGAGGAGAAAGAGAGAGAGACCAGCCGACCCGCCATCTTGCCTTGCCACGAGGCAGGACTCCAGGATCTGCCAGCACCGAGCTTTGGTGGGACAGTATCGCTGATAGTGCCTCGATCCGGACAGTTTTGCAGTTCTGGAAATGTAAGCTTTTACCCTAATAAATTTCCCATTAAAAAAGCCAATGCATTTCTGGTATACTGTGTAGGTAGCCTTTGGCAAACTGAAACAACATGCCTACCACAAAGTTTTGTGAAGATTGGGTTTTTTCTTTTAAAGATTTATTTTTTTTTTATTTCTCTTTTCCCTTCCCCACCCCCTGCCCTGGTTGTCTGTTCTCTGTGTCTATTTGCTGCGTCTTCTTTGTCCACTTCTGTTGTTGTCAGCGGCACAGTAATCTGTGTCTCTTTTTGTTGCATTATCTTGTTGTGTCAGCTCTCTGTGTGGGTGGCACCATTCCTGGGCAGGCTGCACTTTCTTTCGCACTGGGCGGCTCTCCTTACAGGGCGCACTCCTTGCGCGTGGGGCCCCCCTACGCAGGGGACACCCCTGCGTGGCACGGCACTCTTTGCGCGCATCAGCACTGCGCATGGGCCAGCTGCACACGGGTCAAGGAGGCCCGGGGTTTGAACCATGGACCTCCCATGTGGTAAATGGACGCCCTAACCACTGGGCCAAGTCCGTTTCCCTGTGAAGATTGGCTTTAAGGATGTATAATGCTGTGGGTTGAGTGGTGGTCCCCCAAGACATATGCCCACCTCCTAGCCCTCGGGACCTGTGAGCATGACCTTGTTTAGAAAAAGGGTCTTTGCAGACGTAATTAAGGCTCTTGAGGTGACATCATCCTGACTATCCAGGTGGCCTTTAAATCCAATGACAGGTGACCTCATAAGAGAAAGGCAGAGATCAGGGAGACGAGCCAGAGGCACGAGAGATGGAAACTGTGCAGCAGCCACACGCTGAGGAGTGGCAGTGGGACCAGAAGCTGGAGGAGGCGAGTTCCCTAGAGCCTCCAGAGCGAACACAGCCCTGTCAACACCTTTTGTTTGGACTTCTGACCTCCAAATTATGAGAGAATAAATTTGTTGTTTTAAGCTCCCCAGTTTGTGGTCATTTGTTCTGGCAACCCTAGGAAATTAATCCGAGCCTCAGCAGAGTGCCTGGCATGAATGTCTGTTTACGCTCGCACACATGCTTAGGGCCCACACGCTGCCAGAGACCTTGGGAGGTGGCAGAGGGACAGGGGCTCTCTGAAAGTTTTTTTTTAGGAGGTACTGAAACCAGGACCTCAAACGTGGGAAGCAGGTGCTCAACCACGAAGCTACCTCTCCTCTCCAATGAGAGTTGTTTTTTTCCTTTGTTTATTAGGAGGTATTGTAGATTGGCCCCAGGACTTCGTACATGGGAAGCAGGTGCTCAACCACTGAGCTGCAGCCACTCCCCAATAACAGTCGGTTTTTCATTTGTTTGTTTGTAGGAGGTACCGCAGATTGATCCCAAAATCTTGTACATGGGAAGCAGACACTCACCCACTTGAACTACGTCTGCTCCCTACCCAAGTTTCATGAGAGAGAGATATACCATGGCTATTGCTCAAACTCTCAAGTAGATTGCTTGGAAATCTACTTAAGGAAAGAGAACTGCAAACTGAAAATCAGAATTTAGCCCAGGAAAAATTTAGCCACCATTGAAAATTCAAGAGAATTTTTTTTAACCTCAAACTCCATATTTCCAGTTCTTCTTGAAAAACCCTAAGATAGTGATAGCAACATTGTGCCCACACTTCTTCATGGCAACAAAGTGACTAGAATTCAGTAACAACTCCCTCTCCAGGAAGGGAATGGGACCCCAGTTTGCCAGTCCTCACCCCTCCCTAGTGCCCTGATCCTGCCTGACTGAGGCTGAATGGCAAACACATTTCTTGTAGCATCTGTGCTACTGTTTTTCTTTCAGCAGAGAAATATTTCAGTACCCACTTCTCTATCACGAATGGGACAGAAAGTTAGATGAAAAGGCTTTTTGGCATTTGAAAAGTAACCCCCAGTCTTGCATTAAGCAAAGAAAGGTTTCTCAAGGCTCCCTGGCATTTAGTTTCATGAATTTACCTTTTTGAACTTCAGATTCTTCGTGAAACCTGTCAGAAGCTGACAAGGAGAAGAGGGAGAGGGTGGGTGCAGGTGGGGGAGGTGAATGGAGAGAAGAGTTTCTAGAACTCAGTTTGCATCACAGCTACAATTTCAAATGTTTGGGAATGAAAAAGAGCTCTGGGACTCTCTTGATACTGGGAGATGGACAAATTGCTGTTTTTGGCTTTTGTTTTTGTTTTCAAATTCCACAATAGAGTCAGGCTTCTCAGCCTACCCTGAATTCTATGAGACCAGAAAAAGGAATCTCTCAGCAATGTGCATTAAAATGTAACTACTTGATTCAGCACATTTTTGTCCTCTCCAGTAAGAAGTAGTTGTGTTAATACCTCTAAGCATTATTGAATTGAATGCTGTCGGGTTTTTTAAGAGGAAGGAGGGAGTAGGAAGGGTGAGCTTATCATGTACCCGGTCACCTAGTTAATGTGCTTTGGGCTTTTACTGAAGCCGAGCCTCTCCCTGTGCCGCCCCCCCCCCCTCAGCCCCCCGGAATTCACAGTGGACTCAGCCTGGTGGTGACTCAGGGGAGAGGTGTGGCTGGGGATAAGGCAGAAATCATCTTTTTGAGGGTTTTGTTTTTGAAAGTCTGGCGTACATTATATGGAATGATGGCTAAGATGTACTGTTACGGGGAGAAGTAAGATGCAGAACTGCTTGTTGAGTTTGCTAAAATGTGTGTGTAGGGGAAAAGAAAACGGCGTGATGTCTGGTACTCAGGTAGCGGGTTTCAGATTGGAGGCAGGAAAAGCACCTAAGACGAGGCAGGTATGAAAGACTGCTGGAGTCACATCAGATGGCCTCAGGTGCCAAGGAAGGGACCATCTGAGTTCCAATAAGGATGATAACTGAAACGGGTTAAAATGTATTACCACACGGGCACTTGGCTTACTGCGTGGGTATTCGGCTCGCCACGTGGGCACTCGGCTCACCACGTGGGCACTCGGCTCACCGCACAGGCACTCGGCTCACCACGTGGGCACTCGGCTCACCGCACAGGCACTCGGCTCACCACACGGGCACTCGGCTCGCCACGTGGGCACTCAGCTCACCACGTGGGCACTCGGCTCACCGCACAGGCACTCGGCTCACCACACGGGCACTCGGCTCACCGCACGGGCACTCGGCTCACCGCACAGGCACTCGGCTCACCACACGGGCACTCGGCTCACCACGTGGGCACTCGGCTCACCACGTGGGCACTCGGCTCACCGCACGGGCACTCGGCTCACCACGTGGGCACTCGGCTCACCACGTGGGCACTCGGCTCACCACGTGGGCACTCGCTCACTGCACAGGCACTCGGCTCACTGCACAGGCACTCGGCTCACCACGTGGGCACTCGGCTCACCACGTGGGCACTCGGCTCACTGCACAGGCACTCGGCTCGCCACGTGGGCACTCGGCTCACCACGTGGGCACTCGGCTCACCGCACGGGCACTCGGCTCACCGCACAGGCACTCGGCTCACCACACGGGCACTCGGCTCACCGCACAGGCACTCGGCTCACCACATGGGCACTCGGCTCGCCACGTGGGCACTCGGCTCGCCACGTGGGCACTCGGCTCACCGCACAGGCACTCGGCTCGCCACGTGGGCACTCACATGGGCATTCAGCTCACCACGCAGTCACTTGGCTCACTGCATGGGCACTGGTTCACAATATATTTAAATCCATGAATTCATAATTTTGTTTTTTAAACAACCTATCAGTCACCTCAGAGGAGGCTAGCAAACCCACCCGTAATTGTGAAAACCGGTAAACAAAGGGAACGAAGCGGAAGGCGGACGTGGCTCAAGCGACAGAGCGTCTGCCTGCCATATGGGGGAAACTGGGTTCAGTTCCCGGGGCCTCCTGGTGAAAAAGAAAAGAAAGAATGCCCGCATGGCAAGCAAGTGCCCGCGTGGCAAGCCAGTGCCCACGCGAGTGTCCACGTGCTGAGCCAGTGCCCTATGCAAGTGAGTCATAAAATAAGATGATGATGCTTCAAAAGAGAAACAAGGGGAGAGTCAAGGTGAAGCGCAGCGGAGACCAGGAACTGAGGGGGCACAGGTAACAGGGAACCTCTCTCCCCATCAGAGGTCTCCAAGATCGAATCCTGGTGAATCCTAGAGGAGAGAAAATGAGAAGAGAAGACAGCACAGACAGCACAAACAGCAGGGCGGGAGGAGGGGAAGGGGGGAAATAAATAAATAAATAAATCTTTTTTAAAAAGGGAAAGAAGCATTTTCTTCTGCCTTTCCTCTGTAACTGTGCCACAGGGTAACCAAAGGTTGATGAAGGGACGTTTCTCCTTAAAGAACTATTCCATCCAGCAAGGAATGGATAAAACTGGGACGTCACCGTCGTGCACCTGAGCTAATAGATCGAGGCAGCGAGTGCAGTGACAGCCAGCACCCCTAAACGAGACCCAACCCAGCGCCACGTGCTCCCTGACAGAAACCCACACCCACGGCCAGTGAAGGAGTCTTGATGAGAAATAGAGCCTGATCCAATCGAGCCATCCAGCGTGGAGACTGAGGTGACACGATGGGAGCCTGGTCCCCAGGATTGGCTCTAACTGCCCATCGGTGGGAGCACCGGGGACAGAGGAACCTTGAAATGACGTAACCAGGGATGCCATCAGCAAAACCAGGTATTTTTTTAATTCATCTTTTTAATATTACATTCAAAAAATATGAGGTCCCCATGTACCGTGACCATGACTTTTTAAAAGTCCTGTGCGTTAGAGGTCCACTTTGAAATATCTATGAAGGAGATAACAAAATCTCTGGGATTTGCTTCCAATGAATCTAATGTGATCAGGAAATGGGTGGAGGTATGAAGTATAAACGACACCAGACTGGCCAAGTGTTGACAGCGGTTACTTTCTCTATATATAGAGTCTGAAGTATCTTTTGTTTTCTTCCCTCTCTTCTCCCCTAATCATACGTTGTGTTAACGTTACATCAGAGTATTTAAGTTCCAGGATATCTAGGAGAGAGGCAGACAGAGAGAGAAGACGGGCACGTGATGCAGTTTTGCCACAAGTCAAAGACCCGCAGGCACTGCCGAGAACCACCATTAAAAGCCTTCAGCAGGGAAGCGGATGTGGCTCAAGCGACTGGGCTCCCGTCTACCATATGGGAGGCCCAGGGTTCGATGCCCAGGGCCTCCTGGTGAAGGCAAGCTGGCCTGCACAGCGAGTTGTCCCGAGTGAAGGGCTGGCCCGCGTGGACAGCTGGCGCAGCAAGATGACGCAGCAAAAAGAGACACAGAGGACAGACAATAAGAGAAGCAGCAGACCAGGGAGCTGAGGTGGCACAAGAGATTGAGCACCTCTCTCCCACTCTGGAAGGTCCCAGAAAAGGGAAGAATAGGGAGAAAGAGTTGCTTGGATCTGCATCCATTGTCCCTGGAAGGACAAAGGGAACTGGTAACAATGTTGGCATTTGGGATGGGGAACTGGGGCTTGACTTTGTTTTTTTTTTAATGAAGTCCAATTTATCTACTTTTTCTTTTCTTTTTCATTTTTTTTTTTTTACTTTTTCAATTTTATTGCTTGTGCTTTGGTAACAAATTTAAGAATTCACTGCCGATACTCATTTGTTTCTTTTTTTTTTTTTTGTTCCCTCGTTGTCTGCTTGTTGTTTGTCTTCTTTAGGTGGCACTGGGAACCAAACCCGAGACCTCCCATGTGGAAGGCGGGTGCTCAACTGTTAAGCCACATCCTGTCCCTGGAGCATAACTTTTTGAAACAAAAAGACAAATATGCTTTCACTTATAGGAAATATCTAGAATAGACAAGTTCATGGAGACAGAAGGTAGAAGAAAGTTTACCAGGGGCTGAGGGAAGAGGGAAATGGGAAGTGTTTGCCTAATGGGCATAGAGTTTCCACTTGGGGTGATGAAAAGTTTTGGTAATGGATGGTGGTGATGGGAGCACGACATTGTGAATGCAACTGATGCCACGGAAGTGTAGGCTTCAAAATGTGGTCTGATAAATTTTGTGTTACGTATGTGTTACCACGATAAAATAAAAACATGGGGCTGCTCGGCCTTTTGATCAAGATCAAGTGTAGTTCTTATCAGTTTACTATCTGATACGTCCTCTATCCGAGGACACTATAGTAAATGGATTTTTGGAACAAGGAGATGGAAGAAGAGCTTGCTCTGTCCACTCCATGCATCGAGCAGGTATTGCAGTACCTCCAGGAATGGAGCACCCCTTCAGGGGCGTAAAAACAATTTTAAAAAGAAGAGGAATGGATGTGGCTCAAGGGATAGAGCTTCCGCCTGCCATATGGGAGGACCTGGGTTCAGTCCCTGGGGCCTCCTGGTGAAAACAGAAGAGAGAGTGTGCCTGCGTGGTGCGCCAGTGCCTGCACAAGTGCGTCACGCAGCAAGATGATGACACACCAAAAGAGAGACAAGGGGAGAGTCAAGGTGAAGCGCAGCAGAGACCAGGAACTGAGGCGGCACAGCTAACCTGGAACCTCTCCCCGTCAGAGGTCCCCAGGATCAAATCCCAGTGAATCCTAGAGGAGAGAAAATGAGAAGAGAAGACAACACAGACAGCAAAACTAGCAGGGCAGGAGGAGGGGAAGGGGGGAAATTAATAAATAAATCTTTAAAAAAAAAAAAAAAGAGCATGGGGAGCAGATGTGGCTCAAGCAGTTGAGCTCCTGCTTCCCACACGGGAGGCCCTGGGTTCGGCCCCAGTGCCTGCTAAAAACAACAAGCAAACAAAAAAAAACAACTCAGGGGAGCCAAGGTGACTCCCACGTAACAAGGTCCAGGGTTCAAAAGCCGACCCTGGTACCTTAAAAAAAAAAAAAAAAAAAAAAAGCAGGCAGCCCTCTGGGCCTGGCTATCCAATTCCATTTTCGTAATGACGCGCTCGGCTGCTGGCTTGCACAATGTCTGCAAACGGCTCGCGCGGCCCGGGCGGGCTCCAGCACTCCACTGCACACAGCAGCTATTTTGAGTCAGAAGCAACAGGGAGACTCACGGCAGAAAGAAGATGCCAGAAGCGCGTCTCCCGAGGCTGATGCGCGCGGGGGAGAGGGGTCTATGGGAACCTGCCCCGGCTGGGCCGTTTTTCTGAAAACCTAGAGCTGCTCTAAAGGAAAGAAAACGTGCCCTTCCCCGGGCCGCAGTCTCCCCAGGCTTCCTTGAACCCGGGCAGTTTCCCTCTCTGGGGCCCCCATGGACAAAGCCCCCAAGTGTGCGTGGGAGGAGCGACCGGGCGGGAAGAGCGGGATGGCCAGGGCCACCCCAGGGCTCGGAAGGGCACCTGCCTGGCAGGGTGGGCACGGGCCGGAGGCCCAGCTCTGCCCTCCGCGGCGGGCGACGGGAGGCAGGCACTTGAGCCGCCGTGGGGCCCGCAGCGCGCCTCCGGGGCTGGCCCGGCCCTCGGGGCGCGGGCGCACGACAGCGCAGGGCGTCCGCGCCGCAGCAAGCGCCTGCTGGCGTTAGTCCCCCGCGCGGCCCCAGCCCGCCACCCCGGGAGCCGGGAGGCTCTTCGGGTCCCCAGCAGCCCCTCTCTTGGTGGGGTCCACTCCGCGGCATGGCGCCTCCTGGGGTCCTCTGTGACCCCGCCGGCGGCCAGCGCCGGGCAGCGGGGAAGCGCACGCCCCGGGGATGGCTGGGGTGCTCTCCCTCCAGTTCCAGGTCCGGGGTGCCTGCAGGAAGGAAGGGGGGAAACCACGGGCCATTCAGCAGCTCCCTCGCGTCCCCGACCTGCCAGCCTGCGGTGCACACAGCTGAGACCAAGGAACGCTGACGATTGTTACGGTGAAGCCCCGATGTCTTGAGAGATAGATGATGGCCCTGGCGCCCTCGAGGGGTGCTGGAAAGAGCCTGATCTGCTTCCTGGGGACGGCAGACCTGAAGGTGACCCCAATAAATCCCGTGTACAGTTACACCCTGTGTACCGCCCCCTCCTCCCCCCACTGTATGCAGGCAGGACCTGGGATTTGCTTCTAGCCAGTTGCTTCTGGAAAGGGGAAGGGACTCTGCACAGGGGGGAAGGCTGTGAGGCCTCGCTTCCCACTTCCGCAAGGGCGGCGAGCAGTTAACCCGGGGTTTGCCCGCTCAAATGCGGGTCCCCCGCCAGCCCCCCAGGATCAGCAGTCTAGCCTCCCGGGACCGCTGTGAGGAGACGGCTGTTCACGCACCCACTCAGCAGGGTGGGTGGGGTGCCCACCACATGCTGGCGACTGAGCAGACCTCTGGGGATTCTGCAGGGACAGGACACGCACAGTCCCTGCCCTGGCAGAGCGGATAGTCATAAACAAACAAGTAGATAAATGCAAACACAACGATCAACTGCAGTGCGCGCTATGAAGGCATGGTTATGATGGCGACCTATTTCAGATGGGGAATGTTAGAGAAAGCCTCTTAGAGAAAGTGATGTTTATGTAGAGAGCTGAAGAGCGAGCAGGTGTTAGCTAGGGAAAGAGTGGTGTCGTACTTAGAATACAGGTTTGGCTGCTTTTACAAAGGTCAAGCTAACAGACTCTGAAACAAGTTAGAAGTTTATTTTCCTCTTTCTGAAGTCACTTCCGTCCTGGGCTAATAGGTCAGCTCCTCAGTGTTAGGGAGGCAAGTTCTGACCTCATAATCCAAAATGGTTGGTTCAGCACCTGCTATCACACTCACATTCCAGCCAGCAGGAAAGAAAAATAGAGTACATGTGCCTTTCCTTTAAGTCCATGGCCTAAAATTTGGACACCTCACATCATTCACTTTCCATTAGCTAGAAATTAATCAAGTGGGAAATGCTCAGCCATGTTCTCAGCTAGAAGGACACCGGATATTTTATTACTAGGGGACACTTAGTGGTCTCTGCCACAAGCTGGAGGAAGAGCATCCCGGCAGAGGGAACCACATGTGCACAGGCAGCACAGAAGCTTTCAGAGCCGGTGCTGGCGCTGGGTGTTAGATGGGTTTGGAGAAGGCAGGAAGAGGGGACAGCCAGGCGCAAGCCTGGACACAGGACACAGGAGCAATGACCAGAAGTCCCGTGTGGCTGGAGCACGGAGAGCAGAGTCCACAGCTGCCGCCGTCCGGGGGTCACAGGGTGAGGGAAGGTCCGCAGGTTGAGAAACTTGAGCAGGTCCAGTTACACCAGGACTCCAAGCAAACCCCGGCTGCACCTGGTCGGCGCCAAGGCTGCTCCCCTCCCAGTGACCTCCGTGGCTCTCAAATCGGGGGCACGCCGGAAACCCCTGGAGCACGGAAACATTGTGCAGGCCGAGGCGGAGCCGCGGCCAGGGGCGCAGCGCTGCTTTTTAAAGCTCCCCAGGCAAGTCCACGGGCAGTCGGTCAGGCTGCGGGACGGTGGGCGGGGCTCTTGCTAGATCCAGAGCAGGTCCCGGCGGCCGCAAACCCCTTGGCCGCCCCGCAGAAGCGTGCGGTGGAGGGGTGGGGGCAGCACCCAAGCAGGAGAGCTCGGGCTGCTCCTGGAGGGTGCGCTCCGCGACTCGGCGGCGAGTACGCGGGAAAGGAGCGAGAGCGGCCTCCTGCCCCGGCTCCTCGCTCAGGCTCCCACCAGGTGAGCACCCGGGGGTCCCGCCTGGGCAGCTGCTGGGGCCGCCGTCCCCCCCGGGAGCCAGCTCGGAATCCCAATTCCAAAGCGGCCCGCCCCCTCTCCCACCCCCAGCTGCAGGCGCCTCCTGGAGGAGCAGGTGCAACCGCCTGCGCCTCCCCTCCTCCCCCTCCCCTCCGCCTCCCTTCCACGCTCCCCTCCTCCCCTCCCCCTCTCTTTCCCCCTCCCCTCCGCCTCCCACACTCCCCTCTTCCCCTCCCCCTCCCTCTCCCCCTCCCTCTCCCCTCCCCTCCGCCTTCCCCTCCTCCCCCTCCCCTGTCCTCCACCTTCTTCCCTCCACCCCCCTCCTCCCCCTCCACCCCCTCCGCCTCCCCTCCTCCCCCTCCCCAAGGCTGCACCGCGCTGCAGGGGTGCGGAGAGGACCTGCTCTCCGGCTGCTGTGAGCACGTGACTTAACTCCACTCCCGCGGGACGCGGCCGCAAAGGCTCTGGCCGTCTGGGGTCACCCTTCCTCCCTCCCACCCAGATGAGGTGGCTCCAGCCCCGCCTCAGGCAGGCCGGGACTCCCGCCCCACATTTCACTCCCTCCCTAAATTGCAGGGCTCCCAGGCCGCCTCTGCGCAGCAGCGCTGGCTTCCGCGGCTGGGGGCTCCTCCGCCTGCTGCGCTCGCTCACCGACCCGGGGACCCCAGCCCGCTTCCTGCGTCCCCACATCAGACGTCAAAAAACCAAGAGGTGTGGGCCGGGGAGGTGAACCCGGGTTTGCCGGTGATAGAGGGTAATGGAGCCTCTGTCCAGGGCGGGAAACTGCCCCTTCCACATGGGAGAGCCCCAGGTGCTCAGCCCTCACTCACTCCTGGACTAGCTGGGAGTCTTCCTGGTACAGGGGAGTGAAACCGGTCTGAAAACAGCTTCAGCTGGAAAAGGCAGCGGGGCCCAACGGGAGCTTTCAGGCCTGGCTGGATCTAGCAGCTATGCTGGCACCTCGCCTCTCTTGCATCTTCTTTCTATCTCGTCTCCTTTTCTTCTCGTTTCCTCCCCCTTCCTCCTCCCCCTTTCCCCTCCCCCTTTCCCCTTCCCCTCTCCCCTCCCCTCCCCCTTGGAGTTTCCTGTGGCCAGTCTCGGTTCTGCCTGACCCCCCCGATGATGCCGTGTAGGGGTGGGTGGACGCGATGGGCCGTGCACTCACGGATGCTGACCTAACCAGCGCCACGTGCCCACCAGCCCACCCGCCTGTCCCCCTTCCCGGTCCCCCATCCAGCCATTCTGCACCCTTGACCCTTCTCCTCCCCACTCAGCAACCAGCGCGCGCCCCCTGCCCCTCCCATGACGTTCTCGGGCTCGGAAACGCAGCCGAGCGTCTGTGTCGCCCTCGCCAGGCCTGGCCACGCGGAGGGGCCTGCCGGGCGCCGCCGGGGCTCATCAAGGCGCGTGTCCCAGCTCTCCCTTAGGAGAGGGCGGCGGCCCTGCGTCTTCTGATCCCCGCAGAAGCCAGAACCCGGGGCGGGCCCCCAAGGGCAGCGGAGAGAGTTGGCGCTGCCTGAACCGGGGCTCCCCACACTCGACCCCCGCGGCCTCGGGCCCGGATGGCCCGTCCACGCGTCCTAGGGTGTTAGCAGTGCCCTGCCCTGGCCCGCCGGAGCCCAGCAGCAGCCCGCTGCCGGGCGGTGACCCCCAGAAGTGTCTCCACATGGCCGCGTGTTCCCCGGGGAATGAAACCGGCCCTCTTCCTCCCGCACCTGTTGGAGAACCTCTGGCCGAAATGAAGACACGCTTAGCTGCCAGGGGCCTGGGGAGGCTCGGTTCTCCTCCCCAGCGCCTTGTCTCCAGCTCAGGCGAGGGGAGCCTGCGCGAAGCAGCCTCTCATTGGCCCCGCAGCTTCGTGGCTTTTTCTCCTTGCTGTCGTTTGTTCCCTCGTTTATATGTTAATGCTGAGAGAACAAAAGAGAATTTATTTGAACATCTAAAGCGTGGCACCAAGCGACAAGGTTTTTGTTTTTTTTTTTTTAAGGTCAAGTGCAGCAGCCGCATTTCCTTCTCTTTCCAAGCGGATGTCGCTGCAGCAGTCCTGGGAGCAGGGTTTGATGTCACCCCTGCATCGAATTAGCGGCTCATAAAGATGCATTAAATTGGTCCCTTTGATCTAATAATTGCCTTTTGCCTCGCTGCTGGAAGGGAAGGCCACTGCCCACCCCTCCAGCTGAAAGAAAAGGTGATTTCCTAAGAGCTGGCGTTCAGGCAGTGACAACTCACCCAGGCTTGGGTTCTCATTGGACCGTTTTCTTCCAAGATTTGGGCTGAGGGCAACATCTGGCTCCCCTTCTGAATTTCGTCGGTCCTGTCCTCTACACTTCCTCGGGTTTGCCTCTTTACTGGTTGCTGTGGGATGTGCTAGTCTTCCTGGAAGCCCCGCTGCCCCTGTGAATGTGGCCTTTTCGGAAATAAGGTCTTTGCAGAAGGTGATCAAGTTAAGCTGAGGTCAGAGTGGACAAGGGTGAGCCTGTAACCCCCTGTGACACGTGTCCTTGTAACAGGACTTCTTAACCTTTTTTGGTCCACGGACCCCTTCTCAGAATGTACAGCAGATAGTTTTATGACACTCAACATCGGAGGTCAGAGAAAATAAAGATAATAAGTTGTTTTTTTTCGATCCAAGCTCATGGACCCCTGGTTAAGACCCCTGCCTTAGAAGAAGGGAAGGCGCAGCCCGGCAGGTACGGGGAGAAGCTGTGAGGACCCGGAAGGCAGCGCCTGCGGCTACAAGCCAAGGACAGCCGGCGACAGCCGCAGCTGCAGGCGGCGAGCAAGGCGCCTCCTCTTCTGCAGACTTCAGCGGGAGCCCGGCCCTGCCGACACTGTGATTTCTGGCTTCTGGTCTCCAGAATCGAAGAGAATAAATTTCTGTCATGTGAAGCCACTCAGTTTGTGGGGATTTGTTATGGCAGCCCAAGAAAATGAAGATACCCGGATTCCGGAAAACAACTAAACTCTGACTGTCTGATGTGGTTAAGTGGTCTTTCGAAGTTATTTGGACAGTTTTTCCTTGCCCTGGGTCATAATGGTTCAAATGCCGTGGATCTCCTTGAGGAAGCGAATAAGTAAAACTATGTAAATTGCCAACTTTCAAATTGAACCGTATAAAATGGACTTTTTGTGGGTTAAAAAAAATGGACGGTGGTGATGATAGCACAACATTGTGAAATTAACAGCACTGAGTAATATTTCTGACTGGTTGAAAGGGGGAGTTTTAGGTTATATATATGCTACTAGAATACAAATTTTTAAAAAAACACAGGACCGTACAACACAGTGAACACTATTGTAAAAGATAGACTATAGTTCATAGTACAATTACAAAAATATTATTTCATGAATGGTAAAAAATGTACCACATTAATTCAAGGTGTTAATAATCGAGTGGTATATGGGAACTCTGTATTTTATGCATGATTTTTCTAGAAACCTACAACTTCTCTTTTTTTTTTTTTGCTTAAAAAAGGTTTTTTTTTGCTTAAAAATGGTCGAAGAGCGACAGTTTCATATGATACAAACTAGTCTTCATGGGACCCTGGGAAAACCATAGCAAGGGACAATCACCCCAGGCTTCTGGACCCAGGTGGCCAGGTGTGTCATTATGTCAGAAACGGCCTGAACCCCAGAATCCCATGGAAGGGTGGACATTTAAAGGCTTTGTAGGAGTTTCATGCAGTCACGGGTGACAAACGAGCCTCTTTCACCCAACGCAAGTGCTACCCCTGATCAGTAGGTCTCAACCTTCACCAAGAGAGTTTGTTAAAAATGCAGGTGCTTGTGTGGAGCTGGCCCATGCGCAGTGCTGATGCGCGCAAGGAGTGCCGTGCCACGCAGGGGTGTCCCCCGCGTAGGGGAGCCCCACGTGCAAGGAGTGCGCCCCGTAAGGAGAGCCGCCCAGCGCGAAAGAAAGTGCAGCCTGCCGAGGAATGGCACCGCCCACACTTCCGGTGCCAATGACGACAACAGAAGCGGACAAAGAAACAAGACGCAGCAAAAAGACACAGAGAACAGACAACCGGGGGAGGGGGGGGAATTAAATAAATAAATAAATCTTAAAAAAAAAAAAATGCAGGTGCCTAGGCCACACCCCAGAAATTCAGACTCAGTAGATCTGGTCGGGGGCAAAACAACCTGTACTTTCACCTTGCACCCCTTCCCCGTCAGACTCTGATGCAGGTGATCCAGGTACCTCACCTTGACTCTGATGCAGGTGATCCAGGTACCACAGCCTGAGAAACAGCCCAGGGTATGTTATCCAAAGAAAGAGCAATAACTGGGGATACCAAGAAGAGTGCCAGGCCGTGTTTTAAATGCTTTGTCTATTGCTTCATTTAGTCCTCAGCACACCCCAAGGAGATGACACCATCCTTATCCTCACTTTACAGATGGGGAAAAAGATGCCCGGAGAGGTTAGGTGACTTGCCCAAAGGAGTTTGGATCTGGAGTTAGCGATAGAAGCTAGCTCTTTTGGCCCTTATCTCCCAGACTGTTCTCCTCCTCCACCCACCTGCGCTCACCTCCATCCACCTTCATGAACAGGCCCCATTCATTCCAGTCGTTGGGTGGGCCCTTGCCCTGGGCCTGGCCTAGTGGAACAGGATAAGGCCCCTGTCCTGGGGGCTCTGGCAGTTTCATACCATAAACAGTGAATAAGCAGGCAATTGCTTTAGTCCCCAACCCAAAATCAACCCTTCATGTTTTTCTGTAATATTTAATGAAATGGGGGCAATGTGTATGATAGGAAATTTTTTTATTACAAAGTAGCACTTGTTCAATATATTATAACAAACTCAAACACATTAAGAAGTCAAGGAAGGGGAAGCAGGTGTGGTTCAACTGAGAGAGCATCCGTCTACCATATGGAGGGTCCAGGGTTCGATCCCCAGGGCCCCCGACCCATGTGGTGAGCTGGCCCATGCTCAGTGCTGCTGCACGCAAGGAGTGCTGTGCCATGCAGGGGCGCCTCCGTGTAGGGGTGCCCCATGTGCAAGGAGTGTGCCCTGCAAGGAGAGCTGCACTGTGTGAAAAAAGCACAGCCCACCCAGGAGTGGTGCTGCACACACAGAGAGCTGACGCAGCAAGATGATGCAACAAAAAAGAGACACAGTTTCCCAGTGCCGCTGACAAGAATGTAAGCAGACACAGAAGAACACAAAATAAATGGACACAGAGAGCAGACAAGTGGCAGGAATCTGTGTCTCTTTGTTGCGTCATCTTGCTGCATCAGTTCTCCATGTGTGCAGCACCACTCCTGGGCAGGCTGCATTTTTTTTGCACGGGGCAGCTTTCCTTGCAGGGAGCACTCCTTGTGCATGAGGCTCCCCTATGCGGGGGACACCACTGCATGGCACAGCACTCCTTGTGCACATCAGCACTGCGCATGGGCCAGCTCACCACATGGGCCTAGAGGCCCAGGGTTTGAACCGTGAACCTCCTATGTGGTAGGTGGATGCTCTATCAGTTGAGCCAATCTGCTTCCCTCCCTCTAATTTTTTAGTCCCATCTTGCTTCATTGACATTTTGGCATGTATCCTTTCAAACATTTCTCAACACAGATGTTGAGAACATAAAGTGAATTATATCATTCATGCATTTCACATACACAGACCAACTCTACTGAGAAAAAGAGAGAGGATGGAAAACTTAAATAGTTGAGATGATTATGCCAGTTTTTTCTCTCAGTTTCTGGGAGTCAGGGTGAGTTGGGAAAGTCTTTTGCACCTCCAAGTGTGATTCAGGTTTAAAGACACACACTGTTCATGCGCCATGCCCTCTAAATGTACATCAGCTACACTAACTGGGGTTCACTAGGGTGAGTTAGGGTTGACAAAGGTTTTGTCCTTTTTTCATTTTAAAAACAATTTACATTTAATGTAGCTCAAGTGGTTAAGTGCCGGCTTCCCATGTTTGAGGTCGTGGATTCAATCCCCAGTACCTCCTTTAAAAAAATTATTGACATATATCATTCATACATGAACATACATAAACAGTAAGTGTACAGTAAAACTTGTGAATTTACAAAACACCCATGCATGGCATCACACAAGGCTCCCGTACATCCTACATCACCCCATCACAAATACCTTGCGTTGTTGTGAAACATTTCAAAAGTAATTTTAACTATGTATCATGTGCATTTTGTGTTCCAACTTTAAAAGACATTGTCAAAGAAACTCAATCTTGCTGTCACGTTTTTAATTAAGGCTCACAACCCAAATATCCCACTCACTGTCAAGGAGACACTCTGTAATCAAAAAAATGCTCTCTCTGGGAAATGGATGTGGCTCAACCAAGTGGGCTCCCGTCTACCATATAGGAGGTCCAGGGTTTGATGCCCAGGGCCTCCTGGTGAGGGCGAGCTGACCCATACCCATGTGGCGAGCTGGCCAACACGGAGTGCCAGCCCATGCGGGAGTGCAGCCCTGAGCAGGAGAGCCACCCCGCATGGGAAAAGCCACCCCACATGGGAAAAGCCACCCCGTACAGGTGTACTGGCTGTCACAGAGAGCTGGCACAGCAAGATGACACAACAGGAGACACAGAGGAGAGACGATAAGAAGACATAGCAGAACAGGGGAGCTGGGGTGGCGCAAGAGAGTGATCGCCTCTCTCCTACTCCGGAAGGTCCTAGGATCGGCTCCCAGAGCTACCTAATGAGAATACAAACAGACACAGAAGAACACACAACGAATGGACACAGAGAACAGACAACAGGGGGAACAGAAGGGGGGAAGAAAAAAATAAAAATAAATCTTTAAAAAAAAAAAAATGCTCTCTCTCCAAAAGACCTGGCAATCAAGTTTTTAGAGTGATACAGATCACATAAAGAACAGCTTGAACTTTTCTCCCTCCACACTTCCTGGGAAGTTTGCAATTGTCTGGGGGCAACATGTCTCAACAGGCTCCTGCACTTCTTGAGACCTCCCTCCGCCTCTGATGTGCCTAGTGCAAACTTGGCTGAAGTCAGCTTGATGCAAGTGAGGCTTGAGAACATGGAGTTCCACAGCCCTAAAGGGTGTGCCAGCTATTACTCCACTGGGAAAACGTGGCGCTTCCGGTAACAACCAGTTGACCTGAGTTTGACTTTCTTCTTTCTTTGGACTTCTCTGCACGGTTTCAGTATGTTCCTTCCAAAGGATATCTTTTTATTATTATTATAAAATTATTTTGAAATAGTCCCTGTAGCCATTTGATATTATTCATGAATTCGAAAAAGAAATATTGGATTATGTTTGTAATCTGATCTGTACCTGGGCATGATTGAGTTATGATTAGGGCGTTGAGGGGATTCACAGGTAAAAGGCAAGGTGAAGAACAGAGTTGAGGTTTTTTGATGTTGGAGTTTGACGCTGAAGCCTTAAGCTGGAGCCCCAGAAAGTAAGCTCCCAGAGGAAAGAGAAGCCAGCCCCAGGAAGAGAGAAACCCTGAGCCCAGGAAAAAGAAGCCTAAAGAAGGGAGGAACCCAGGAAGCCTGAACCCTCGCAGACGTCGCAGCCATCTTGCTCCAACATGTGGAAATAGACTTTGGTGAGGGAAGTAACTTATGCTTTATGGCCTGGTGTCTGTAAGCTCCTACCCCAAATAAATACCTTTTATAAAAGCCAACCCATTTCCGGTATTTTGCATCAGCACCGCTTTGGTTGACTAATACCATCCCCAAGCAGAAAATAACGCAAAGGTCTATTAATGGGAGAATGGATAAACAAATTGTGGCACATCCATACAATGGAATATTACTGAGCCGTCAAAAGGAACACACTATTGAGACCTGCAACAACATGGATGAATCGCAAAAATCATGATGCTGAGTGAAAGAAGGCAGGCGTCTCCCTCCAAAGGAGTACAAACTTAAGATTCCACTTACACAAAACTCTAGAAAGGGCAAACTAATCTATAGTCAGAAAGCAGATCAGCGATTGCCTGAAGTCGGGGACCCGTTCGAGCAGCAGATCAACGTTATGGACCCGCTTGCTCCCAAAAAACCACCTAAACAAAATTTTTACAGATAATTTCAGAAGGTTCTCTGAGTCCCTGAAACCCATCCGTGAAGCCTTAGGTGACCCAGGGGGTCCAGGTTAAGAGATGTTTCCGGTATCGGGCAACCACTTTGAGAAAGAGAAAGTCATGTCAGAGCCATCTCGGGAAAGTTTTGCTGACAGCCAGCTTTCCTCCTGAAGTAAATGAGCAAACAAGATGCCTTTTTTTTCTTGTTACCTTCGCTGGGACACATCTATTTGATAAGGTGCCGGGATGCCTGCATTTATTCAGCGTCTTTACTTCAGGGCCATCCGTTCTGCCATGTTGTCCCTTCTGTTTAGCCCATGGTGCCAGGCGTGGGAATCTGCTCCGTCGGTGACACGGGACCCAACTGGGACATCGCCGCACGGCTGCCGAGAAGCCTGTCTTTCTGCCCGTGGCCACTAGAGGGCACCAGGACCACAAGTAGCCCTTGACCCTCCAGGGAGCCCCAGCGGGTGGGTTGGGGCTCTCAGCTGCGGCTGGTGACTCAGCCCTGGAAGGCCTCTGCGCCCTCCTGGGGAATTAGCAGCAGGCCCCCGGAAACCCCGGGCCTGCAGGCAAGCACCCCCTCGTCCGAGCATCTGCTGGCATCTGAGCCAGCCCTTCTGACAGTTCCAGGAGGCCAGGACGAAGGCGCCGGGAGGCTTTGCACCACTCTGCATTCCAGAGCCTGGACCCCAACCGGAGCAGCAGCGGGACAGCTGGACACCGCCCAGGCCCTCTCCAGCCGGTCGGGCTGTGTTTGCAAGAGCACAGGTACATTACCGGCTAGAATAACTCGGTAATGGATCAGGCTGCGCTTCCCGGAGCCGTCTTGGTTTTTGTTTACTGTAAGTAATCCTGCTTCTCCAGTGAGTCTCGAGAGCCAGAGGAAGAAAAGGCAAGGAGCACAGATACGCGTTTGCCTAAACCGACATAGCGAGTGGAACCACCAGAGGAACACAGGGACTTCTGAGTAAATGATGCAATAAGCCTTGGGGAAAGTGGCACCGGGATGTGCAAAGGGCCTGGGGCTCTGGAATTGAACAGACAGGGATTCCAATCCTTCTCCCTAATCCATCAGCAGCTCCAAGGATTTCTCCTTTCAGGGCCTCAATTTCCTCGTCTTGAAAATGGGGGGGGTTTGGACAATGTATGATTAGGGTGACATAACGGCTGCCCAGCACCCACCTCTGCTGGCCCTCGACTCCCAGTGGAAGCTGAGGTTACATGTGGCTTGGTTCCAGTGGGGGCAAAACAAATCACCCCAGGGCAGAGTGGCTTGAAACAGCCATGCTGTTACCTCCCGCTCAGGTGGAAGGGGCTCAGCTGGGTGAGTCCCTGCTGACCTTGCTTGGAGCCTCCCGAACAGCTGCAGTCTGATGGCTGCTGGGTTGGGGTCCCCTTGATGCCGGGAAGGCGTGGCCCCTCTCCCCTGCCAAGCTGCCTTAGGCCGCTCCTCCCCACGTGGCCTCTCGCTGTGGCCTCTGTAGCAGGGTAGCCGTCTCCTTACGCTGCATCTTGGGGCTACCCAAATTGTAAAATGGACTTCTTAACGCTTGGAGCTGGAGCCAGCTCAGCATCACATCTGTTACTGGTAAGTCCCAGGCAGCACAGATTCAGTGTGGGAGGGACTGACTGCTCCAGAGAGCAGAGACAGAAATGTGCTTCACAGGGGACCAGTGGGCGGGACTAGACACCAGAGATGGTGTGTTAGGTTCCTACTGCTGCTGTAACAAATGGACGCCAGAGACGGCGTGTTAGGTTCCTACTGCTGCTGTAACAAATGGACGCCAGAGACGGCGTGTTAGGTTCCTACTGCTGCTGTAACAAATGGACGCCAGAGACGGCGTGTTAGGTTCCTACTGCTGCTGTAAAAAATGGCCGCGAGCATAACACATTCATGATCTTACAGGTCTAGAGGCCCGAAGTCTGAGCTGGTCTCACTGGACTACAGTCAAGGGGTCAGCCAAGTGGCCTTCTTTTCTGGAAACAGGATCTATTTTCTCACCTTTTCCAGCTTCTGGAGGCTGCCCACGTTCCCTGGCTGGTGGCCCCTTTCTCCGTCTTCAAAGCCAGCAATAGCTGGCAGAGACTTCCGCATGTTACACCACTGAACTCTCCATCCTGCTTCCCTCTTACTCATAAGAGGACCTTTGTGGGAAGCAGACTTGGCCCAATGGACAGGGCGTCCGCCTACCACATGGGAGGCCCAAGGTTCAAACCCCGGGCCTCCTTGACACGTGTGGAGCTGGCCCATGGGCAGCACTGATGCACACAAGGAGTGCCCTGCCACGCAGAGGTGTCCCCCGCATAGGGGAGCCCCACGCACAAGGAGTGTGTCCCATACGGAGAGCTGCCCAGTGCAGAAAAGTGCAGCCTGTCCAAGAATGGCACTGCACACACGGAGAGCTGACACAACAAAATGACGCAACAAAAAGAAACACAGATTCCCAGTGCTACTGATAAGGATAGAAGCAGTCACAGAAGAACACAAAGCGAATGGACACAGAGAGCAGGCAACTGGGAGGGGGGCGGCAGAGAAATAAATAAATAAATCTTTAAATTAAAAAACGGGAACCTTTGTGATGACATCGGACCCACCTAGATGATCTAGGATAATCTCTCCATCTCAAGGTCAGGGATTAGTAAACCTCATTCCAACTGCACCCTCAATTCCCTTTGCCATGCAACAACATATTCACAGGGTCTGGGGGGTTAGGGCACCGACATCTTTGAGGGGTCATCATTCTCCCTACTGCAGGTAGGATGAAGGACACTCTACTGATTTTACAACATTTCTTCCCAAAATATTTTTAGAAATTAGGTTGATCATTAGTCATATTTCAGGAAGAATGTTCCCTAAGCTCTTACATACACATTCCCTTTTCTTTCTTCATTCAACAAACATTGCCTGAGCTGCTACTCTGTGCAAGCCCCTGTGCGAAGAGAAGAACAAGACACAGGTCCTGCCTTTGAGTCCACAGCTGTGGCTCAACCCTTTGCCACCTCCTCCTGCTCCCACAATCCCAATTTTGTGCAGACTAACATGGGTCCAACTCCAGGACACGAAGCATGATGGGTCTGAGCCAGGATTGGCCAAATCCAGTCTGCCGCCTGTCTTTGTAAATAAAGTTTTATTGGAACCCAGCCGTGGCCATTCATTTAAGTGTGGTTTATGGTTGCTTTCACACTACACTGGTGGAGTTTAGTAATTGCAACAGCAGCTGAATGGCCCACAAATTCTGCGGTATTTACTGACTGGCTCTTTACAGAAAAAGTTTGCTGACTCTGCTTTAAGTCAATGGTTCTTAACTCTGGTTGTACTTTAGAATCGTCTGGGGAGCTATCTTTTTAAGAATGCTGAAACCCTGGGCCTCTCCCAGAGATTGTAATTTAACTGAGCTGGGAGTGGAACCTGGGCATCAGTATTTCTTAAAAGTTACCCAGAGGATTCTGTTGGCAGCTAAGATTGAGGACTGGTCTAAGCCTGTCATGGCAATTATGTTCCCCTTTAACAGTGATTGACTTGGGAATGGTGATTGACTTGTCGATGGTGGAAAATGAACCAACTCTGGTTAATGAACCATGATGGGGGGTCTGTTGGAGGTATTCTGGGAAAGTTTTCCCACCCTCTTGTAAAAACAGGCATGAGCAGTCATTAGCTCCTTTCGCCCCTTCTCTCCCTCCCTGCTGTGGAGGCTATTTTGTAAGAGTTTGATACTTGGAGCTATGGCAGCCATCTTGTGACCATGAGGGATGAATTTAGTGTTGAAAAACCACCATGCTGAGGATGGTGGAGCAAAAGATGGAAACAGCCTGGGTCCTTGATGATAACACTGAGCCCACAGTGGACTGCCTCCCTCTGGACATCAGGTAAGTAACGATCAACACCCTTATGATTTGAGCCCCACTGGTGGGGATTTCTTTAACTTGCAGCCGAATGCATTCCTAAATGACACAACATTCCAATGGGGGAGGCCAATGAAAAGCAACAATTATAATGGAGTGGGTATAGTGGGTTGATGGGGACCTCCAAAAGCCACGACCACATCCTAATCTCCAGGAACTGTGGCTGTGACCTTACTTGGAAAAGGGGTCTTTGCCAATGTGATTAAGTTGAGGGTCTTGAGATGAGATGATCATCCTGGATTATCTGAGCGGGCTCTAACTCCAGTTAAGTGTCCTCCTAAGAGACTCAGAGAAGAGGAAGCTGGATGGTGATGAGGCAGAAGGTGAACTACGCAGCTACGAGCCCAAGAATGCCATGTGAGAGCCTCCAGGAGCTGGAGAGGCAAGGACTGGATGCTTCCCTAGCCCCCTGGAGGGAGCACAGGCCTGCTGGATTTGGGACTTCTGGTCTCCGAAACTGTGGGAGAAGAAATCTCTATTGTCTTAAGTTAGTGGCAATTTGTTACAGCAGCTGCAGGGAAGTCATACGTGTCAGTGTTCCAGTGGAGGTCTGAAAAGGGCAAGGGCATAGAACTCAACCAGGAAATCATGAGGACATTTCTAGAAGAGTTGTGGTTTTTTTTAACTTATTTATTTCTCCAAAAAGATATTTTGCAAATGGCTGCTCTGTCCTAGGACAGATACAGGAGTTATGGCATTGAGCAAGAGAGATCCTGTCCCTGAACTCAGAGAGAAAGACAGAAGGTCAAGGAAGCAGTTAGAACACCATGGCGAGTGCCGTGGCAAGGGGCTGTGGAACTCCATGGAGGGACGCCCAGCTTTGGTGGTCAGAGAAGGCTTCCTGGAGGAGGCGTCATCTTGAGCACTGAGCAAGTAGAAAGTGAATCAGTGAGTGCAGGGTAAGGGCACATAGTAGGCTTTCAAGTGGCAGCTCCTTTTCCTCCTTTATATTGTGTTGATATCCAGCCTCTAAGGGGGAAAAGAATGCAACAGGTGGCCCCAAACCACAACAAAGCACAGACTCCCCCAAAGCACAAAGCAGACACCGGGTGTGCCCAGAGGGTCCAGACGTCACCAGGGCTAGCCGGGAATTCAGGGGACTGAGTTCAAGTCTCAGCCCTGCCTGGTGCTGTCAGCTGGGACATTAGGGATGTCATTTTCCCACTGTGATGATACTCCAGGGTCATGTCCCCCAAGGTCTAATTACAGACCCTGAATTTCACTTGACCCTCACCAAGGTCATCAGGTCCAAGGCGGTGGTTTCTCAGACACGGAGACAGGCTGGAGACAGAAGTGGTTTGCAGTTAGAGGTGAGCCTGGGAATGGGCGCCTCTGCCGTTTAGTGTTTGCTCGTCCACTAACAATTGCTGCTTCCCACTAAAGGGGAGGCCCAGTGAGCTTGATGGCACCTGACAAGGAGTGGTATATTTTCAGATGTTTCTATCAAGCTATGGACATCTGAAGGAAGACCAGATTCCTCCCTAGAAACACTTCTGCCAAATAGGCACTGAGAAAACATCGAAAAGAACAAAAATAGTGGAAGACCCACTTTAAAGGATACTATGCAGTAACTTATTTTTTTAATGATATCATTAGCAAGCAGATGTAGCTCAAATGGTTGAGCACCTGCTTCCATGTACAAAGTCCTGGGTTCAATCCCTGGTACCTCCTTTAAAAAAAATGATATTATGATGCAAAAGATCCACCATATCTTTTTTAAAATTTTGTGTACTAAGAATTTATTGTAACAAACTTCCATGTCAGTGCACACAGAACTACTTTCTTCTTTTTTTAATTTTATTTTTATTAATTGTCTTTTTAAAGATACATAGATCACAAAAAATGTTATATTAAAAATATCTTTATCAATGAAAAAAGTTAGTTTCAAAAAAGATGTAAAATAAATGGTAAGACATCCCATGTTCATGGATTGGAAGGTTTAATATTGTCAAGATGTCATTACTAGGGGGAAGTGGATTTGGCTCAATGGATAGAGCGTCCACCTACCACATGGGGGGGTCCAGGGTTCAAACCCAGATCCTCTTGACCCCTGTGGAGCTGGGCCATGTGCAGTGCTAATGCACGCAAGGAGTGTTGTGCCACACAGGGCTGTCCCCCATGTAGGGGAGCCCCACACACAAGGACTGTGCCCCATAAGGAGAGCCTCCCAGTGTGGAAAAAGTGCAGCCTGCCCAGGAGTGGTGCCGCACACACGGAGAGCTGACGCAGCAAGATGATGCAACAAAAAGAGACACAGATTCCTGGTGCCACTGACAAGAATCCAAGCAGACACAGAAGAACACACAGCGAATAGACACAGAGAGCAGACTACTGGGGGCAGGGGGGCGGCAGGGAAGGAGAAAGAAATAAGTAAAAAATAAATCTTAAGAAAAAAAAAAGATATCATTACTACCTCAAGGTACAGATTCAGTACAATCCCAAACAAAATTCCAGCAGCCTCTTTTTCAGAAATGGAAAAACCAATCCTCAAATTCCTACGGAATTGCAAGGGACACTGAATAGCCCATATTGAAACAGAAGGACAAAGTTGGAGGATTCACACTGCCTGATTTCAAAGATTACTACAGTTTTTGGTGATGGTAGCACAACATTGTGAATGTAATTAACACCTCTGAATTGTATACTTGAAAATGGTTAAAATGGGGAATTTCATGTTGTATATATAAACTGTACCACACTACTGCAAAACGTAAATAATAGGGGACACTGTGGAGGGGAGAAGGGAGGATGGTATATAGGAACTGTGTACTTTCTGCAAAATTTTCCTGTAACTCTACAAGTGCTCTAAAAATAATAAATCAAAACAGTGTGGGGGAGCTGATGTGGCTCAGTGGCTGAGTGCCGGCTTCCCACATACAGGGTCTCAGGTTCAATCCCCAGCCCTGGTACATAAATAAACAAGCAAACAAACAAATAAATAAATAAAAGCAGTGTGGAACCAATATAAAGATAGGTATATGGAACAATGGAATAGAATTGAATCACCAGAAATAAACCCTCACATAACGGACAACTAGTTTTCAACAAGTGTTGAAAGACCATTCAGTAGGAAAGAATGCTCTGTCCAACAAGTGGTGCTGGGAAAATTGGAAATCCACGTGCAAGAGAATGAGGCAGAGCCTTACCTCATACCATATACAAACCAATCTCAAAACGAGTCAATGAACTAAATAGAAGAGCTAAAACTATAAGATCTAGGAAGTAAACGGGGAAATTCCAGGGCCTTGTGTTAGGCAACAGATTATTAGGTATGACACCAAAATCATGAGCAACAAAAGGAAAAATAGATAAATTGGGCTACATCAAAATTAAAAAATTTTGTGCATTGGGAAGTTTAAGGTTATTTATGAATTCCAAAAAAATATTATGTTTGTAAACTGGTCTGTTCCTCTGGACATGATAAGCCTTTGATTGTATTAGACTGTATTAGATTCAGCTGAGACATCTGATTAAATTATATTAAGATTAGGACTTTTTAAATTTTTTATTTACTTATTTTCTCTTCCCCTCCCCCACCTTGCTGTTTTTGCTGTTTGTGTCCCTTTGCTGTGTGATCTCTCTCCCTTTTTTTAAAAGATTTATTTTATTTATTTATTTCCCCTCCCCCCCCATTGTCTGCTCTCTGTGTCCATTTGCTGTGTGTTCTTCCGCATCTGCTTGCATTGTCAGGTGGTGCTGGGAAACTGCATCTTTTTTTTGTTGTGTTGTCTTGCTGCACCAGCTCTCTGTGTGTGCAGCACCACTCCTGGGCGGGCTGCACTTTTTTCATGCAGGGCGGCTCTCCTTGCGAGGTGCACTCCTTGCGTGTGGGGTAGGCACACCTACGTGGGGACGCCCCTGTGTGGCATTGCACTCCTTGCACCTAGCAGCACTGTGCATGGGCTGGTTTGCCACACGGGTCAGGAGGTCGTGGGTATCAAACCCTGGACCCTCTGTATGGTAGGCAGACGCTCTATCAGTTGAGCCACATCCCTTCCCTCTATTTCTCTTTTTGTCTTCTCTTCTCATCTTTCTCCTCTAGGATCCACTGGGATTCGATCCTGGGGCCCTCTGATGGGGAGAGAGGTTCCCTGTCAATTGCGCCACCTCAGTTCCTGGTCTCTGCTGTGCTTAGTCTTGCCTCTCCCCTTCGTCTCTCTTTTGTTGCGCCATCATCTTGCTGTGTGACTCATTTGCACAGGCACTGGCTCACCGTGTGGGCACTTGGCTTGCTGCGCAGGCACTCAGCTCACTATGCAGGCACTGGCTCACCATGCGGGCATTCACGGGGGCACTTGGCTCACCACGTGTGCACTTGCATGGGCACTTGGCTCATCACGCAGGCACTCGCATGGCACTTGGCTTGCCACACAGGCACTGGCTTGCTGCGTAGGCACGCTTTCTCTTCTTTTTCACCAGGAGGCCCCAGGGATTGAACCTGGGTCCTCCCATATGGTAAGCGGGAACCTTATCCCTTGAGCCACATTCACTTCCCAAGATTAGGGCTTTGATTCAACCACATCATTACTGTGTAACTCAGTGTTGAGTCCCAGCCCCCTTGGTGGGCTAATAAAACAGACTCTCACACAGAAGCAGACACACAGGAGAACACAGAAAAAGACACGGCAAAGGAGAGTTTTTTTCGTTTTGATGCCGGAGCCTTGGGAAGAGCAAAAGCTCAATAGACACAGCAGAGGCCCTGGGAAGAGAGATGAGTCTGCTGATGTTGTGACGAGAACAGAGCAGATGAGCCTGGAAAGAAATGAGCCCTGGGGAGAGAGATGAGCCTCATGTCAGTCTACAGCTGAGAGCAGAAGAAGCTGGGAGACCACAGAGCCTTAAGAGGAAGAAGGAAGGCTGAACCCTCACAGACGTCACCCACCATCTTGTGTCAACATGTGGCAAATGACTTTGGGTGAGAAAGTACTCTTATGGTACCTTGAGTTGGACTCTTTAGGGCCCTGTGACTAGAAGCTTCTACGCCAAATAAATACCCTTTATTAAAGCCAACAGAGTTGTGGTACTTTGCATCAGCACCCTTTTGGCTGACTAATACATGCGTCAAAGGACATATCAGGAAAGTGAAAAGACAACCTACAGAATGGGAGAATATTTGCAAATCATAGATCTGTAGTCAATTAAATGATGTATGCCAATGAGCACGTGTTCTTAATCTTCCCCTGTTTCCTGTGGGTGTGAACACATTGTAAATAGGACCTCTTGAAGATGTTATTGTTAGTTAAGGTGTGGTCCCACTGAAGCAGCGTAGGCCTTAATCCGTATTACTGGAGGCCTTATAAAAAGAACCCAGAAGTCACAGAAGCCAAAAAGAAGAGGACATCACCATGCGATGGGAAATAGAAGCTAAGGAAGCACCGCGATGGGCAGCGCTGGAGCGCTGTAGACTTTCAGGAGAGAGCAAGTCTTGCCAATATCTTGGTTTTGAGCTTCTTCTAGTTTCAAAACTGTGAGCTGGGGAGGAGATGTGGCTCATGCAGTTGAGCACCCGCCTCCTGCCTGGGTTCAGTTCCTGATGCCTCCTGAAAAAAACAAAAACAAACAACAAGCAAAACAAATGAAAAAACCAGCACAGGGAAGCCGATGTGGCTCAGTGGTTGAGCGCCGGCTTCCCACATACGAGGTCCCAGGTTCAATCCCCAGTCCCCGGTACCTAAAAAAAAAAGTGAGTCAATAATTGCTTGTGGCTTGTGGTTTAAGCCAGCCCATTGTGTTGCATCTGTCATAGCAGCCTAGAAATGAAGACAAGAAGGCGCACAATGCCTTGGTGATGTTAAGGTTGGCCATTTATTTAGGGTGACATCTTTCAGATCTCTCCATCATAAAGGCACCTTCTATCCTTTGTAATTAATAAGGACTCTGTGCGTGATGCTTTGGGACTCTGCAAACTCCCGTCCCTACACACACATACACACCTTTTTCAAAAGTGAGTTTGAATTGCGTGTCTGTCACTTGCCACCAAAAGCATTTCCTCACTATAATGTGTGCCAGTTCTTGATGTATTGACTCTTTTTTTTTTAAAGATTTATTTATTTATTTAATTCCCCCCCCCCCTCCCCTGGTTGTCTGTTCTTGGTGTCTATTTGCTGCATCTTGTTTCTTTGTCCACTTCTGTTGTCGTCAGCGGCACGGGAAGTGTGGGCGGCGCCATTCCTGGGCAGGCTGCTCTTTCTTTTCACTCTGGGAGGCTCTCCTTACAGGGCGCACTCCTTGCGCGTGGGGCTCCCCCACACGGGGACACCCTTGCGTGGCAAGGCACTCCTTGCGCGCATCAGCACTGCGCATGGCCAGCTCCACACGGATCAAGGAGGCCGGGGGTTTGAACCGCGGACCTCCCATATGGTAGACGGACGCCCTAACCACTGGGCCAAAGTCCATTTCCCTTGATGTATTGACTCTTAACTTCAAATTCATCCTTTTTATGTGCTCTGTGAAAATGGATCTGGGCCCTTTAAATACTTTTTTTCTGGGCCAGCTAGCACTGAAGCTTTGTCAGTAGAGGGCGCTGGAGAGACATTTCAGGAGGAAAGAGTTTGCTTCCCGGTTCCATGTGCTCCCTGTGCAGGTTCCTGGAGGGCGCCCGGCTTTCCTAGTGCCCAGCCCCTCCGATGCAGCAGCCAGCAGCACCCACCAGCCAGCAGCTTTGCCCGGCACCCTCACCAGGTGGTTCTGAGCAAGGTGCCTCTAGCACTGCAGCCCTTGCAGCAACTCCAGTGGCCAGCTCTTGCAGTGGCCGGTAGCCAGCAGGACCCAGCGACCAGCAACTTCCCAGACGCCCCTCCCTGGGTATTTTGTAGCAGAAGTGGTCTGGTCCCTGGACCACTCTCTGTTTTTCCAGCACCTTCCTCCTGCAGCACACGTGGCTCGCTCAGCCTCCAGCTCCATCAGCGTGGGCAGTTTCTCCAGCACCAGGCACCTGCAGTGCACAGCAACAATGCCTACCCCCGACATCCCCCCACCACAACTTTGTCGTGGAGTCGGTGAGACGCCACCTCCCCATGAACAGCTGTCTCTGGCACCCTAGAGGGCAGAATCCCGGCAAGTTCCAGAGGACAGACTTCCAGAAAGTTCCATCACCTCACCAACAAGGTCTGGATCTCAGCCCTGGCAGTTGTGTTCTTTGGATGTTCTATCTCAGTCCCGGGGGTATTGGTTAAGCTCTCATGACTCTAATTCCGATTATATTTAACAATTCTTGGTATTAAACAATCCCTGTTCACATTACCATATAAATTCTCTCTTCTGATTGGACCTAGACGTACACATACTATTTGCGTGTATATGTATATGTAGGAGACCAGTTGCTTTCCGCTGCTAATTTAAATGCTTTGGTAACAACTGAGTTGTTTGTAAACAGTCACTTAGCCTTTTGCAGTTTTGGAGGTAGAAGCACTGCGGTTAAGAGTGCAGGCTCAGTGGAGAGGGTGGAACTCAGCGGTTGAGCGTTTCTCTCACTCGTACGAGGTCCCGGGTTCAATCCCTGGTACCTCCTTTAAAAAAAAAAAAGAAGTGCAGGCTCTGCAGCTGGGCAGAATGGGTTACCCCTAGCCCTGCCGCTTGCTGCCTTTGTGTCCCTGGGAAACCCACTCATGTCCTTTCTGTGCCACAGTTTCCTCATCTGCACAGTAAGGATAACAATAGTCCCCATTTCATAGGACGGCTGTTTATGTTAGAGCAATGTCTGGCATGTAACGAGCAAGCGGTCAAAATACGGTAGCTGCTGTTGTATTTGCAATGCAAGTTGGAGTTCGGTGGAAGGGGACCTCCAGAAGGAGGAGAAGTGCTGGCACGGAGGGTTGCCGAGAGAGCGGTGGCGCTGGCTGCAGCCCAGGGCAGGTGTTGGGAATGGTCAGTGGCTCCTGGGATGCAGGAGCACAGAGGGGGCCAGACGGCTGTGGGCTAGGGTGACCAGGAGAGGCAGCCAGGAGGACGCGGCATCCAAGCCGGGCTTCAGAAGGAGCGAACCCGGCAAGGCTTGCTGGACAGGGAGAAAGAAGCACGGAAAGGCTCAGAGGGAAATGGGGTGCGGCGTGATGGAGATCTTGGGCTGGAGCTCCCGTAGCCTCAGTTCTACAACGGAATAACGAAACAGAAAAGCTTGAACTCGGGAATTTGGTGAATTTGAAACAGCACTGTAGACCAAATATTAACAAGATTTGCTCTAATGCACCAATTTGAACTAACTTGCAAATAACTTTTTAAAAATGCTTGGAACTCCTCCTCCTCCCCAGTTTTTTAATGCGTCAAGAAGCACATCATTTCAAAGGTGACCAGATTTGAGGATTGTAAGGCTGAGGGCACCAGACACTTGGGACCCTGCCACACACGTCTACGGGGAGACAGAAACTCTTGCCAGCTTGGGCCATGTTTGGTTGTGAATTATATAAATGTAAAATTATGCCTGGATGTATAATTATGTAAAATTATGCAGATGTAGCTCAGTGGTTGAGTGCTGCCTCCCCTGTACAAGGTCCTGGGTTCAATCCCTCATACCTCCTAAAAAAAAAGCCAAGTCTTAAGGAACAAGTCCCACATAAATGGGGCACCACCCTGTCCTAGCTGTGAGACTCTGAGATAATGAAACAAGACTGTGCTTGGGACAGTTCCCAGGGCCAACATTTCCAGTGGCACAGAACCTTGGTCCCATCATGTTTTCAGGGTCCCATAATGTTTTCAGGGTCCCATAAAAATGTTGTCATTTATTTTAAATCAGAAGGGAAAAAATGAATTGAGTGCAGCTTGCATTATATTTGTCTGTGCATCACTGCAGTCATAAAATGTAGGTTTTAACGGAGGAAGGGCCCACAGAAGCCATAATGTGGCCCTGACAATGTCTGGCACAGAATAAACCCCAACCAATATGGATTGTATCATCATCATCATCATCATCATCATCATTACTGTCATTGGCAAGAAGTGGCCCCTCCTCCTCCGGGCATGGTCACCCGACCAGCCTAGCAGATAGAAGGGTAAATTCCACCAAAGTCATCATAATATGGACCAGCACTGGCCAGTGCCCACGACATCTCCCGCTCTGGGCTAAAGGCAGTCACGGTGGCGTCTTACCCTCCCAGTTCCGCTGTGCGGTGGCTACTATTCTCCACATTCTACAGACGAAGAAACGGAGGCCGGAGCAGTTGAGTAATGTGCCCAGATTCACCTAGCTAGTCAGAGCAGGATTCCAGGCCAGGTCTCTGCGGTGCCACAGCCATATCCTCTGTGTGCTAAGAGATATGACACTAACCACAAAAAAGAGGCCCCAAATGACAGTCTAAGGACTTTGCCACTTTAAAAAATATATATTTTTTAAAGGCAGTACCAGAGATTGAACCCAGAACCCTCCTGCGTGTGAGGCAGGAGCTCAACCACTGAGCTACATGGTTGAGCTCTGTGACAGTCTAGGGAATTTGGATTTGATCATACAGATTAAAACACTGGGAGGCTTTGGGAAAGGAGCTGAGTGGCGTGTCGGGAGATGATGGATTTGGCAGCAGCGCTCAGATGCTCAGAGTCTCCAGGGGTTATCCTAATTCCTGGGCATGTCCCAAGAGGTGCCTAAGCCTGGTGAAGGGCCCCAAGCATGCCAACGTGGAGTTCATGCTCTCTGGGCACCCAGCAGTCCCCTCGAAAACCTTTTTAATACACAGACTTTGTGGTGGGCAAAAATGCCGTAAACCCTATTTATTCCCTGCATGGTGGCTCTGCTAGGAATGGTTTGACTTTAGTCAAATTGATTTAGTCAAACAAACATCTGCTCCGTGCCTAGGCTGTGCCAGGCAGCGCATCAGGTCCCGGAACACAGAAGTCCCGTCTTCAAAGAGCTGATGTGCAAAGGGGAAAATGTCCCAAAGAGAACAGATAAGCCAGTAAAATAATTAACAGGTTGTGATTGGTGCTAGGAAGTAAACAGGAGGCTGTTTTTAGGAGGTGGAGCCGAGAAGGTGAACTGTCCCCTGATATCTCATCTTTCTTTTAAAGTAATAGATCACCCACTTTTTATCAAAGCGCATGGCCGGCCAGTATTTCCCAGGCTCCCTTGCAGCAGTCATGACCATGTGACCCAGTGCCGGCCAACAGGATGAAAGCTGACATGTTGGGTGCACCTTACAGGAAGTGGATTTGGAGGGGGTGTGGGATGTCTGTGAACAGAAAAACAGATGAGCATGCCGTGGTCCATCCACACACGGGAGTACTACTCGGCCATAAAAAGGAATGAGGTTCTGATGCGTGCTACGACATGGACGAACCTTGCAAACACTATTGAGTGAAGTAAGCCAGACACAAAAGGATGAATATCGGATGAGCCCACTTACATGAGATATCCAGAATAAGCAAATTCCTAGAGTCAGAAAGTAGATTAGCAGCTACTCGGGGATGGGAGAGGGAGTGGGGATAGGAGTGGAAGTAGAGAATGGGATTTATTGCTTAATGGATTCACAGTCCATTTGGAGTGATGAAAACATTTTGGTAATGCATGGTGGTGAGGGTAGCACAACATTGTGAATCTATTTAATACCACTGAATTGTGGGAAGTTTTATGTTCTCTATATGTTACCATGATGACATTTTTTTAAAGGGGTTGGGAGCTTGTCTGGCTGGAAAGGGGGATGCTAGAATCCCCATCTGATCCTGAGAATGAAGGCCAGGCAGGACCGAGCAGCACAGTAGAATGAGTCTGGGTTCCAGACAAAGCCCCGCACCAGCCCTGCACTGTCATTTCCAAACTTTTAAATGACAGACAAATAAACACCTGTTGTTAGAACCCATCTAAGCAGGGAGGGCTTACCTTAAGTAGGGTGGTTAGGGAAGGCTTCATGGAGGAGGCAGCATTTAAGCTGACGCTCAAGAACAGCGCTGTCCAATGTGAGCCACATATGTAACTTAAATCATTCAGTAGTTGCATTTTTTTTGTTTTGTTTTGTTGTTTTTGGTTTTTTAAAATATATATATTTAAAGATACTTAGATGACACAAAATGGTACACAAAATAAATGTAAGGGGTTTCCATATGCCTCGCTCCCCACCCCCCACCCCCACTCCTCCCACATCAACAACCTCTTTCATCATTGTGGCACATTCATTGCATTTGATGAACACATTCTGGAGCACTGCTGCACTGCATGAATGATAGTTTACCTTGTGGTTTACACTCTCCCCCAGTCCATTCAGTGGGTTATGGCAGGATATATGATGTCCTGCATCCTTCCCTGCAATATCATTCAGGACAACTCCAAGTCCCCAAAATGCCCCCATATCACATCTCTTCTTCCCTCTCCCTGCCCTCAGCAACTCCCATGGCCACTGTTTCCACATCAGTGATACAGTTTCTTCCATTGCTAGAGTCACAATAGTTCTATAGTAGAATACCAGTAAGTCCACTCTAATCCATATTTTATTCCTCCATCCTGAGCACCCTAGTAGTTGCATTTTTAAAAAGTGAGAAGGTGAAAATAATATTAGCAGGAAGCAGATTTGGCCCAGTGGTTAGGGCATCTGCCTACCACATGGGAGGTCCATGGTTCAAACCCCGGGCCTCCTTGACCCATGTGCAGCTGGCCCATGTGCAGTGCTGATGTGCGCAAGGAGTGCCGTGCCACGCAGGGGTGTCCCCCGCGTAGGGAAGCCCCACGCACAAGGAGTGCACCCCGTAAGGAGAGCCACCCAGCATGAAAGAAAGTGCAGCCTGCCCAGGAATGGCCCTGCACACGGAGAGCTGACACAGCAAGATGATGCAACAAAAAGAAACAGATTCCCAGTGCCGCTGATAAGGATAGAAGTGGTCACAGAAGAACACACAGCGAATGG
The DNA here is from genome assembly GCF_030445035.2 of Dasypus novemcinctus. Taxonomy (NCBI): domain Eukaryota; kingdom Metazoa; phylum Chordata; class Mammalia; order Cingulata; family Dasypodidae; genus Dasypus; species Dasypus novemcinctus. Next base: position 64,801,451 of record NC_080695.1, read on the forward strand.
ACACAGAGAACAGAGAACTGGCGGGGGCGGGGGAAGGGGAGAGAAATTTTTTTAAAAATTAACCATATATTTTATGTAACCCAATACATGCACAATATTTTAATTTAAACTCGTGATCAATTAAGAATTATTCATGAGCTATTGTCCCTTTTCTTCATACTGTCTCCAAAATCTGATGTGCATTTTATGTTCGCAGCAAATCTCAGTTTGGACTGCTCTCACGGCACGTGCTCAGTAGCCACGTGTGGCTGGTGGCTTCCGTAATGGACAGGGCAGCTCTGGGGAAAGGATGGGAAGAGTGTTTCAAGCTGAGGAAAGCAGACTGAGAAGGCGAGGGTGGGGAGGATCAGCTATGAGTACTGTTTAAGCCTCCACCTGATAGAATCTTTAGCAAAAATGAGATCAGCCTAGCAGGGAACTGGGGTCAGCTCTCACTAATATTTTGAAAGCTGTTTGAATTGTGTACAAATTTCCTTTCTGCCCCTAGTATGCAAAGTACCCTACAATGAGTGATGAATCAGACTTTCCCCATGAAAATTCCTGCTCTGTTTCAGAGTGCTTTGTGATCTTGGGTAAATTGCCTAACCTCTCTGTGTCTATGTTTTTTTTCACCCCTAAAGAAAGGATGATAATAATACAACTTATCTCAGAGGTTGTTGCAAGGAGTATATGTTAAGCACTTAAAACCAGATTGGGCCCGTGGTCAGCATCCTTTAGACACTGGCTATTGTTACAGGACTTGGAATTGTTTTCAGTTCCTAAGTTAATGATGTGCAAGAAGGAGCAAGTAGGAGATGAATCTGTAGCCAACTGAGTTTACTAAGCTTCAGACTGGAGAGGGAAGAAGGGAGGCGAATGTTCCAAGAGTGTAATTCATTTAAAGTCACAACATAAGGAAGTGGGTGGCAGCGCAGATACAAAGCAACTGGAAAAAGTTAGCCATCAAGAAAAATAAACCAGGAAAGACATGAACACAGAAGAATAATGGCCACCAAATTCTGGCTCCCTGCTGTGCCCCATGGTTTGGAAATTCAAATGCCCGCAGGGGCTGGGCTGGTTGTGCAAACAAGCAAAACAGTCTGAGTGTAAGCGATAGAGTATAGTGGGGTCTGTGGCAAAGAATTCCTCGTGGGGTCTGTGGCAAAGAATTCCTCGGCTTAGCCAACTGAAGTCAATACTGAAGTACATTTTTCTGTTTAACATAATGAATAAGTGCAATTACACTTGAAACCTTACTAACAGATGGCTCAAACCTTGGAAACTTACTAACAGATTACTCAAACCTTCTGGGCCTCAGTTTTCTCATCTGTTAAATGGAGATAATTGCAACTACTTAAAAGAATGGCAGCACATACACTAAAACTGGAACGATACAGAGAAGATTAGCATGGCCCCTGTGCAAGGATGACACGCAAATTTGGGAAGCGTTCCGTATTTTTGAAGAACACGCAGCAAATGGACACAGAGAACAGACAACTGGGGGGGTGAAGAGAAATAAATAAAAAATAAATCTTAAAAAAAAAAAAAAAGAATGAATGCAAGTGAATCACTTAGAACAGTGCCAGACATGCAGCAGCCATTCAAAACCTATTCACTATCATCATTATCACTGCTGCTGTTGTTACGATTAGTTGTCTTGCAAAAATGGAGACAGCAGAGCATGGGGAATCCTCATGCTGGCACAATTAACGCCCCTAACGCAGAGTGCAGACAGATTCAGGTCTGCCACTTACCAGCTAAGTGACTCGTTTATGTTACGTAGCTTCTCTGAGTTCAGTTTTCTGGTCTGTTAAACGGGGGTGATGTTATCTACTTGTATCAGCAGGTACCATTTCACACGGCAAGGGCGCCGAGGAGGGCGGTCCTTGGGAATGGCAAATCCAGAAGCTGAACCTGATCAAGGACCCTGAAACTTCCTAACATTTCACCCAAGTTCAGCTTCAGCCTAGGCTGGATGTTTTCTTGGTGCTGGGTGGCTTCAAGCCTACAGGCTTTGTCTTTTCATCTCTAGGGAGCAGTAGAGCCCCCGCCCCAGGCCTGGAACAAAGTCCTTCCTTTCACTCTAATGGGTAAGTCCCAGCCCCGCCATGGACTGAGAATCCAGTCCCCGGGGTAAAGCCTGAAGCTCATTGGCTGAGGCCTGCATTTCTGAACCAATCAGCAGCAGGAGAATGGGATGCCGGCGCTTGGACCAATCAGAGCGCACTGGCGCTGGGGAAGGGGCTGGCCGCCCCGGTCACATGGGGCAGCGTGGAGCCATGGGTGTGAATCGTTGGAGTAAGTAGGCCCTTCTGACGAGGGGGCTTCGGTGAAGGGGTGGCCCGACCCCACAGGATGGGTCCTGATCTCCAGCGGGAGGCCTTAGAGCGAAGACCAGAGAGAGAGAAGGCCACGGGAGCGGCCGGAAGGGAAGGAAACCCGGAAAGGAGAAGAGGCTGCGCCGGCGTTGCCAGGTGACGGAACGCCAACCCCAAAGACACGGGCCGGCCAGGAGATACCGACCCCGGGAGGAAGCCGGCCTTAAGGCCTCCGAATCCCTAAGCTGTAAATTCCTGTTGTGGAGCCAGCCCCACTAGACGATATTTGTTTTAGCAGCTGAGAAACTGAAACAGATGGAGTCCTCAAGAAAGTCCGGCCTGGATGCGGAGCAGGCAGTTTCGACAGTGCCCCTACACTGCCTCCCAGGGTTTTCGAAAAGATTAAATAAGGAAATGTCTTTAAAGCACTTAGCACAGTGCCTCACACCCATGATTAAGCTTATCTGTGTTGTTAGTAGGAGCTGAATTGAGTGCACGGGTACTGCTAAATTGGCTTCCAAAGGAGAGAACGGAGAGTACTAGCTGGATTGATTTTTTTTTTCTTTTTGGTACTGTGAAAAGAGAAAGTGTATAAATATTCTTAGCCATTTGTCAGTTCCCAGGTGCCTTGCAAACAGACTCAGGGATTAGTGAAGTCAGGAGGCAGTGCGTGAGCTTAGTCTGATATAACCTCCAGAATAAAAGGAACAGATGAAACTCAATGAAATGACCAACCCTAGGAGGTGCAGAGGGGCCTTAGCATGGGGGAATCACAAAACTTGAGCTTTGAAGTCCTAACTTGTCTCTTGCAAAGCCCAAAGAGGGGCCCTAAACATTTTTTTTAGGCATCCTGTTTATAGGTCATTTATTCCCGTTTGTTATGCATTAGATCACGGGTCAGCAGGCTATGGCCTTCAGGCCAAATCCAGCCGGCTGCCTGTTTCTTAGCAATTTTATAATTGCTATTAAAAAGGTTGTTTTTCCTTAAGGAGGGCCCCTCCAAAATCACAAAGCTGGAGGTTCCGCTAAACCTGACTCACTCCTGAGAGTGCAAACCCTAAGTGCTTAAGCCCAAAGGTCAACTGATGGATGGAAGTCACAGAACCCCAGCGGTGGATCCGGGCTAGCGCACTCTCTGCTCAGTGAGTTTGCTGCCTGGCTTGATTTTGATAAGCAGAAACAATGGCCTCTGGTGGCTTCAAACTCCCAGTTCAGGAGCCCTAATAGGCAAATGCTATTGCCTCCCAGCATCTATCTGTCAGTCCTAGAGGAGATTCTAATTGGCCCAGCCTGGGCCACATGACTCTCCCATCAGCCAATCCAGTGGCCAGGGGGATGGGCTATGTGGCTAGCCAGAGCCACGTGGGAAGAAAAGGATACGGAGAAGGGCAGTGGGCAGCTGACCACACACTCGGCACAGGGAGGGACCACAGCCGCCTACTCCATCCCCGTTGTGTTATCACTGTGGGCACTGTGACCCGGAGAGGGGACATTTCGATTTGCACAAGGTTGTTTGCACAGTAGGCCAATCAGTATTATGAAATCACGGGCCCGGTGTCTTATATCCCACCCCCACACTCCACACTGCTTGATGGAGGACGGAAACCCCGCTCTGCTGACCAGGCCACTGGACACGGTTCTCCATCCTGCGCCTAGGGACCAGAAAATGGGAAGGGCCTCGAGTCTCACTGTCTAGCAGGATGCTTCTAGACTTCATCAAAGGGTTTCTTTTCATCTGCCCACAGAGCCTTCTCCTTGTGGAAACTCCTGCCACCAGAGCTCGTTCCCAGAATAGCGGCGGCTCAGGGGGCGGAGGTGGGGATATTCTCATCCATCAGCCGCAGAGAATCAAACGTCACGTCTCATCGCTGCTTCTGTCGCCGCTCGGCGTCCCTCCCCCATCCTTTGTAAAGTGGGTATAATCCAACTCTTACCTCCCCGGGGTGTTCGGGGTGTTCGGCAAGTCTCCTCCCGACAGCCCAGGGGAGTGATAGTTGTAACCAAATGCTCCCTCCCTTGGTAGGTGGCTGTGGGGGGAGAGGCGAGGGGAGGGGGTGGAGCTCGTTTAGGCAAGGGGGCAGGGCTTGCCATCCGGATACAGGAGCACCCACGGAACCTAAAGATCCCAGGAGGGCCCAGAAACCAATGCCATCAGAACCAGGCTGGGCCGCTCTCACGCAGTCTCTTGGCTTTGCTTTTCTGCTACAGATCGAATCTGTCCTCTCTCCAGCCTCCATTCCTCTGCTCTGCAGACCACTCCGAGGACTGCCTCTCAGAACTGGCCGCACCGTGTCTTTCTCTCAGTTGCACTCTTGTGGCCTGGTAGAGGACCCAGGGTGGCCATGTGTGGTTGAGCAGGTTCTGCACTGCACAAGGGCTTCTGACCGCCAGCGCCTCCTCTGCTGGCCAAGCTGTGCACCACGGCCCTGCTATCAGGTCTTCTTATTTCTGTTGGTTCCAGTGAGACAGTCCAGGCTCTGTTTACTGCCACGAGCTACCCTGAGACCCAGAGTGCACGGGGCCCTCACAAACCAAATGAGACGAAAATAGGCATGATTCCTGAGACAAGCCTGAGCTCCGCGGAGGAGACCCGGGGCTGGTTTTCAGGTATTGATCCCACCGCCTGCGTTACCTAATGCATTTGGTTTGCTTGAGGGAGTTCCTAGACCATCCTGACGTACACATCTGAACGTTTTTTCAACAAAAACCATCCTCTTCTGCGGGGTGCCGTGCTGGAAGCAAAACCATAGCTTGTTGGATCCAAACTGTGGCCCCACCCCCAGCCCCATGCACCGATTCCCCGACTGTCCTTCCCAGCCACCACCAGTGCTTTTGGGGGGTGAAGGGGTATCTGCTAAAGGTCTCTGTTGGGGCTGCAGAGAAAGGCCCGGGAGGTCCTGCTGCCAGCCCTGTGCTGTGGGAAACGCCCCTAAGAGTGTCCCCACGTCCTCTTCTTCCTGTGCGCAGGAATCTGCACCCTAGTCAGGGCTCTTGGCGCGTGGGGGCAGCATGGGGTGGTGGCTAAGCACCCAGACTGGAGTTTGAATCCCAGCTCTGCCACTCACTGGCTGGGTGGCTTTGGAGTGGTTCTTGGGCTTCTTCTGAAAAAATGGAGGTCATTATAGCACCAGCCTCCTGGGAGTGCTGGGAGGGTAAAAAATGCAAATATGGGGAAGCAGATTTGGTTCAACAGATAGAGCGTCCACATACCACACGGGAGGTCCAGGGTTCAAACTCAGGGCCTCCTGGCCCGTGAGGTAAGCTGGCCCATGTGCAGTGCTGATGTGCGCAAGGAGTGCCAGGCCACACAGGGGTGTCCCCCACGTAGGGGAGCCCCATGCACAAGGAGTGTGCCCCGCAAGGAGAACTGCCCACGAGTGGCGCTGCACACATGGAGAGCTGATGCAGCAAGATGACGCAACAAAAAAGAGACACATTCCTGGTGCCACTGACAAGAATGCAAATGGACACAAAAGAACACACAGCAAATGGACACAGAAAGCAGACAACGGGGTGGAGGGGGAAGGGGAGAGAAATTTTTTTAAAATTAATCTTTTTAAAAAATGCAAATATGGATGCAAATGCTATGCATATATGCATAGGAGGTCCTAACTAAATTTTTGCTCTTCCTTTTACTCTTTTAGGAGGCATGGGAAAAGAGGAGTAATAGGAAACTAAGAGTGCCTACATTTTCTAGACCTGGGTGATCACATCCGCTCATACAAAGACAGAGAAAAAAATTCCCCCCCTAGTTTCACCATCTCCGTTTCAACTTAAAATGCCATTCTCTGTTCTGGGGTTTCTCAAAGGGCAGTCCCAGAACCCCCCTTATAGAGGCATTTCCCGAGGGAGAGGACGTGGCTGGGGAGGGGGGCCTGGTGGAGACTGTAGATCCCCCCCCCCCGCAGAATCTCGGGAGGGTGGGCGCCAGGGCTCTTCCTTTCTAAAAACTCCCTGGCGTGTTTGGGCCCGGCTCACCTTGAAACCCGCTCCCAGAAGCTTCTCGTAGGGGAGCTCAGCCGAGAAAGCAACTTGCAGCTGGCAACGCCCCGAGCGCCTTCGCGGGAGGCAGGCTGGGGGACAGGCCGGGGGACAGGCCGGTGCCTTGGCCTTCTCCCGCGGCTGCCGCTGCTGGTTCTTTTCCCTCTGATGGCAGAGGCACAAGAGGATGTCGAGCCCGCGGCCTGAGTCAGCCTCGGCCGCGCACGCCGGGGTTAAACGGGTTAGGTGGGTGCCTCGTGGCCTGCACTCGGGGCGGCGGCTCGTTGCGTCCGTGGCGCAGCTGGTCTCTCCCATCCGCCGGCAGCCTCCGGGGCCGCTGGCCGCGGTGGACGAGGCCGGGCCCCAAGGAGGAGGCGGGCGGAGGGCACGAGGGACCTCCCCTCAAGCAGCAGGGGTGTGTCACCCACCTGGTGGCACCTCGGCCGAGCAGAAACCCTGCCCCAGTTTTTCCTTGGGAAACTTGAACTCGCCGCCCCGCCCTGATTCTGGGAACAGCGGCTGCACTGGCCACGCCCGAGGTTGGCATTGCCTGGAGGCGAAGAGCGAGGCAGAGCCAGGTTCAATCCCCCGCTCCCCGGGGCCACACGCAGCACTTAATGAACTGCTCCTGGCTTGCCTCAGTTTCCTCACCTGTAAGATCACAGAACCTGCAGCTCACCGGGGCGGGGCGAGGGTTGAAGTATGAACGTGGGCCAAGGGCTCCGAGCACTGCCTGTGGCGGGGCGAGCGTGAAGTCTGCGTTTATTGGTCTCCTTGTCACACTGCTAGGAATATTTAATAATGCCTTCCAAATGTTTCTCAAATCAGACCCTGTGCTGAAAGCTCAGGCGCATGATATCACCTGCCTAAAACCCAAGAGGGCAGGAGCTGCTGTGACCACTTCTGCGTGGCCAGTGAGGGGAGCTGAGGTTCACAGACTCTGAGCCTCGCTCAGGGTCAAGGGTGGGGACCCGCCTGGCCTGGATTCCACCGCAGGGCCTGACCCTGTCCCGGATGCCGAGGCCCATCGGCTGTTCTGTTTCCACCCCGTCACTCGTCCTCTCATCCTAGGAGTGGTGCCCCAAATAGTGTGGCCAGGCCTGGTACCAGCAGCAGGGAGCCAAGCAGCCCCCGTTTCTGTGCCCGAAGCACCTGCCGTCAGGTGGGGGAGACGGTCGTTAAGCACTCACCCAAGTGCTGAGAAGGAAGGAACCCGGCAGAAGGGTGGAAGTGGGTTTGGATGGGTCAGGGGAGTGGAGAGGGTGTCCACGAGGAAGTGGCGGAGTTGCACAGCGAGAGGTGAGCGGGAATTGGCGGGGGGGAGGCGGGCTGTGTGTGCCAAGGCCCTGTGGCGCAAGGCCCGGCGCAGGAGGGCTGGCGCGCAGCTGGTGGGGAGGTGAAGGGGCTGAGGGTGGAGAGGAGCAGAGGCCAGGCGGGCAGGCCGCCCCTCAGGGAGCTCTGCCTTTGTCCTAAGAGTAAGGGGGACCCCGAGAGTTTAAAGCAGCAGAGCGACACCACGCCCAGGAAAGACCACCTCCCCCTGCTGCACTCTCCCATGGGCAGCCTGGGGGAGGGGTCCCAGCATCCCCCCTGCTCCTGACAAGACCCGCCCCTTCCTCCCTCCAGGCCTCGAGACCCTCCTGGTCGGACGAATCCAACTAGGCCTGTTGGTCCTGGAACCCCAAGTCGGGACCCCTTGCCCCCCATTCTCGCTCGCCGCCGCTAGAGAAAAGCTCCTCGAGGCGAGGGGTTTTCCCTCCACTGTCCCCCCAGCACCCACGACAGGGCCTGGCACCTCGTGGGGGCTCAGCAAACAGGCTCTGGATGAATGAGTCACCCCCCCGTTGGGACGAGGCCAAGCAGGAGTCGGCCAAGGAGGCTGGGCGGGTGGGAGGGCGCTGCGCCCAGGGCTGCCCGGCAGTGGGACCGCTCAGGAGGAGGCTGGCCCACGGGGGAGGCCAGGAGCCTCGGTCCGTCTCTGTGCAGCAGCCCAGCGGCTCCTGAAACGCCGGGCCGAGCCCGGAGCGCGTTGCCTGTCCACCCTGCCCTTCCCGCCGCTCCTGCGGGTGGGGCCAGGGAACCTCAGGCCCGCAGCCCCGGTGCTCAGAGCCTCCGGGCCCTCCCTTCCTCTTCCTCCAGGGTCAGGACTTGGGCTCGGGGTCAAGTCCTCAGAGGCCTGTGGGGAAGGGGGAGGAGAAGGGGACTGTGGGGAAGGGAGGGGAGGGAGGGAGGGAGAAGAGGGGAGAGGAGGGAGGGAGGAAACCAAAACCCTCCTGCGGTGCTGCCACCGACTGACTCACCCTAAACACACCGTGGGACAGCGACAATTAAATAATCATGCAGGGCGGTGGACTTGGCCCAGTGGATAGGGCATCCATCTACCACATGGGAGGTCCGTGGTTCAAACCCCGGGCCTCCTTGACCCGTGTGGAGCTGGCCCATGCGCAGTGCTGATGCGCGCAAGGAGTGCCCTGCCACTCAGAGGTGTCCCTCCGCGTAAGGGAGCCCCACATGCAAGGAGTGCACCCCGTAAGGAGAACCGCCCAGCGCCAAAGAAAGTGCAGCCTGCCAAGGAATGGCGTCGCCCACACGGAGAGCTGACACAGCAAGATGATGCAACAAGAAAAGAGACACAGATTCCCGTGCCGCTGACAACAACAGACGCGGACAAAGAAGACGATGCAGCAAATAGTCACAGAGAACAGGCAACCAGGTGGAGGTGGGGGGAGAAATAAATAAATACATCTTTTTTTAAAAAAAGTAATCATCAGGTATTTACTCGGTGTCCCTCTCCCCCACGTGCGGGCAGGAAGGCCTGCCCCGGCTCCCCTTCTCCCAGGGCCGTCGTGCCTGGGGCTCCATCCCGACCTGATGAATGAATGAAGGACTCCGCAGCTGGGACTCGAATCACGGCCGGGCGCAGAGCCTGCGGGGGCTTCTCACCGCCGCAGCCCAGGCACCCACCGGCCACCAGGCTCCTCCCCTCCGGGAGGGCGAGGCGGGCCGGGGGGTAATTAGCTGCCAGGGAGCAAGGCCCAGAGGGCACCCGGGGCCCCAGGGGTGCTGCGTCCTCGTGCCCGTGAATGCACCCATTCGGCGCACACTTACTGAGCTCCTTCAGTATGCCCAGGGTCCCCACTGCCTGGCCAGCGAACACTCAGCTCTGCTCCTTTCCGGTCTTCACAGTGACGCCCCCGGGGTCCCCAGTGTCCCCATCTCCCCAAATTCCAACGTGGAGGCGAGAGAGCTCTCGCCCCAGAGTCCCGGGGCTGTGGCCAGCCAAGCCCAGGGCCCCCTGACCCTAGCACCTCGTCCCCTCTCGGAAGGTGCCCCGGGCCCAGCTCGCTGCCCCCTCCCGTGCCTACGGACGTGTTCATAAGCTTACCACCTGCCTCCCCCACCAGGACGCAAGGCCGAAGGGCACCTTCAGATGAACCGGCCCCTGCTGCTGGCATCATGCACACGGGCGAAAATAATTTGATTTAGAAAGAAATGGCATTTGATTAGCCCTTTAAAACCGTGTCACCTCTGGCACTGCTCGTATTTTTGGAAAGGGTTGCTGGACTTGCCTCGTTCACTCTTGTGTCCTTGGTACTCAGCGCGGCGCCAGGCACATAATAGCTGCTCAAAAAGTATTTTTGAGAGAATGAATGAGAGAATGAATGGAACTATTTCAGGGCTTCCTTTCACCGCTAAGTTGTACCACAAAGGGGACCATGTCCTCACTTGCCTCTTCCTTCCTCCCTCTTCCCTTCTCTCCTTCCCTCTTTCCTTCTTCCCTCCCTCCCTCCTTCCTTCCCTCCCTCCCAACCCCTGCTAGATGCTAAGTGCCTCTTTTTTTTTTTTTTTTTAATTTCTCTCCCCTCCCCTGACCCAGTTGTCTGTTCTCTGTGTCTGTTTGCTGTGCGTTCTTCTTTGTTCGCTTCTGTTGTCAGCAGCACTGGGAATCTGTGTTTCCTTTTGTTGCGTCATCTTGCTGTGTCAGCTCTCCGTGTGGGCTGCACCATTCCTGGGCAGGCTGCACTTTCTTTTGCACTGGGCGGCTCTCCTTACGGGGCGCACTCCTTGTGTGTGGGGCTCCCCTACGCGGGGGACACCCCTGCGTGGCAGGGCACTCCTTGTGCGCATCAGCGCTGCGCATGGGCCAGCTGCACACGGGTCAAGGAGGCCCGGGGTTTGAACCGCGCACCTCCCATGCGGTAGACAGACACCCTCACCACTGGGCCAAGTCCACTTCCCCCAAGCGCCTCTTTAGGGCCTGGAATAAAATGGTGAAAGTGACATAGAGCTCAACAGTGGGTTCAACAAACACATTTTCAGTAACTCCCTTTCTTATAGCACGGAAAGCGCTGTGGTTAGAGCTGAACGAGGCCGGAGGCAGGAGCAGTCAGCTCTTGGAGGGCTGGGCTGTAGGGGAGGCCTCAGGAAGGCAGAAGCTGGAGCAGCTCCTGAAAAACGGCCAGGTTTTCCCCTTTCGGGGCGTGGAGGGAGAGCGTCCTGCAGACTGGAGACAGACAGTGGCCGGGCGAAGTTGTGCAGTGGGACCTCAGCCAGGACCAGACCTGGGGATTTTGTAGGAAGCAGCAGTTTCCGGGGCTGGGGAGTCATTTTTAAGTCATCGTCCCTCAGACAGCTTGCATATCAAACTGTCTGCAACAGATTTTACAGATCAGGGAGAAGTTTCCTTTTACAAGTTTATCGCGGTGTAATTTGTATATCATAGAATTAACTCGTCTTAAGTGTACAGTGCCAGGATCTTGTAGTAAGTTTACCCAGTTGTGCAACCATCACCACTATCTAGGTTTACACTATTTCCCTTGAGGCATTTCCAGCTAATCCCCTTCCCTCCTCGAGGCCCCTGCAGCCGCGAATCCACTTTCTGTCCCTACTGATTTGCCCCGTCTGGACATTTCATACCCATGTACTCATACAATAGGTGGCCTCTTTCACATAGCGTGATATTTTTAAGGTTCACCCATGTCATAGCATGTGTCAGAACTCTACTCCTTTTTTAAATTGTGGCAATGTATATGTAACATGAAATTTGCCATTTTCACCATTTTTTAGCGTGTGAGCCTACGACATTGATTGCGTTCACAACGTTGAGCTGCCATCACCCCCCTCCATTACCAAAACTTTTTTCATCACCCCAAACAGGAACTCTGCACCTATTTAGCAATAACTCCTTCCTCCCCACTGCTGGCAACCTCAATCTATTTTCTGTTGATGGATTTGCCTATTCTAGACACCTCATATAAGTGAGATCATACAATATGAGTTCTTTTAAAATATTTACTTTTTATTTTTATTTTCCTGGAAGTGCCAGGGATCGAGCCCAGGCCCTCATACGTGGGAAGCAGGCGCTCAACCACCTGAGCTCCATCTGCTCCCAATATTTGTTCTTTCGTGTCTGGCTTCCTTCCCTTAGCGTGATGCCTTCAGGGTTCCTCCCTGTGGTAGCATGCACCCACCCTGCGTTCCTTTTCATGGCTAAATAATATTCCGTAGTATGGACAGGCCACGATTTGTCTGTCTGTTCATCTGCTGATGGATACTTGGGTTGTTTCCACAATTGTGAATAATGCTGCTTTGAACATTGTGGCATAAATATCATTTTGAGGGAAGCGGTTGTGGCTCAACAGACAGAGCGTCCACCTGCCACATGGGAGGTCCAGGGTTCAAACCCCGGGCCTCCTTGACCCGTGTGCAGCTGGCCCATGCACAGTGCTGATGCACACAAGGAGTGCCCTGCCACGCAGGGATGTCCCCCGTGTAGGGGAGCCCCACACGCAAGGAGTGCACCCCATAAGGAGAGCCGCCCAGCACGGAAAAAGCGCAGCCTGCCCAGGAATGGCGCCGCACACGTGGAGAGCTGACGCAGCAAGATGACGCAACAAAAAGAGACACAGATTCCCAGTGCCGTATGACAAGAATGCAAGTGGACACAGAAGAACACGCAGCGAATGGACACAGAGAGCAGACAGTGGGGGGAAGGGGAGAGAAATAAATAAAAATAAACCTTTAAAAAAATAGGTATCTCATTTTGAGTATTTGCTTTCAATTCCTTGGGATACATATCTAAGCGAGAGGCTGTCATGATAATTCTATGTTTAATTGAGGAACCACCAGACTCTTTTCCTGAGTCTTATTTAGGTTTTGCATAGAATATGTAATTTTGTTAGCAGGTGTGTTTTTTCCTATGGTATCCACGACGGTCGTTTGGATGAAGATGGTGCCTTCGGCGTGGCAATTGTCTCTCTGCCCGCCGCCCCTTCCTCTCGATCAAGGCGGTCATCGGGAAGACAGAGGTCACGCGGCAGCTGGGTGAGGACGGGGACTGAGAACTGGCTGTCCTCATACTCCTGGCACTGACAGCCGTACCCCGCATACAGTAGATGCTCAGAAAATGTTTGTGGGATGAATAAGGGAATGCACGTGAAGCGTGGGAACTTGGCGCTGGCGAGAAGTCACAGATGGGCCGCGGTCCGGTCCCTTCGGCGTCCCTGGGCCTGAGCGGAGGCAGATGTCAGGGGCGATGATAGGATGGGGGGGGGGCCGACTTAGGGGTGAGTCGAGGGGCTTAGGGCTCCGGGGCCCGGAGGAGAGGCATCCACCCGGCCCAGAGGTTCTGAGACGCTCAAACTTGAAGGACGGTCGGTCCTGGCGGCCTGGTCAGTCCCGGGGGGAAGAAGCCTGGGAGCCGCCGTCAGGTCCGGTCAAGGGCACGTGCCCGTGGCAGGAGGGGGGGGGCAGGTCACGTTCAGGGACAGTTCAGGGGGACTCAAGAAGACGGTAGAGCTGGAGGACAGATGAGGGGGCAGGTGGGCGAGAGGGGGCCCCAAGAGATGGCGGGGACCCCCGGGGGCTGCAGCCGGCAGAGAGGGGGCCTCGCCCAGTGCGCTCGAAGGCCTGCCTCCAGGGGGAGGGGTCGCCCGAGGCCCCCTTCCGCGGGCGAGCTGGTCAGCGACAGGCAGGTGGATTTCAGCCCCCACTTTCGGCCCTCGCTGCTTCGCCCACAAGTGGGGGGGGCGCTCCTGGCTGGGACTGGCGTCCCTAGCTTAAAAACAAGACTTGAAGATGATTACTTTTTTCATTCAAACAGAATTTTAAAAGAATTTTTTGGTTTCCTCCTTATTATAAGAGTAATGGATGTTCATGATGGAAATTTAAGAAAAGGCAGCTATCCAAAGAAATAAAACTCACCTGTCATCCCCCGAACCTGTGAAGTCACTGTTAAAATCTGGGGATAGCTCCTCTGGACTGTAATACATTTAGCCTGTCGTGCATCTTCTTTTGTCGCATGCTTTGCTCACGCCACATAACGGATACGTGCTGAGTATTTACCGCGTAGCAGGTGCTGCAGTCAGTGCTGGAAATTTTGAAATGAACAGCAGTGCCCCAGTCCTTAGGAGGGAAATCGCATAGCAAGAGAGACTTATTAGCGAATGATCAGAGGAGAACTTGATGAGAGACATGCTGAGGGAAAAAAATGATGGGTTCTGCCCAATTTGGCCGAGTAGTTTCAGAGAGAAATGGCGAAACGCTGTGGGGCACAGAGGCAGGAGCTGGACAAGTTGGGGCATGCCCCTGGCCTGGGTATCTGGATCACGGGCAGGGCAGCGGGGAAGGGGTGGGAGGAGGATGCCTGGAACCACGGTGTCTGATTGAAGGACAGCCCGCCTTTGGAGGTTAAGCTAGCCCTCTAGCCCTCTAACTTTCCCCTTTATAACAGTGCTTAGAGTCCCAGATTCGGGAGCCAGATTGAGTGAATTCAGATCCAGGCTCTGCCACTTCCCAGCTGTGTGACCTTGGGCAAGTTACTTAACCTCTCTGTTCCACAGTTTCTCATGTGGAAAATGGAGATAACGGTCAGACCCATCTCACTGGGTTGTTGTGAAGATGAAATGATTTCTAGTACAAGTCAAGTGTTCACAGCCATGCCTGGCACGTGATAAGCATAAGCGTTGGCTGTCATTTCTCACCCACCATTAGATCATCAGCCCTCTCTTCTAGAGGCTGAATGGTCAGCAATTGAACTCTGAGAAATTATCATCAAGCGTGACTGGGAGATGCTGAGAGCCCTGGGGAGATGCTGAGAGCCCTAGGGAGTGCAGGAGTGGGCTGTCTGCCAGAGCTGGAGCTGGGAGCCCCCTTCTAGCCATGTCTGGGCAGTGGAGGGAGGGCAGAAAGTGGACTCCCTCCGGGTTACTTCCAGGGGTGGTAGGAACTCACTAACATGTGGGGGACACTCACACAGCTGCCTCCTGCCTTGAAGGGAAAGCTGGGATGAGAACAGTTTTCCCCAGGATGGACTCAAGATTTTTGAAACCTCCATACGGTAGAAGACAGGGGTAGCGGATAACTATCCTATTATTTATACCTTGCCAGCCAGGGTGCAACAAGAAATGAATGCAGCGTTGACTCTGATAGCTAAGAAACTGCCCACCAGACATAGATTTATGTGTCGACATGCTCTGAGACGGAAAGATGCCCAAGACATATTTCTAAAAACCCTCCTAGCTTGTGAGTAGCAGAGACACCTCCATCAGGCAGGCTGCCGACTATCCCGCTTGCTTCAACACCATCTTGAGCTGCCTTGGGACTGGACAGAAAGCTGTAACTTTTCTCTCATGCCTTTCTGTGCCATTGGAATTTTTATTTATTTTTATTTTTTTGTCTTTATTTTTTAATATTACATTCAAAAAGTATGAGGTCCCCATATACTCCCACCCCCCTTATTTTATTTTTTTAATGAGGCACCCATATTATTTCTATTGAAGAAAAAATTAGCTAGCAATTCTGCCGAAGACTTGTACCCAAGAGCTGGCTTTTCATTTCTGAGAATTCTGTCATTGCTTTCATAGGAAAACAGGTAGAACTCAATAAATAAATGTTGGTGGAGTGAATAAAGAGTGAAGTAGTGTACGATAGAGAGAGAGAGAGAGAGAGAGAGAGAGAGAGAGAGAGAGAGAGAGAGAGAGAGAGAGGAGGAGGAGGGAATGGGGAGAGAGAAAAATTGAAAACAGGCTGGATAATTGAAAACAGGCTGGAGGGGAGCGGATATAGCTCAGGGGCTGAACACCTACTTACCATGTCCGAGGTGCTGGGTTCGAGCCCCAGTACCTCTTAAGCAAACAAACAGGCTGCCAACCAAGCGAGTCATACATAGGCTTACAGAAAACTCATGGGGAAAAAAAACAGGCTTCCAGCTAACCACCCCATTACTAACACTCTGCACTGGTGTGGCACTGGAGACCATTCTTGAAAAGGTGTTGGGAAGACAAGTTTCCAGTGGTGAGAACCTACACTCTGTTTTTAAAAACTTTTAAAATCGAGATAGGAAAACAATACAGAAAAGTGCATGCAGTGCACTAATCTTAAGTGCCCTGCTCCGTGACTTTTACAGATGCGTACATCCCGCAGCAACCAGGCCCACCGAGGGACAGCGTGTTTCCAGCCCCAACCCCATGCTAACCATTTCCCACGTTCTCTCACCATGGATTTGTGGGAGTTTTGCCTTTCATTATGCTTCCTGTAAGTATAATCACACACGTTTGTCAGATCCCTTCAGGTCATTGCACATATCGATAACTTGCTCCTTTTTATTGCCATAATAATATCCCATCATTTATTTATTTTTTTACTATTTTTTTTTTTTAAGATTTATTTATTTATTTATTTAATTCCCCCCTCTCCCCCGGTTGTCTGTTCTCTGTGTCTTTTTGCTGCGTCTTGTTTCTTTGTCCGCTTCTGTTGTCGTCAGCGGCACGGGAAGTGTGGGCGGCGCCATTCCTCGGCAGGCTGCTCCCTCCTTCGCGCTGGGCGTCTCCTTATGGGTGCACTCCTTGCGCGTGGGGTTCCCCTACGCGGGGGACACCCCTGTTGGTACAGCACTCCTTGCGCGCATCAGCACTGCGCACGGGCCAGCTCCACACGGGTCAAGGGGGCCCGGGGCTTGAACCGCGGACCTCCCATGTGGTAGACGGACGCCCTAACCACTGGGCCAAAGTCCGTTTCCCTACTATTTTTATTTTATTTTTTTAAATTAATAGATCACAAGGAATATTACACTAAAAAAACATAAAAAATAAGAGGTTCCCATGTAACCCACTCCCCACTCCCCACCACACCATTTTTGTAAATTGTATGTTTTTGAAGATATATACATCACAAAAAAATGTTACACTAAAAAATATAAGAAGTTCCTGTATACCCCCCACCTCCCCACCCCATTGTTTATTATACTACACATATCCGTTCTCCTGTTGACGGACACTTGGATTGTTCCAGTTATTTATTTTTCGGTCGTTGGTATATTCCACTATTTTTTTTTTTAATAATGCATCTCCAGCTGATCCTGAATCTATTGAAACAGTTGTAAACAGGGAGTGGATGTGGCTCGAGCAGTTGAGCTCCCGCCTCCCACACAGGTTCCGTTCCTGGTGCCTCCTAAAAACAAAAAAAACAAAACAAGCAAACAAAAGAAAAACCAAAAGAGGGAAGATGTGGCTCAGTGGTTGAGTGCCGGCTTCCCACCTAAGAAGTCCCGGGTTCAATCCCTGGCCCCCGGTATCTCAAAAACAAAACAAAACACAACAAAAACAGTTGCAACCACTCATGAACAACCTACTAAGGATTTCTGCAAAACAGAAAGCATCGTGTAGCTCAACATTGATGACTTCACCAGCAGGAGCGGTGCGAGGTGCGCAACAATACTGCGCTGTTTGCATACAGATTACATGTTCCTTAAACAATGCAAAGAACCTGTGCAGGTATGTTATCAAACAATGAAGTAACATGCTAAAGATAATAAGGAAACGATCTGAAGAAGTGCTCCCGATTCAGTGGCCCCCAGGCACCCGGCAGAAGCGCACGCTGGACCCATGAAGGGGTGTGTCCTTCCAGAGAAGAGTGGACGAAATTAAATAAACGCACAACATTCATACGGCAGACACTTACGCGGACCATTAGTAACGTGCACGGGGTTTCTTTGTTTTCTGTTTTTGCAAAGCCTCCGTGGGCATTTGGAGACTGACTCCCAGTCATGGCAATGCCTGCACTGTACTTCCAAACAGAGTGGAGACAATTGTTCAAATGGGAGATGTTCCGTTGTACACATGTCACCGCACACACAAAATCCATGTTAAAAAAAAAGAAAAGGCGGAGGCTTCAAAACTGTTGGGGCAGTCGGTTCCTTTGTTCCGGAGCCACGCCTTGAGTAAACCTTTTAAATTACGCAATGGAAGTGGAGATTCCAGATCCAGGGTTCAGATAGGGAGGGGGCGGTCTATAAAAGGCTGGAGGTGGCCGAGGCCTGAACCGGACTGCTTGTCCCTTTGCCAGGTCCCTCCGAATGGATGGAGGACCCTCCCGAAGCCCCCAAAGACGCGGTCCCATGAGGCCGTCTTGGCAGCTGAGGCTGCTTCCGAAACGGATGCCAGCCCAGGGCGTTGCGCCGCGCCCCAAGCGCCAATCTCGGCTGCCCCCCAGGGCCCTGCTGGAGCTTGCCCTCGATGTCCCCAGCACCAGCTCCCAGGCCCTGTGGCTGCTGGATCACTTCATCTGGAGGGACAGACACGGGAAGCAAGGTATGCTCTATTTTTTAAGTCACAGTATTTCCACGTCACTGCTAAAGGCCATGGATTGCATGGGGGCAGCTTTTGCCACTGGCCCCGCCTTACAGACGTCTGGAATGGGCTCCACAGCCTTTCATTTCTTCTCTGGAGGTGTTAAGGACACCGACGTTGGCAAATAAGCGTTGGCCTCTTGCTCTGCAGTGGTGGAGCCTCCGTTTCTCTCTCTTGCCGCTCGCGTTGTACCAGTGGTTCCTTGGAAGTTGGGTGGAGTGAGGAAAATGGAGTTGGTGGCACAGTTCTGGCAGGAGGGGGTGTGGGAGAGCTAGCAGAGGGCAGCGGAGGGTGAGTTCTGATGTGGCCTGAGCCAGAATGACAGCTAAAGGACCCTTCAGAGCCTCCAAGAGTCAGTCGCAAGAGGCCAAGGTCTCTGGTGCTGGTGAGAAATTACCCTGGAAAGTCCTTTCAACCATTTGTGGACTTTGTCATCCAATTCTCTTCCAAGGTAGAGACAGTCGGGGCTTTCCTGAGTACTGCTGTATAGACAATTTTGCTTAGAAATATCATCCCCCCCCAAAATAAAATCCTTAAATCTGGAAATTATGCTAGTCCAGAGTTGAAGTGACAGGTGAGCCGTAAAAATACTGAGCATTTGTCCAGCTCCGTTCAGCTTGCAAAGAGTTTTCCCTCCCATGATTTCACTCGAAGCCGGCTGGCCCTTAGTCTCATTTCTTTGCAAATTGACGTTCTGGCAAAACTGGCCGAGGGCAGCCGTTAAACCTTCAGCTTTGCACACCCGCCGTGTCCGCCTGGCTCTGTCTACCTGTGGAATCTGCACTCGTCTTTCGAACCGGGCTTTGGAGGGATGAAGGGTTTGTGTGCCCGTGGGGGGTGGGGGTTGGAGTGGGGAGTGCCTGAGGAGGGGGCTTAGCTACACCCTTGAGATTGGGAGGTGCCCTAGACATCCTGGCACCAAGCGACCTGCCCCCACCCAAATCCGTTCGTTCCCTCAGGCAATACTTACTTCCTAGGGATTCTTGGTTGAAGGAGATCGAGGAGTGCTTGTCTGGTGGAGCTTATGCGTTCTAACGGAGAAGATAAAGTTTTTTTTGAAATCAAAGTTTACAAAAAGTACAATGCATCTACATTTATTGGGTTCCTGTGGGTGCTGGGTGCCCAATTACAGAGGACCTGCCTCTGCCCAGAAGCTCCTGTCTAGTTGAAGGAGGTAAATACCTGCAGTAACTCGTGGTGACCGATCAATGCTTTTACTCCGGCACCCAGACAGCTACCAACTGTAACAGGTGGGAAGTACAGTGATGGGGTGCAAAGGGGAGCCCCCAAGAGATTGACTGGAATCACGTGGGGTGAAGGTTGTTTTTGGAGGGAAGAGGGTTTGGGCACCCGGGCTGCAGCCCTCAGGCGCTGGGATTCGGGGTGGGGAGGGAGGGCGGGCGGTTTGGAGGCGGAAGGCAGCCTGGAGAGGCGGTTCCTGGGTCGAGCTGCGGTTTTGTACACAAACTGAACCTCGTAAGTTTCTTGCTGTGAAATTGGAATGACACTGGTTTAAAGTCTTCCAAGCACTTAAGACCTATTGATGAGCTAATGAAGGATTATTGTCATCATTTTTTTTTTTCCAATTTCTTGAAAGTCACAGAATGTGAGGTTAAACTTTTGAAGTGTACCCTCAGTGGCGTCTGGTAAATTCATAATACTGTGCAACCGCCACCTCTGTCTGGTTCCAGACGTTTCCAGCTGTTCAAAATAAGACCCTTTCCCTGTTAAGCAGCCCCCCGCCTTCCCACCCTCTCCCCCGCCCATCAAACTGCATTTTTAAAGGTGGGTCTGGCTGCTGGGTGGGGAAAGGCTAGAGGTGGCGAATGCCCCGGAGACCTGGGATGCTGCAAGGAATCGGTGGCACCCATCCCTGGACGCAAAAGACCAACCAGAGACGGGGAAGGGAAGGAGTGGTAGGAGAGATGCTGCAGGCGGCGGGCGCCCCAGGAGCTGCTGGGGGGCTGGATGGGGCCCAGGTGGGAAGAGTGCGGGAAAGCCTGGCCGCAGGCTGGCGACTTGAGTTAAGGTCTGTAACCCTGGAGCCCTTCCAAAAGGAGGAAGGCTCTGGAAAGATGCACGGCAGGTCCGCACACTGGGTCCCAGGGCCCCCGATTCCTGAAGCTGGTTCTGCCTCCATATAGAACCTCGATCTTAAAAACCTGCGGTGTTTTTACAGCCCTGGGCCCTGGCGGTGACACTGTCCCAGCAGAAGTCTGGGCCCCCCTGAGGATTCAGTGATGAAATTTGTGCCAAGCCTGTCTGCCCTAGGATTCAGTGATGAAATTTGTGCCAAGCCTGTCTGCCCTAGTAGGAAGCACCAGCACGTCGTGTCCTGCAGCCCAGCCGATCCTCACACACACCCCTAAGACCGTGCGCCCCAATAGAACGTGCTGCGACCACGGACTTGTTCTCCGTTTGCACTGCCCAGTAGGTGAACCTCAAGACCCCTGGGGCTACCGAGTCCGTCAAGTGTGGCTACTGCCACATTGGAGCTGGGCTGTTAATGTAATTTTAGCTTAAATTTAAGATTAAAAACCCATGCTCGATTCTGTTGTAAAATCTTTAAGTATGTTTGGAACAACTTGGGTATGCAGTTCTCCTTTTGGCAAAATTTTATGAAATCTAAATGCAGTGCAAGTATTTCTGAATTGGTATTGGCTGGAAGTGTAAAATATACATCAGATTTTGAAAGCTTAGTGGGAAAAGAGATTGTGAAATATCTAATTTTTTATGTTGATTACATATGAAATACTATCTTGGCTATGTTAGATTAAAATCTGCTTCTTTGTATATATATATAGAGAGATATATTCGAGATCTGTCACATGCTGTACATTTCACCCTTTTAAAGTGCACTGGTCAGTGGTTTTTTTAATATGCACAGTTATGCAACTGCCATCACTCTCTAATTCCAGAACATTTTTATCACCCCAAAAGGAACCCCATACCCATTAGCAGTCAGTCCCCTTCCTTGGCCCTGCTCCTGCCAGCCTCTGGCAGCCCCTGATCTAATTTCTGTCTATAGATTTGCCAATTCTGGACATTTTATTTAAATGGAATCATGTAACATTTAGCCGTTTGTGTCTGGCTTCATTCACTTAAAATGTTTTCAAGGCTCATTCATCTTGTAGCAGGAATTAGTACTTTGTGCTTTTTCATGGCTAAGTAATATTCCATTGCATGGCTGCACCGCATTTTGTTTATCCATTCATGTTGATGGACATTAGGTTGCTTCTACCTTTTGGCTATTGTGAATAATTCTGCTACAAAAATTCATCGACAAGTTTTTCTTGGACACGTGGTTTCAGTTCTCTTGGGTGTATATCGAGGGGTGGAATTGCTGGGTCATATGGCGACTCTGTTTAACTTTGAGGAACTAATTTTTCACTTTTTAAAATGTGACTACGCCTGTTGGACAGTGCTGGTCTACAGTGTTCACTTTGGGTCTGAGCACTGTGGTAAAGGTTGGAAAAACTATACGCCAAAGCAGGAGTTCTTAACTTTTTTTGTTCCATAGACCCCTTTGCCAGTCAGGTGAAAACCACGGACCCCTTACTAAGTCCCCACTATACTGTGTATATTTTAATAAATATATCACACCTGCACCAACACGTCCCCACAAGAATAGTGATTTTTTAAAAAATTCCAATCCAAGCTCACGGATCCCTGGTTAAGAACCGCTGCCCTAAAGGCTGTGTCGGGGAGGGGAAGGCAATGCTGGGTAGCGAGCAGGTGCTCTTTGGTAGCTTTTATATTTTACTTGATTTACCTTCATCATTTCTCACTCACTGCAGAAGCCTCCCAACTGTTCTTCCTGTTTCCATGGCCACATCTTCATCCATCAGCTGAAGAGATCTTTTCAAAATTGTAAATCTGACCTTGCTACTCCCTGGCTTAAAACTGTCCTGCGTAAAGAAAAAAAGAAAAAGAAAACAAACAAACAAAAAACCCTCCAGTGGCTTTTTGCAATTATATTAAGTGTAACTCCTTCTTGTGGCACGGAACTCATGAAATACTTGTCGAATAAATAATGGATGATCTTCTTCATTTTTTCCCCATACTCATGTAAATATATATTTTATGTATGTTTCCAAGTGTATATATATATATTCTTAAAAATATATATTTGGTTTGAAATAATTTCAAACTTAGAGGATAGTAGCAAAAATAGTATAACACCCACACAATAGACTCCAACCTCTTCCCTCCATACCCAGATCTACCGTTTGTACTGCAGTTGCAGTATCATTCCATCTATCATCTATCAATCAACCCATCTATGTATCCATTCATTTATCAGTTTTCAAATCTTTGAGAGTATGTTGTGTACATCATGCTTTTTAAACACAATACTTCCATGTACATTTCCTAAGAACAAAGATAATCACTGATGTAACCACTTAAGTGCCGTTATCAAGTTCAAGAACTTTTACTATTGAAATAAAGCTTTCAGTCTATATTCCAAACCTGTATATTAGCCAATTTAAACACATTTTAAATGAAAAGGTAAAACAGAATTATTTATTATTCAGAGAAATGTCCCAAGTATCATGTGTGGTCCTGCCTCCTCTCCCCCACTGGGAATTAGCCATTTTTAAATTCACCTAGGCCAGTCTGCTAGGGGAAAAGAGTATCTTGTATTGTATTTGAATCTTTTTGTTACTAATTAAGTTGACCGTCTTTTCATTTTTTCACTGACTGTTATATGCCCTAGTGACCAGATCAGTGTTTATAAGCTTTTCTCTAGTTTTACTGCAGTATTTTTTTTTTTTAAGATTTATTTTTATCCACCGTCCTGCCCTCTGGTTGTTTGCATTCACTGTCTGCTCTTTGTTCATCTTCTTTTTTTAGGAGGCTCTGGGAATCAAACCCAGGACCACCCATGTGGGGGGGAGGTACCTAATCACTTCAGCCACATCTGCTCCCTGATTGTTGAGTCTTTCATTGTGTCTCCTTGCTGGATCTCTTCGGTGCGTCATCTCACTGAGCCAAATCTTGTCGCAGCAGCTTGCCACACCAACCTGTCGCATCAGCTTGCTGTCTTGCTCATCTTCTTTAGGAGGCACCGGGAACTCAACCCGGGACCTCCCATGTGGTAGGCAGGTGCCCAGATGCTTGAGCCACATCCACTTCCCTACTGTAGTATATTTGTCATCTTTATCTAAACATATTCTTTCCATATAAAGGATCTCTCTCCTTTGCCTATGCCGTGAGAATTTTTTCCCTATTTATCAGGTTCACTTTTTTTTTAATCTTAGAGAAGAAAATACAAGGTCGGAAATAAATCTGATAGTTAAGAATATATAGGTAGTTAAAGTGTTTGGTGTGCATATTAGGGACATTCTTTTTTTTTTTTTTTTTAAGATTTATTTATTTAATTTCCCCCCCTCCCCTGGTTGTCTGTTCTTGGTGTCTATTTGCTGCGTCTTGTTTCTTTGTCCGCTTCTGTTGTCGTCAGCGGCACGGGAAGTGTGGGCGGCGCCATTCCTGGGCAGGCTGCACTTTCTTTTCACGCTGGGCGGCTTTCCTCACGGGCGCACTCCTTGCGCGTGGGGCTCCCCCACGCGGGGGACACCCCTGCGTGGCACGGCACTCCTTGCGCGCGTCAGCGCTGCGCATGGCCAGCTCCACACGGGTCAAGGAGGCCCGGGGTTTGAACCGCGGACCTCCCATATGGTAGACGGACGCCCTAACCACTGGGCCAAAGTCCGTTTCCCGGGACATTCTTAATAAGGAAGAATAAATAATAGCTGATATTTATATGCCATGTGCAATTTTACCAAGCGCATTCTGTATTTCCCAGGCTGGCATGCT
The DNA here is from genome assembly GCF_030445035.2 of Dasypus novemcinctus. Lineage (NCBI taxonomy): Eukaryota > Metazoa > Chordata > Mammalia > Cingulata > Dasypodidae > Dasypus > Dasypus novemcinctus. The sequence continues at coordinate 64,825,173 of NC_080695.1, forward strand.
TTTTCTTTTAAGGTCCAGATAGTAAATATTTTGGACTTTGCAAGCTGTACAGTCTGTTGCGACTACTCCACTCTGCTTTTCTAATGCAAATGCAGCGAGACAATTGGTAAATGAGTGGCGCTGGCTGTATTCCAATGTTTATTAATGGGCTTTGAAATGTGAATTTTACGTAATTTTCAAATGTCATGAAATGTGCTTTTTGACCCCCCTCGTCATTTAAAAAAAGGTGAAACCATTCTTAGCTCCTGGGCGCTCCACAAACAGCAAGTGGACTGATTTGGCCCGTGGGCAGTAGTCTGCCAAGCCCTGCTTTATCCCATTCGAGCTTGGGGAGGTGGACAGGGAGGCCTGACTCTCCACCTTAGACCCATGCAGGAGCAGGCCAGAGACATGAGCTTCCGGAACCGGCCGGCGAGCCCACGTGGTCTGGCTCGGTCCCGCGCCGCCACCCATGAATGCTCAAAAGGAGAAAACAAAATGACAGCAAACAGGCCCAAGGAAAGCCACCAGCTTCCACTCAGCTCTCAGCTCTCCAAGGTTTTCGACTCTAAACGCTAACTCACTGAGGTTTCAGCGATTGCATCTTCGAGCAAATACTTGAATGAAGGATTACCTCTTCCCTTTCAGAGTAGCTGTCTCAGGACTGGATCCTGTCAGTGCTACCCTCTTTATACTCCAGAGAGGATGAGACATTTTCCAATGTCCAGGAAAACTAGAGGGAGTTGGCGCCCCGGGAGGCAGGGAAAGGAGCCCCAGCTTTGGAGTCAGGCAGCCTTAATTTAGAATCCTGGTGGCCAGCGCTTAATTGGCTGTGTGGCTTTGGGCAAGTTGCTGAACCTCTTTATGAAGGAAAGACCATCATATAGAGTTTGTCATTTTCAGTGCAAATGTGAAATCCTTAGAATAAAAATAGGAATCAAGTCTCACTTTGTGCAAATTCCTTACACCCCCATGCTAAGCATCATCAAGGCTCTTGAACCCCAAAGCGGGTGGAACCCCGTGATCTGTATCACTCTGCATGTGCTCTCTTTGCTTGGACTGGTAGACAGAATTGCTGCTCTCCTTTGTCAAGATTAGTCTCGAATGATTAGCTTTAAGTTATGCCAAGTCAAGAAATAAGGAGGTCAGAAAACTAACCTGCCCCCTGGTGTGATCAGTGGGGTTAATAGAAGAAAAGTGCTTGGCGCAGAGAGGACGGGTGAGAACAGTGGCTGTTTGTATTAATTTGGTGCCCAAGTATTAATTCAGGGTCCCCTCTGGGTGTGGATTTTTTGGAAATATCGACAGGCCTGCCCGGGGAAAGGCAACCTGGCGTGACAGTCAGGAGTGCCATCCGACTCAGGCTGCTTTCATATTTTTTTAAATAACAGCTGTATTGAGATAATTCCCACCTCGTACGAGTCACCTATTGAAAGTGTACACTTTAATCGCTTTTCAGTACGTTCACAGGGTTGTGCAACCATCACCACAATCAATGTTAGAACGTTTTCATTCCCACCCTCCGTCCCCCCGAAAAACCAACCCCTAGCTAGGAGCAGTCCCTCCGCGTGTTCCCCTCACCACCAATCTGCTCGCTGTCTCTACAGCTTTGCCTCTTCTGGACACTCAGTATAAGAGGAATCCTACGATACGCGGCTTCCTGCACGGAGCATCGTGTTTTCCAGGTTCAGCCTTGTTTGCAGCATGTTTCAATACTTGGCTCCTTTTTAGCTGAATAATATCCCAAAATACGGATGTACCATATTTTACATATCTAATTATCTAATTGGGTTGTTTCCAGAATTGAAATCTCGTGGCCGTCTCTTCCTGGCTCAGTTCTCGGGCAAGTTCACCTCTTGCTGCCTTGGCTTCATCGTCTAAAAGTAAAACGAGGTAATAAGAGCGTCTCATGCCTATAAGCAGGACCCTCGAAAGCCTGTACCAAGCCCTCGTGCAAATGAGAAAGGGGTGCCCCTCCGGCCCTGTCCTGCCCTCCTGCCCTGGCTGCCGGGCCTGGGGAAACTTTGTAACAAGAAAAGATACGGGGGAAGCAGATGTGGCTCAAGTGACAAGGCCCCCGCCTACCATGTGGAAGGACCGGGGTTCGATCCCGGGGGCCTCCTGGTGAAAAAAAGAAGAGAAAGCGTGCGTGTGCGGCCGGCCGAGTGCCCGCGCGGCGAGCCGAGTGTCCGCGTGAGTGCCTGCGTGGCGAGGCAGGGTACCCATGCGGCGAGCCGAGTGACCGCGCAAGTGAGTCTGGCAGCAAGATGATGACACAGTAAAGGAGGAGAGACAAATAAATCAAAAATCAAAAAAAAAAAAAAAAAAAACTAAACAAGTAAAAGAAAACCAAAGATCTTTTTTTTTTTTAACTTCTTTTTAAAAAAAGATTTATTTATTTCTCTCCCCATTTCCCCCAACCCAGTTGTCTGCTCTCTGTGTCCATGTGCTGTGTGTTCTTCTGTGACTGCTTCTATCCTTACCAGCAGCACGGGAATCTGTGTTTCTTTTTGTTGCATCGTCTTGTGTCAGCTCTCCGTGTGTACAGCGCCATTCCTGGGCAGGCTGCACTTTCTTTCGTGCTGGGCGGCTCTCCTTACAGGGTGCACTCCTTGCGGCGTGGGGCTCCCCTTCGTGGGGGACACCCCTGCGTGGCTCCGCACTCCTTGTGCGCATCAGCACAGTGCGTGGGCCAGCTGCACACGGGTCAAGGAGACCCGGGGTTTGAACCTTGGACCTCCCGTGTGGTAGGCGGACGCCCTAAACCACTGGGCCAAGTCTTCTTCCCCCAAAGATCTTTAAAAATAAATAAATAAATAAAATAAAAATAAAGAAGAGACAAAGGGGAGAGTCAAGGTGAAGCATGGCAGGGACCAGGACCTGAGGTGGTGCAGCTGACAGGGAACCTCTCTCCACATCAGAAGTCCACAGGATCGAATCCCAGTGAATCCCAGAGGAGAAAGAAGAGAAGACAGAAAGAGAAATAGATACAGAAGATCACACAGCAAATGGACACAGACAGCAAAAACAGCAGGGCAGGAGAGAGGGAGGAGGGGGGAGGAGGGAAAAGAGAGGGGAACAAGCCTGGCTGGGGGATCCTGGATTGGATTTCAGCACCTGCACCCCCCCCTTTTTTTAAGATGGTACCTTCGATTGAACCCGGGAAGCGGGCGCTCAACCCCCGAACTACATCCACTCCCCAAGAGAATTGGTTGGGGATTGAACCCAGGACCTTGTACATGGGAAGCAGGTGCTCAACCGCTTGAGCTACATCCACTCCCCTGTACAGTTCTTTTTGTTTTTAACTAGCGTTTCCATGCAAAGTACAATTTTTCAAAGTTACTTAAGTCAGCTCCTTTCTCCACCTCTCTCCTTTAGTGAGGTTATGTCATACATTGTAATACAGTTAGATTCATTTGTCCTTCTCGGAGCCCCCCAAGAGCCTACTGATTTTTAAATTAAAAAAAATTTTTTTTGCACACATAAAGTTCACTTATGGCTATGTATAGTTCTAATTTTTTTTTTTTAGGAGCTAGCAGGGCTTGAACCCAGGACCTCGTCCTGAGCTACCACCCCTGCTCTGCCAGTTCTGTGGGTTGACAGAGGCACAGGTCGATGTATTACCCACCCCATGACCAAAACGAACAGTCCCATCATTCTGGAAACCCTCTCGTGAAAGCCCTGCAGTCACCCACGCCCTGTCCGGCAAGCCCTGGCGACCCAGATCTGCTTCCCCACTTTTTTTCTTTTTTTTAGATTTATTTATTTATTTATTTCTCTCCCCTTCACCCCACCTCCTCCCCGCCCCCAGTTGTCTGCTCTCTGTGTCCATTTGCTGCATATTCTTCTGTGACCGCTTGTATTCTTGTCAATGGCACCAGGAATCTGTGTTCCTTTTTGTTGCGTCATCTTGTTGTGTCAGCTCTCCGCGTGTGCAGCACCATTCCTGGGCAGGCTGCACTTTCTTTCGCGCTGGGCGGCTCTCCTTACGGGGTGCACTCCTTGCGCGTGGGGCTCCCCCACATGGGGACATGCCTGCGTGGCAGGGCACTCCTTGGGCGCATCAGCACTGCGCGTAGGCCAGCTCCACACGGGTCAAGGAGGCCCGGGGTTTGAACCTTGGACCTCCCATGTGGTAGGTGGACGCCCTATCCGTTGGGCCAAATCTGCTTCCTGCTCCCTCACTTTTTGTACCATGCACAGACCACATAACTGGGCTGTGGCTCTGCTCAACAGGGTTGTTGTGACTTTTAAATGAATTTCTTCACGGAAAGCACTAGAACAGGGCCTGGCACAAAGTAAGTGCCTATCGACCAAGAGCTGTTCTAACTAGCAAAGGCGCCTAAGTGGCCCCGGCTAGGCCTTGTGCCCTGTCAGGGATTGCTGGAAGGCAGAAATCACATCAGGCTGCAAAGCACCTGAGCCAGCGTCTCCTGGGGACAGTTGTTAAAAACGCCAATCCCAGGCCTCACCCCAAGCCTGTGACATTGACTCTCCCGATGGGACTGGGAATCCGCATGTTTTGCAAGCTCGTTCCTGGGGATGGTGGCAAAAGGATGATTTGTGCAACACTGGATCAGAAAATGCTGGGCAGGTCTCGCACGCTGCGGGGAGAGGGGCAAAGGAAGGGGCTTGTTCAGGCAGCTCCGACACAGCCCAGGGAGTCAACCGAGAAAAACGGCCATGCGGTGAAGCACTTGGTGAAGGTTATCTAGTGCACTCTAAATCCCTGGGCAGCCCCTCTCACCTCCCGGAGTCTGAGTTTTCTCATCTGTAAAATGAACCATCGCTGAGGCCCCCCTGTAGCTCTAATGCTAAAGTTTTGGTGTGTTGTTTTCTCCACGTATTTATATTAATTGTAAGAGGACTACCTGCAACTGGTAAACAGCTAAAACAATTGTGCAAACTTTCTGTCAAGGGCCAGATAAAAGATCCAATTTTTGGCTTTATGAGATGTCTGTGGTCTCTATCACAGCAGCTGGAATTTGCGGTTGTAGCCCCAAAGCAGTGGTATACAGTGTACAAATGAATTGATGTTCCGTGTTCCAATAAAGCTTTATTTACAAAAAACAGGCACATGCAGATTTGGCCTACGGGCCGTAATCTGCCTATCCCTGTGGAAGAGAGAGGTATACAAGTGAGACATAGACATGATACCCCCAATTCCCACTCCCGTTCCTCAGAAGAAACTGCTGCTGACAGTTTCTTTTTTTTAAGATTTATTTTATTTATTTAATCTCCCTGTCCGCTCTCTGTGTCTGTTCACTGTGTGCTCTCTGTATCTGCTCGTCTTCTTTTTAGGGGGCACTGAGAACCGAACCTGGGCTCTCCCATGTGGGAGAATGGTGCTCAATTGCTTGAGCCATCTCTGCTCCCTGCTTTGTTGTCTCTCTCATTGTGTTTCCTCTTTGTGTCTCCTTGTTGCGTCAGCTCACCACACCAGCCCGTCGTACCAGCTTGCTGTCTTGCTTGTCTTCTCCAGGAGGCACTAGTAGCCGAACCTGGGACCTCCCATGTGGTAGGCAGGGGCACAATTGCTTGAGCCACATCTGCTTCCCTGCTGACAGTTTCTTGTGCACAGTCTTGTGGTTAAAGGATGGCCTGGGAGCCAGACTGCTTGGATCAGCTCTGACTCCTGTGGGCCTGTTGGTGAATGGCTGTATACAGTGGGGATAAGATTAAAAGATGAGATAAAATGAGCCAGGAAAACGCTTAGCAGGGTACCTGCTCCTAGTGAGTGCACAGAAAACATTGTCTGTTGTGTATGTATAACTTTCTTTTTTTAAAAAGATTTATTTATTTTCTTTTCCCCCTTCCCTCCTCCCGCCCTGTTGTTTTTGCTGTGTGTTGTCTCCTCTTCTCTTTTTCTCTCCTCCAGGATTCGATCCTGGAGACCCCTGATGGGGAGAGAGAGACTCCCAGTCAATTGTGCACCCTCAGTTCCTGGTCTCTGCTGCGCTTCACCTTGACTCTCCCCTTGTCTCTTATGTTGTGTCATCATCTTGCCATGTGGCTCACCACGTGGGCACTGGCTCACCGCAGGGCACGCTTTCTTTTCTTCTTTTGCACCAGGAGTCCCCAGGGATTGAACCCAGGTCCTCCCATACGGTAGGTGGAAGCTCTATCACTTGAGCCACATCCGCCTCCCTGTATAACTTTCTTTAACCCCCAAAGAGTCCTCTGTGTCTTGTCCTGCAGCTCACTGCCCTTACGCTGCGCCTGAAGCCTCCTTCCCTATCTGCTCCAGTATTGGATGTCATCATTTTAATGAATTTAAATTCCTCTCTGGGGAAGTGAATTTGGCCCAAGGGATAGGGCGTCTGCCTACCACATGGGAGGTCCAGGGTTCAAACCCAGAGCCTCCTGGCCCATGTGGTGAGCTGGCCCACGTGTAGTGCTGATGCATGCAAGGAGAACCATGCCACACAGGGTGTCCCCCGTGTAGGAAAGCCCCACGTGCAAGGAGTGTGCCCCCGCAAGGAGAGCCGCCCTGTGCAAAAAAAGCGCAGCCTGCCCAGGAGTGGTGCCACACACATGGAGAGCTGACCCAGCAAGATGACAAGTCACGAATTCCGGGTGCCGCTGACAAGAACGCAGGCAGACACAGAAGAACACAGTGAATGGACACAGAGAGCAGACAACTGGGGGGAGGGCACAAGGAAGGGGAGAAAAATAAATAAAAAATAAATAAATGTTGAAAAAAAATAAAAAATAAAAAAATAAATTCCTCTCTGGCAGATAAAAATTCATTTGCCCCTTACTGCAGTCACTGAACTTTTACCGTGGTGCAAAAATCTGCCTTTTGAACGGTTGCCAGCATGTGTGCTCACAGATTCAGGGAAAAGTACATACGGAGCAAGAGCTGCAGTGGAGACGGGCGGGAAGGCTGGGCCCCTGGCCTGTGCTTAGAGCTGGGGCAGCGCTGTTCCCTGGAAGCCAGTGTCCTGGGAGAGGAGGAGGGGTTCTAAGAAAGAGCCAAATGAGAGGCGGTCCCCCACCTGCCTTACTGTCCCTACTCAACCTGTCCTTTTGTCCGTCACACAGTCCCTGCTCCTGGCGGAGCTGCCTCCCTGCACACCGACTCGGACACGGGGCCAGAGAGGCACCCGGTCGGTATCTGTTGCACGGATGAGTGAGTGTGACGTTCAGAAGTTTCAAACGAATGTTACTTTTGAATGCGTGGATATTCTCAACCCTCATTTTCAAGCGTCTTCGAAAATAATTTCATTTTTCAGGTCAGCAGTTTATTTTAGAAGAGTTATTAATAGAAAAGTAAATTGAGTCACTTACTTTCAGTGGCAAGGTCTGGAGACGTTTTCGGTTGTCACGCTGGGTGGGTGTGTGGGTGGGGGCTCCTGGCATCCAGCGGGTGGAGGCCAGGGGAGCTGCCAAACGCCCCCCGCTGCACGGGACGGCGCCCCCCTCCCAACGCCCCTCCAAGGATTGTCTGGTCCAAAGTGCGGGTAGTGCCGAGGCGGCGAGACGCTGGGGTGGCCCGTTCGAGGCAGGGCGCTGAGGGAGGTTGGGAGACAGGCGTGAAGCCTGGACCTCTGCAGCGGGCAGACCTGTGTCTGGATCCCATTTCCGTTTCCTTGCTGGGCCTCGGTTTCCTCCTCTGTAAAGCGTGGGTAGGAGTGCCCTCTGCGAGGTAAGGTGTGACACTGCTGAAGGCCACCTGTGGCGCAGGAACACCCTCGTTTGAGCCCTTACCCTGCTACTTGTTTGTTAGCGTAGTAAAGCACACGGAGCAAAAGTTACCAGTCGTGGCATTTAGCGCATTCACGACGTTGTGCAACCGTCACGCTATTTCCAGAACATTCCATCACCCCAAAAGGAAGCCTTGTACCCACGGGCAGTCACTCCCCATTTCTCCCTCCCCAGCAGCCGTGGAGCCTCTTTCTGCGTCTGTGGATTGGCCCGTTGTGGACACTTCATGTAAATGAATCTTACAGTATTTGGCCTTTTGTGCCTGGCTTCTCTCACTCAGCGTCAGCCTTCGAGGATCATCCACGGTGTGGCATGTGTCAGAGCTTCGCTTGCTCCTGTGGCTGAATAGTGCTAGTTTTAAGGATGGACCGCATTTTGTTCCTCCGTTCATCTGCTGATGACACCTGGGTTGTTTCCATCTTCTTGCTGCTGTCGAGAGTGCTGCTACCGACGTTCCCGTACACGTTTTTGTTGGAATACCTGTTTTTAATTTTTGGGGGTGGATTTGCTGGGTCATCTGGTCATTCTCTGTTGAACTTACTAGGACCTTACCTTGTTATTTACTAACTCTGAGACCGGGAACACCTTTCTCTCTGTGCCTCAGTTTCCTCACCTATAAAATGGGGTTGATAGACGTTTGCTTTCACAGGGTCGTTGAGAGGATTTAATGAGGGAATTAATGGAAAGCATTTGGAACGGCGCCTGGTGCGAGGAGGGCACTCAGTAAACATGAGCAGTTATTATCGTTGCTGTTACCTAGTGCGGTAAATAAGAGAACCTGCCTGAAGCACGTTACCTGTGAGTAGTTACTACCTGCTTACAATTCGTGTTGAGAAAGTTCTGTCAATACTGGCCGCAATGTGGCAAACTTCTAGGCGAGTATTGGCCGAATAAAAATACCAAGTGGTTGCATTCTCAGTAAAGGATGGATCTTGAAGAAGCTTTTGCCTGATTCAAGAGCCGGTCTCCTTGGGAAACGGACTTTGGCCCAGTGGTTAGGGCGTCCGTCTACCACACGGGAGGTCGGCGGTTCAAACCCCGGGCCTCCCTGACCCGTGTGGAGCTGGCCGTGCGCAGTGCTGATGAAAGAGCAGCCTGCCCAGGAATGGCGCCGCCACAGAAGCGGACAAAGAAACAAGACGCAGCAAACAGACACCAAGAACAGACAACCAGGGGAGGGGGGGAAATTAAATAAATAAATAAATCTTTAAAAAAAAAAAAAAAAAAAAAGAGCCGGTCTCCTGAACAATGGCCCGTATCTGTTCTCTAGCAGAGGCAGATGAGGAAATAAGGTAAACACGATTGTGAAAACATGGGAGGCGCGGTTAATGCTTCCCGTAGGGGCGGGCCATTTCTCAGGGAGGCTTCAAAGTGAGTTTTAAAATTAATATTTGTCTGTTATTATGAGCTACTAATGGTTTATCTATTAGTTACTACCTATTAATACTATCTATTAATATTTCCCTATTCTATATGGCACCAGACTGTCTGCCTCTTCCTTTGACTAGCTGGGTGACTTTAAGCAAGTTACTTCACCTCCAAACTGCTGACCCATAAAGTGGGGATAACGATAGCCCCTGCCTGGTGGGGCTGTTGTGAGAATTAAATGAGTTACTGCATGAGAAGTGCTTTAAAAGGGCCCCAGCTAAGTAGATACTTCCTTGTTTGTTTGTTTTCAAATTCACATAATTGAAAATAGCCCATTGCTCCATAATCTCACTGCTAAGATGGACTAGCCAAAACGGGTAATGGCTTAACTAATTTTCTCCCCAAATGGGGGGTGGGGGGTTGGGAGGAGACTTATATAATTTCACATTCACATAATGGGTAATTTCCATTGTTCTGTACTTTTACCCTTTTAAGTAGGCCTGACCAAGAGAAGTGATAATGGCTTGCATAATTTTCCTAAAACCAAACCAAAAAAGGGAGGAAAAGGCACTGCTGGCCACCATAGTCTTACTATGTTCATTACTTATATATATATATTTAATTATGGTGGAAACATACAACACAAAATTCCCTATTTTAGCCACTTATTTATGTACAATTCAGTGATATTAGTTTCATTTCCAATATTATGCCACTATCACCACCATCTATTACCAAAACTTTTTCATCACCCCAAAGAAAAACTGCACCCCTTAAGTGATAGCTCCCTAAATCATCCTCCCACAGCCCCTGGGGACCGTGAATCTACCTTCTGTCTCTATGAATTTGCTTATTCTAGATACTTCATGTCTTAGTTTGCTAAAAGCTGCTGGAAACGACATACCATAAATGAGTTGACTTTTATTTTATTTTATTTTTTAAAGATTTATTTCTCTCCCCTTCCCCCCCTCCCCCATTGTCTGCTCTCTTGTGTCCATTGGCTGTGTGTTCCTCTGTGTCCGCTTGCATGCTCGTCAGGCAGCACAGGTATCTGTGTCTCTTTCAGTTGCGTCGTCTTGCTGCATCAGCTCTACATGTGTGTGGAGCCACTCCTGGCAGGCTGCACTTTTTGCGCAGGGCGGCTCTCCTTGGGGGATGTATTCCTCATGTGTGGGGCACCCTAAGCAGAGGACACTCCTGCGTGGCCCAGCACTCCTTGCTTGCAGCAGCACCACATGGGTCAGCTCACCACATGGGTCAGAAGGCCCTAGGTTTGAACCCTGGACCTCCCATAGGGTAGACGGATGCTCTGTCAGTTGAGCTACATCTGCTTCCCAATGAGTTGACTTTTAGAATGGCAATTTATTAGGTTAAAAGCTTACTGTTCTGAAGCTGTAAACATGTCCAAATCAAGGCATCATCAGTGAAGCTGTCTCACCAAAAGATGGCGAACCTGGACCCCTGCCACATGGGCAAGACACCATGGCGGCTTTGCCAGTCTTGGGCTCTGCTTCCTCCTCCAGGTTTACTCCTTCCCTAGGCTCAGCGGTGGGCAATCAGGCATATGGCTCGTCTCTCTCAGCCACTTGGGGTTTTTCTGTCTCTGCCACTTTTTCTCTGTGTGTCCCTGCTTTCAGTCCTCCATTTATAATGGACTCCAGCAAGAGGACCAAGACCTACCCTGGGTCATGCCTCACTGAAGTAATCCAATCAAAGGCCCCCAACTGAATCCAAAACAATCAAAGGGTCCCACATCCACAGGAGTGCATTAGCTCCAAGAATATACTCTTTCCCGGGGTCTACAAAAAGCTTCAAACTCACACTTCACCTAAGTGGAGTGATGTCTTTCAGGTTCATCGGCATTGTAGCACATATCACAGTTTCATTCCTTTTTACATCTGAGTAATATTCCATCTTATAGACTACCACATTTTGTTTATCTGCTCTTCTGTTGACAGACACTTGGCTTGCTTCCACCTTTTGGCTATTTTGATCAAGGTTGCTGTGAACATTGGTATCATGCATTTTTGTTTCTAAACTGTGAGTCAACTGGTCACACTACCAAAGTTGTTTTTATGAAAGTAAACTAGTCTCCCAACATCTCTGTGCACACCTGGCCAACTGTGAATCATTGCTCTAGCAGAGTTTGCACTAACATTTTGCTGTGTCTCCTTCTCTAAAACAGCTGAGATGAACAATGATCATGAAACTTGGCTTTCATTAGCCACCCTGTGCTTGTCATTTTTGCTATTGTTTAGCCTTGACGCGGCACAGTCCCTGGCACAAAGTAAGTCCTCAACCCATTAACAGGTTTTTTTTTTCCCATTTCTATAAATGTATCGATATTTACATTAAAAAATATATATATGAGAAGCTGTGAGTTAACGAAACAATCATACATACCATACAGCAGTCCCATATGTCGCCCCCACCACCTTACATTGCCGTGACACATTTCTTACAAATGATAGAAGAACATCGCCATAATATTACTGTTATCTATAGTCCACACGAACAGTTTTGAGTGAAATGATGGCAGGTGGTGGGTCGGGATCCTGCGCTGGCACCACGTCTCATTCTGCCCGTGTGTCTATGATAACCGACACCTCGCTCTCTCTCTAGAGGATGTTTGAAGAGTTTGAAGTTTTATCTCCGATTTGAGTCCCACAGCAGCCTCTTCAGGCTAGAGGCTGTCGCCCTCATTTCCCTGATGAGAACCTCCAGTTCAGAGAGGCTCAGCCACTTTCCCGAGTTGCGGTTTGCAGAGCTCTGAATCCTGAAGCCCCCGTGGCCCCCCAGTCTGCTTCCAGCTGCAGGCCCTTGGTATGTTCCAGATCTATGCTATGCCCCAGCGGTCCCTACTAGCCTCGTGGTGTGGGGTGAGGTTATTTTTCTAGGTATGGATTATTTAAGAGTTTAGTAATCCTGCGGATAACAAAGCCTTTTATTCTGACGTCTCCAAAATGTTCATTAAATTATTTTAGACCCTGACCAACGTAGCTCCCAGGTAGATAAATATTTCGTTTTTCAAGAGGAAAAACCAACTCTGCTGTTTATGCCAGGTCATGGCACAGGCCCAGAGAACAGCAAAATATGTTTTGCTCAAAGCCTAATGATAGGGTGGCCCCTCCCTGCACTTCACTGGCTCAACCTAATGACAAGGCAGCTGCTGGCCATTCCTGTCTCCCCGGTTTTACGGCTCTCCTCTGGGTTCCCAGTCTCCAAACCAGAGCAGGGATTCCGGAGTTTTAAAAAAAAACTGGTGGTCATCAGAAGTGGTGGCCTAAGTCAAGTTCCCTTTGGAGGCGTCTTGGCATGGAACGAGGAAGCAGGCAGCATCGGCGGGTTGGCTCCTTCTGCAGAGTTCTTCCAAACTCTCCCCCTCTGCGTGCAAATGGGCTTTTGAGCTAATGCAGATCTAATTCCTCAAGGGGAAGAAGAAAAGAGGCTAGCAGAGTCTTCTGGAATATTGGAGGCTGGGCCTTCCTGGGGACCTCAGAAGGGCACTGGTGATGCTTTTCTGATAGCTATGGTGGCCTAGAAATGAACTCTCCACCTCCGGTCCACTTCTCGACGATATGGAAGAAACGATAAAGAGCTGGGCAAGGCAGGAAGAGGCCGAGAAGCTCTATCTTACCCACTCCCCTCAAAAGGCCTTGAGAGCGGGCAGGCCCTGCCCTTGTCACCTTCGTGTCCTATACAGCCCCTGGCTCCAAAAAAGCCGTTGTAAACCTTACGTGAGGGGAAGTCATTCATTCAGCAAACATTTATTGAGCATCTCCAATATTCCAGGCACTGTATTGGTGGTGTGAGGTTAAAATGTGAACAAGACACTGTTGCTACCTTCAAAGTGCTTCTAGACGGGGAGACCGATATTGTGTGCACTTGTTTTCTATAGCTGCAAAGTAAATTACCACAAAGTTAGTGCTTAAAACAACACCCATTTATGATTTCGTCGTTCTGAGGTCAGAAGTCCAGTGTTCTCTGCTGAGGGGTGGTCGAAGTCAAGGTGTCGGCCAGGCTGCACTTTTAGCTGGAGGCTCTGGGAAAAATCCACTTTCAAACTCATTCAGGTAATTGGCAGAATTCAGTTCTGTGGACCCCACATTTTGCTGTCTGTGGTCTGGGAACTGCTGTTAGCACCGAGAGGCCACCCTTGGGTCATTCCATGTGTCCCCTTTCTCAGTAACAGAACCCCTGTCCTCTCAACACCTCCTATATGACTCCCTCTTCTGCTACCAGCCAGTGTAAACTCTCCTTTTAAGAGGTTAGGACCAACTGGATAATTTGCCTATCTTAAAGTCAATGGATTAATAACCTTAATTACATCAGCAAAATCCCTTGCTCCCTGTGGTGAAGGTTATGGGCGCCATCTTGGAATTCTGCACACCGCACTATGGAAATAAATACTTGCCATTGTCCCAGTGGTGGTCAGGATCATGACAAAGTAAAACAGGCGAGGGGACGGAGTGACTGGATGCATGGGCCAGGGGCCTGCTTAAGAGGCTGTCCTTTGCTGATCCCTCCTGGTCCAGTCTCTACATATTTAGGCCCCTGGCTTTTCTAACGTCACCTTCCCTGGTGGACTCCAGCCTTGGTTCTCAGACCATCTCTGCACATCTCACTCTCCAGCCCAGACTCCTACAGCACTGACTCTTTGACCCTTCCATGTGGAAGCCAAACAGGCTTCTCAAACTTTACACAGCCTCAAACCAAGCAAACCCAATTCTTAATTTTCCTTCCATGTTCATAATGTGCCATTATCCACCTGACTACTCAGGCAACTAGGAGCTATGCTCAGTCCTCTTTCCCTCCCACCAGACTCCAATTCATCACTGAGTCCAGCCAACTTGACCTGCCAACATGTACTGATCCTGTCTTCTGTCACCATCTCTGACATGGTCTTAGCCTAATCTCTTGCCATCTGTGGCCTGGACTATTTAGTAGGCTCCTCTCTGGTCTTCCTCACTCATTCCTGTCCTTTGCAAAATAACCTTTTTTTTTTTTAAAAAAAAGGTTTATTTATTTATTTACTCCCGTCCTTGTGGCTTGTTCCATTCTTTGCTGTCTCTTCTCTGTGTTCATTCGCTGCACGTTTTTTCTGTATCTGCTTGTCTCCCTTTGTTGGGTCATCTTGCTGCGCCAGCTCTCCACGGCGCATGAGCCAGCTTGCCATCACACGGAAGCCCTGGACACAAATCCAGGGCCTCCTATATTGTAGATGGGAGCCCAACTGATTGAGCCACAATGGCTTCCCAAAATAACCAAGAACCAGTTTTATTGAGATACAATTCAGATACCATATACAATTTGCCCATTTGAAGTGTATACAGTTTAATGGCTTTTGGTAAATTCACAGACTTATACAACCATCATGTCAATCTAATTTTAGAACTCGTTTTAAAAATTTTTATTTATTCCCTCCCTGCTTTGTGTTTGTGCTTGCTGTCTGCTCATCTTCTCTTTAGGAGGCACCAGAAACTGAACCTGGGACCTCCTGTGTAGGAGAGAGGCACTCAATTGTTTGAGCCACCTCAGCTCCCTGCTTTGTTGTGTCTCTCATTTTCTTTCCTCTTTGTGTCTCCTTGTTGCTTCAGTTTGTCGTGCCTGTCCATTGTGCCAGTTCACTGTCTTGCTTGTCCTCTCCAGGAAGCACTGGGAACTGAACCTGGGACCTCCTGTGTGGTAGGCAGGAACTCAGTTGTTTGAGCCACATCTGCTTCCCAAAAGAAACTTTTTTTTTTGAGGTACTGGGTCAGAAATTGAACCCAGGACCTCGTGTGTAGGAAGCCAATGCTCAACCACTGAGCCATGTCGGCTCCCCTACAACACTTTCCTTGCTCCCATAAACAGTCATTCCCCAAACTCCTAACCCCCAAACCCTGGCAATCAGTAATGTATTTTCTTTTCTTTTTTTAAAATTTTATTTTATAAGTCAGTAATTATTTTTTTTCTCTCCCCTTCCCCGCCCCACAGTTGTCTGCTCTCTGTGTCCATTGGCTGTGTGTTCTTCTGTGTCTGCTTGCATTCTTGTCAGTGGCGCCTGGAATCTGTCTCGTTTTGTTGCGTCATCTTGCTGCATCAGCTCTTGGTGTGTGCGGCACCACTCCTGGACAGGCTGCACTTTTTCGTGCTGGTCGGCTCTCCTTACGGGGCGCACTCCTTGTGCGTGGGGCTCTCTACGCGGGGGACACCCCCATGTGGCATGGCACTCCTTGCGTGCATTACCACTGCGTGTGGGCCAGCTCCTCACAGGTCAGGAGGCCCTGGGTTTGAACCTTGGACCTCCCATGTGGTAGGCAGACGCCCTATCTGTTGGGCCAAATCCGCTTCCCAGTAATGTATTTTCTGTCTCTATTTTTTTTTTTTACACACCAATATTTTTTGTTTCTCTACTTAGAGAGTTTGCACTCTGCCTCCTGTGGTTAATTTTAATTTTTTTGTCTTTATTCATTTTTAAAATATTACATAAAAAAATATGAGGTCCCCATATACCTCCCACCCCCCTATTTTCTGTCTCTAAAGTTGTAAGGTTCATACTTGGTGTCTCATAATGTACCAGTACTTCATTCCTTTTTACTGCTGAATAGTATTCCATTGTATGGATAGAGCCCATTTTATCATCTAGTGTTCAAGATGTCCTTTTTAATCCTCAGAATTCTCTGGCTGGTTTGGGACTCAGGAATGAGGCTGGAGGTTGGCGGGTGTGGAACAAGACCGGCAGGTACAGCACCGCCTGCCGCCCCCTCCCTCTCCTGAAGCATCCTTTTCTCCCTCCCCCAGTCTCTGGAGAGCTGGAAGGAAGGATTCTTTTGCATCTGAGAACTGTTCATTAGCATTTGTGAGAATCTGTGTGAATAACAACACCCTGGTTGACTGCGGAGGCCCACGGGATGGGATGGATTTCTGGTGAAGTAACTCCTGCTCTGTGCCCTGCCCACCTCTGTGGGCTAACCGGAAGGTCGCCGTGGGCTGAGCCTCCGCGGGCGTGAACCGCCTGTGAAGGGGGCCCAGTCGCCTCTGAAGCCGGCATTCTTTCAACAGGTGCCTCCAGCACTCGCCACGGCCAGGCGTTTGGGACACAACAGTTAACAAAACACTACACTGAGCGGAGAAGAACAATGGAGGCCAAGGGGGCTGGGCGGTGGAGAGTGGGGCAGGAATTCCAGAGCCTGTGCTGGCCATTCTAGGGCAAAATCGCCTTCTCTGGAGACAGGTGCTTCGATGTGGAGCTGCATAGAGATGGGCAGCCTTTTCCTCCTTTCTCTCAGTCACCCGCACTGTCTGGTTACCCTTAGGAGCTGAGACCCTCCCGGGTGGCGTTTTCTCCAGGATCGGAAGAGTCCGGACGGGGGCTCTCGCTCAGGAAACACCTCCAGGCCAGAGGAGCAGTTTGGGCTGGCCGGTTAGGACTGCCCCGAGAAACTGAGTCCCACCTCCTTGGACACCGGGTGACTGAACGCCAGTTCGGGTAAAGGGTGGGAAGACACCGCCAAGAGGAAAATGCCTCCCGTTCCGGGCCCTCCCCGGAGCCGTCCACGGCCATTCCCAAGGACTTGGCCGCGGGCACCCTGGGCTGGGCAGCCCTGCCCCACCTTTTGCGGGCTCGCCCCCCGGCCGCCCCGTGATGCCCGGGGCTGAGCCAGCGCCCGGGACGGGGCGGGCTGCGGGGCCACGGCCCCCGGGCTCGGGGGGCCGGGGTACCGCGCGTCGCGGCGGCCCCGGCCCCACCCCGGGCCTCGAGGAGCCCGGCGGCCGGCGGCGGCGTTGGCGGCGGGGCCCGAGGGCGCGGGCGGGGGGCGCGGCGGGCGGCGGCGGCGGCGGGCGGGCCGCTCCCCGCTCCGCCTCCCCGCTCCGCCCTCCCGTCCCCGCTCCGCCCCCGGCTCGGCGCCCGCCCGCCCGCTCTCGCCGCTCGCTCGCTGGCTCTCGGGCCCCCCATGCGGATGTGACATTTCACGCCGCCGCCATTTTGAGAGCGAGCCGAGCCGAGCCGCCGGGCGCCGCGTCCGCTGCCGGAGCCCCGACGACGACGCCAAGGAGGCGGAGGCCGCAGCGCCCCGAGCGCGGCCGGCCCGTCGCCCTCCCGCGCCGCCGCCGCCGCCGCCGCCGCCGCCGGCCCCCGGCCCCGCAGGCCCGCCGCGGCCGGCCAGGCCTCCCGCCCGCCGCGCCCGGCCCGAGGCGGGGCTGACTCCGCGGCCCCCGCCCGGCCGCCCTCCGCCCCCGGCCGGCCCGCGGCCCCGCAGCCCCGGCCCCGGCGGCGGGAGGCGGGCCCCGCGGCGGCGGCGGCGGCGGCGGCCGCAGCCCGCGACGAGGCCGCCCGGCCCGGCCCGCCGGCCGCCCGCCCGCCTCGGCGCCGAGATTGGGCGAATCGCGAGCAAGTACGTGCGCGTCTCCCTGCCGCCGCCGCCCGCCGCGGGCCGCCCCGGGGCCGCCGCCGCCGACGACGCGCGGGAGGAGGAGGAGGAGGCCGCCCCGCCGCCGCCGCCGCCGCCGCCGCCCCGGCTCGCCGCCGCCCGCCCGCCGGGCCCGCAGCCCCGGCCCCCGGCCGCAGGCGAGGCCCAGGCCGCGGCCGACATGAACCACCAGCAGCAGCAGCAGCAGCAGCAGAAAGCGGGCGAGCAGCAGCTGAGCGAGCCCGAGGACATGGAGATGGAAGGTGAGGCCCGCGGGCGGGCCGCGCCGGGGCCGGGGGGCGCCTTCCATTGTGCCGGGGGGAGCCGCGGGAGCCACGCGCGGGGCTCGCCATCTTTAAGCAGGCCCGGGGCGCCCGCCGGGCCGCGGCCTGGCCGCCCCGGGCCCGGGCTGCACCGTCATGCCGGGCGCCCCGGGCCGCCGCATTGTCCGGCCCCGGCGCTCGGTCTGCCGGCACAAAGCGCCCGGAGCCCCGGGCCGCTCCACGGGGGCTCTCCGGCCGCAGGGGGAGGCGGGCGTTTGCTCGCTCCTGCCGGCGGCCCCGCCGCGCCCGGGTTGGAAGCCGGGCCCCGGGGACCGGCCCCGGGTCCGGGCGTGTCTCTGGGGCCCGATCTCTCCTGGCCTGGGGCCGGCCGGGGAGCGGGGGAAACCCGAGACCTCCTCGGCCTCGGGGCTCGCCCACACCTGCCTCCGCGCGCTCCCACGGAGAGCCCACGGGGGCTTCGAAGTGTTCCCCCGGGTCGCTCTGGAACAGCCCTTGCCGGCTCCGGGCTGGGTTTGGAGACAGCAGCCTTTTGCCTGGCCCGGAGTCTTGCCTCCGGCTCTCGGCCTTTCTCCATTACCTGTTTTGGGGGGAGTTGGGGACCTGACTGGAGGGGTCATAGGCAGCTTCCGGCCAGGTGTGTGTTTGAAACTGCGTGAAAAGCCCCGCCACACATGGCTGCCTACGTGAGACTCAGACCTGACACTGAAGGTAACATAATTTTCTCCCCATGAGGCGGAAATTGTCCAGGGTCCTGTACTTTTAAGTTTGAGACAGTCTTGGTTAGGAACGTTTGCCTTAAGACCACTGTTAAGGCCAGGGGCTCTGACTTAACGGAGCTCCTGCAGAGTTGGTCTCTGGAAGGCATTTCGCCCTTTCTCATGGCCCAGAGGACTTAAGTCTTAAAAAATAGCTCCACTACTTAAGTCGAGGGGTCAGAGTAGCAGGCGGACATTTGAATATTTTGGGCTAGTTTTGCTTGCTGGCACGCGATCTTGGGCTGCATAAATGAATGGAGGCACTAAGTGAGCACAGGTAATGCAGAATTTGTCCTCTGGGTTGGCTCCATGTGTGGGGTGCTGCTCACTGGTTGGTGGGCACACTCACTGTGAATGACTTGCTCACAGTAAGTGGATGGCCACTGAATAAAATGGCTTGCCAGGTTGCAAGAGGCAGAGTGGCTGAGATGTGTGCAGAAGCTGCTGGTACTCAGTGGTGGCCGAAATGGGGGACCGAAGGGAAGCCATGCCAGGGACCTGCCCATCTGTTTCCCTTGGCCCCAGCAAAGCAGTAACTTTGCAGAGAGTCTGGCATGTG
This sequence comes from Dasypus novemcinctus, assembly GCF_030445035.2. NCBI lineage: Eukaryota > Metazoa > Chordata > Mammalia > Cingulata > Dasypodidae > Dasypus > Dasypus novemcinctus. Next base: position 64,844,218 of record NC_080695.1, read on the forward strand.
TGAGTAAACCAAATAGCTGAAGGAATGCCTGGCTGGGAGAATTTTGGGTCTTTTAAGCCATGTTTTGCAACATGTCTAAAACATAGAACAAACTTTTCCGTTTCCTTTCCGGACAGCTCCAAAACAAGACCAAAATCCAGTAATATGAGCATATTGATATCCACGTGTTTTTGAGCACTAATGGGAATTAATGAAATAAGGACATCGCTGCAGAGCTTGTTTCTGATCCAGAAATGTCTCGGAAAACAATTCATTTCTGTAAGATTCAGGCCTTGTCTAAAAGACAGGAGAATGTTTAGGAGTGATAAAAAGAATTTTCAGTAGCTTTCTCCCTGGAATCCATGCCTGCTTTCAAGATTATTTTCTTTTTTGTGAGGTTTATTTTCCTATTACAGTTTGTGCTGGAAAAGTTACACTTAAGATCTTTAACCTGCAAATTTACTTGAATCTCATATTGAGTGGCAAAGGTTTTAAAGTTAGACTGGTTCCTTAAATATAGGAAACTTTTCTTTTTCCTGAGTGAGTTTGTTCCAGGTTCATTATCCAGAAGGTTCCTCGCCTTAGTTGGGTTTTCAGTGTTTGTCCACCAGTAACACACAGTGAGGCTTCATCCACAGGTGTGGTTTAAAAAGTTGCCTATGTCTTAGGCAGTTTATTCCAGCCTTTCTAAGTCTTCCCATTCCTACAGCGTGGTGTTTGGCATACCTACGGTGCCGTAGCATCAGGAAGAGTGAAGGAATCCTTCCAGTCGAAAAGCCATAAGGGTGGATTTTAGCCAGTAACAACTCTGGCTCACTTTATCTGCCGTGAGTGGGATCTCAGGCGGAGCTGGTGGCTCCCACCTGTTCCGTGTATTTGCCTCGAATCAGCAGCTGCGAACTATCAGGGTGCCGATTAGCTTTGGAAGTGGGGAGCATCCTCCCAGCCCCTCCTGGGCAGGGTGGGTGGTTTCGGAGGAGGTCGGGAGACTGGTTAGGTCGGTTGCTTTTTCCCTATCAATAGGTCAGTGCTCGTTGCCTCTGCCTCCTGCCCGCTCTTGTGGGTTGCATTTGCTTTTGACTCAATTCTGCACAGTCCTTGCATATCCTTTGGAGAATAACAATGTCCCGGATTAGTTACTTTAAAAACGTCTTGTTCTCTGCCCTTAGAAGAGTTACGAAGGACAGAGAGGGGGAAGATGGGCATGTTGGCAGTTGGGGTTGGGACCACCTGCGCCCTCTCAGGCTCCAGGGTCCAAGTTTGGAGGCATATTAAGTTGTGGAGTTGGGTTGCCTCGTTGGGCCTGGCCAGGAATACCTTTGCTTGGCGTTTTATTTATTCACTGTCACTGTCGACAACTGAGGCTGGGGGCTGAAGGAGGGCCCTGCTCAAGGTCTCCCTGGCCTTGGAGTGCTTGGAGAGGTGATAATTTGGTCGGCCTGTGCCCTTCGCAGTCAGCAGGAGGTTTTTCCCCAAGTTCTGCCTCGCACAAGTGTAAATATCCTGATGTTTGTTCCTGGTGCCATCTGCCTGTGGGAGGGGTCTCCTGGACCAGTGGGGGCAGTTTGTTAGTTTTGTAAGACACTTGGACCATTGCTGTCAGCACCCCAGCTCTGAGCAAATCCTGGTCAATTGCAGTTTCTGAAGAGAATTGATAACTGACTTTGGTTTGGGGGTGGGAGGTGGGTTTCTTTTCCTTCCAAACTTGTCTGAGTAAACCATGTTTCAAGTAACTGCTGAAGCATGTTTGGGAGTGGAACGTGTGTTCTCTTGCACACCCAGATAAACTGAACTCGTGCTGTTATTATATCTAAAATGTAAACTTCCTTTTTGAATAGCACCGTATGTAAAAAGGTAAAAAACCCAATCTGAGACTACATTGTCTTATATTGATTTGGTTGGCAGAGAGTAAATTTTTTGCAAAACTGCAAAGGGAACATCAACTCAGACAACCCAAGTATAGAAGAAATTCCACCAAACCTAGGAACATCTGACAGATGCGAGCTTGTCTGTTTTAATGATTCGAGGTTATTTCCCACACCCATCAGCTGTCCTGTTTCAGGCTGCTGATTTTTTCTAATCAAATAAATGCTTGCTACTAGCATATACGAGAAAAAAAACTGTACTTTCCTCCTTGGTTTATTGTTTGTTTTTTGGGGGGCGGTTGTTTCATGAAGGAGGAAGGAGCCCCTGCGCTGACCCGCTGGTGGGCAGCACTGGGGCTAGCTGTCAGGGCGGGTACTGGGCAGGCCTGGGTTTGAATCCGGTCTCGGCCGTTTAATAAGCAGGATGACCTGCTAGTGGCTGAAGCTCTTGGTGCCTCAGCTTCTGCAGCCTTAAAAAGGAGGTCACCCAGACCTGGCAGGGCTGTCGTGAGGGTGAGGTGGCGAAGGACGTGTGGGGTGCCAGGCACACGGCCCGGAGCATAGGTGTTAGGTAATTGGAGCTGCGGCAGCGGGAAAACCTCTGCAGTTGAGGCGTGAATGTGTGTAGGGGGAGACTGAAACATGGCAGCTACGCCCAGGTGGCCCTGGTGAGATGACCCGCAGTAGTGGGCCGCAGCGCCTTGCGTGATGCCCCGGGTGTGCGCTAGGAGAAGCCGGGAGCAGCCGCAGTTCAGCAGCGTTACTCAGGACGGTGGTGCGGGCGCAGCCGGGAGGTAGGGGTGAGGTGCGCCATTTTAAGAGGAAAGCGCCAAGGCTGCTGGGGACCCTGGGGGCGGGGTGCGTTGCTGCGGTGATATCGAAGTTGGGTCTGCTCCTGCTCCGTGGCCTTCTCTGATAAGAATTTTCTTGCTCTCCCGTCAGTGTTGGAACATCTCCTGGGGAGTTGGCTGATGTTGAGAATCGTGTGGTAGGGAAGCCCGGCCAAGGGCCTGGAGTCGGGACCTTGGGAGGCGGCCTTGCCTTCCCTCCACATCCTGTTCCTGCTTCCAGCCCTTCTGGGTCTCCAGCCACCACCCCGATCCAGGCCTCCCTGCTCGGGCTGGCAGCTGCAGCCTCGCACCCGCTGCTGCGCCCACCCGTCCTGAGCGCCCGTGCCTCGGCAAGCTGGCTGCCCCCCCGGGCTGCCCTGTCCTGTCCTGCCCGAGGCGCCAACTTCCCTGTGGGGTGCTGCGCTGGCCTCGGTCCTCGCTGGCTGTGGCCGCCCTGGGCCCTGGGCTCTCGGGGCACACACGCTCGTGGGGATGGGGTGCTGCTTGGGGTTGAGCGCACCGGGGCGGCAGCCTCTGGGACACAGACAGGACCAGGCACCACAGCAGAGCGGCCTCTAGCCCTGGTCAGGTGCCACGGGTCCCGCTCGCCTTCCTGGCCGCCTCATGGTGGTTCCTTGCTGCGAGCCTTGTGGGCTGACCAGTGGTGCACCTGTCCCCCCTGCTGGCTTTGAAGATGAATATCTTTACATTCCTTTTTCGTTAAACTTATTTGTGGGAGCTGCTCACCAGGAAATGCTCTGGATTCCGAGGCCAACAGTACTGTGTAGAGCCGGCTGGCCAGGTGGCAGGTGAACCAGAGAGGCAAAAACCATAAACCGGTGCTGCTTTGATAGCTGCTAATTCAGTTTTATTGCTTTTAGCTTTGCTTCACATGGTGTTTTTGATCCTTTGGGAAGGAAAGGCTCTTTTCCAGATAAGGACTTGATAGTCCTTCATAAATTACTGAAGGTTTCTTTTGAGTTTGTTTAAATTTTATTTTTTGTTACAGTGTTGGTTTTCATGGGTGCATAGTGTGTAGCCTGTATGTCCTTGCTTGATTTCCAGATTTTACTCTGGAGGACAGAGTTGTAACCAGGTATTTTTTGACGTGCCATGACAGTTAAATGTTAAATGTCACCTACTTCATAAACTTCTTGTTCTGAACTAATTTGGACTTATAAATGTTGGAGGAAGCAGGATTTTAAGTGTCACGCGTAGGCAACAAAGTAAGTTATGCCATTTTCCTAGTGAGTTAACACATGCCTTGGTTAATGAGAAGTCAGACGTGTTGAAATTCTCTTGAGGAGCAGCGGGCCTCCTTCTGAGGGTTGGTAATTTAAACTTGTCTTTGGAAGTTGGGAGTGGGGTGAGTAGGAAGTGTCTTCCGCGGGGAACAGCATTGACCCGGGCAAGGGCAGATGCTTCCAGAACATGAGGATGACACCCCCTGAGAGTGAGGTGAGCAAGAAGCGAATTGGGAAGAGAGTCGCATCTCTGGGATGACCTGCCTGAGAAGCCCACGTGGTCTGGGTGAGCAGAGCTGCCCTCTCCTCTCTTGCGGCGTGCACGCGGTACAGCTCGTTCAGTCCCTAGACCACGCTTGAGATTGGGGGGAGGGGGCCTCTGTTAGCAGGTGCCCAGGGTTCTTTCAGGGCGCAGAAGGTTTCTGAATGCAAGGAGCTTTAACCTAACGAACGTTTCAGACTAGGGAGGAGCGGGAGCGAGCGTGATGTCTAAATCTTGGGGTGCTGGTCCCACCTTCATTTTGGGTCACTGAGATTGGAGCTGTAGAGCAGGGGGCTCCCCTGTGTGGCCGGTGAGTTCTATGGGATTTTCCTGCCTGGCACAACATGGAAAACGCAAGTCCCTCTCTTGAGTCCATGCCAGCAGCTAAGTTGGTTTTCCTGGACATCTAGTGCTGGGAAGGCCGTGGTCCGTGTTCTGGACCCAGGCTTGTGTCGCCGGGTTGACTTCTGCTGCCAGTCACCTGGCATCTGGGCTGGAGCAGGTTTTGCTGGTGCATCAGGGTGACCTAGGGCAGCCGGGGTTGAGGAGTGGGATTACGGCCCCAGGGTTCAGCCACAGGTGTCTGGTGGTGATTTAACTTCTTGCCCCCTCTCCCCCCATTCATGGTATTTTCGGAGACATTTGAGGGGTCTCTTTAAGGGAAGCCACATGGCGTTGCTCTGTGTCAGCAGCCCCTGCTCCTGGACAGCCCCTTATGAAAAGGCTTATGGGCATTTTACTGGAGTTGCAAGTACATTTCATCAATGACTTTGGGGAATAAATTATACTTCCAGTCTCATAATTGACCCTGTCTTGCTGCTGTTTGAAAACAAGCGTTTGAAGCACTTAACAGGTTAACCTGGTTACAAAGTCCAGCTCTTACGTTTAAATAGGGCAGGGTAGGTAACTGTCAAGGGCTTGCTTCCAGTTGGTGGGTTTTATCAAAGCTTTGGGGGAAATTAGTAAGTAAAGTAAGTGTGAATTAGTTTTTAAAAAATCATGAATTTGCTGCTTTATAACCATCGCATACACAAGAATTTTACCCCAAAGATTCTCAGTCCTTTTCTCCTGTGTCTTGAGTTTGTCAGGACTATAAGGGCAAACAAATAGGGCTGGAGTGCTTGACCTAGAGAATGCCCTTGAGAGAAGTAAAGTGGCTGTGGCCTGAATGTTGCTGTCGCTTTGGGAGCCCCAGCCTCTGTGCTCCCCTGCCCATCCCTTTGCCACCAAGCAGTGGGTACCAGATGTGCTTCGGCCCTGATGGGTGTGGTATCCCACCTGCCCTTTGCCCAAAGGCTTCAGTTTCTCCAAAGCGCTCCATGCCTTGAGAAGAGACATTTTCTTAGTTTAGATGCATTTTTCTCCACAGTGCCACTCATTTTCTTGGTGTATGGGATAAGAAAGATGACGTTTAAGGTCTAACCTGGCTCTGTCCAATATGGAGGTCATATATGACGATTTAAGTTTGCATGTGAATTAAGACTTAATTGATGGGCTGTCTTTCAAGTGCTCAGTAGCCACACGTGTGCATGGGAGAGTGCAGCTGTGGAATGTGTCCCCAATGCAGAGCATTCTCTTGGCCAGGGCTGCCCTAGCCTATCTGGTTGGAGCCTTGGTTAGAAGGTGTTTCTGGCAGCAAAGGTGTCACTGAATTTTGGAAAGATCTACTGTCCTAGCAAAGCAACATTTGAATGAGTACAAACAAGCATTGGAACTTGTGGGTATATGGTTGTCGGGTGGATTCCATAAGGCTTCTTAAAATATTTGTGGTAAAGGACCAGTTTTTCTAGTCGGTAGTGGGCAGTACTTCAGTAGAAAAAGAGGGCAAACAAATTATTTTAAAAATGAAACAAAAGTCTTAAAAAACACAAGCCCTAGTTTTTCATGAAAGTGAATGATTGTGAAACTACATTCATACTATTATATCTAGAATGTACATAATAGGAAAAATGAGGACACTGAACAAGAAGGTGTGCAGACATTTAATATAGAGAATTGTACTTTCACTAGTAACATTTTGTCATTCCACTGTCATAACTCACCAAATTTTTGTGTGAAGTAGTAATTCTGTTAAAAGTGTACGGGTACACTGAGTGGACGCTGCATGTAGGAATATTTGAAGATTTTAAAGGAACACGTGGGCTTCTTGCTTGGTTGGACAGCAGCCCTGCTACTCCAAGAGGATGGTGTTTCCCCAAACTGTTTCTGTGTCCACTGGGTGACACCAGTCTCAGAGGCATGCTGACGGGAGTGGAAGAGACTTTAAAAGTGATCTTCCAGCAGTTACATCCAGTGCTTCCTCTGTAGCCAGCTTCACCCATTTATCCTGTACTCTTATTACTGAAGGGTCTGCCAGTGAAAGAAATGGATTCTGGGTTTCCTATCTTTTTGGGTTACAGTGAAACGAGCCCAAAGATACCCCCTCTGACAGGCATGCAGCGTGCCTCCTCGTCAGCCCTCAAAGTGGTCCCTGTTCTGGTCAGAGTGGAGACCTCGGTGACTTGCTTGGATGTTGGGGCAAAGCCCACCTGCGGTAAAACGTACAGATGCTCGCGCCCCCTCCCCTACGCTCCCCAGAGAGTCCCCTGCTTGCGGACTCTGCTTGGAGTCGTGCTGGGTGGCGGGGGCATTTTTGTTTCTACACTTGCCCCCCCTCCCCCCCGGCTTTTTGCCCGATTTCCGGAGGCTGGCTCCTTTGCGCTGGAGGGCAGCAGAGCCTGGGCCCCGCATGCTTAGCTCATCACAGCCTTGTGGAGTGGAGGGGCCATGCAGCATGGGGAGGGGTTCAGGGGCTCTGATGGACAGCGGAGAGGGGGCAGCTGTGGCCCAAGGCAAAGGTGGGGCTGCTTGGGGAAGGGTGGGTCACTGAGGCTTCACAGAGGTGACCCGGCCGAGTTTGAAACGAGAGGCTGGTATGAGCAGAGGCAGGACAGTGGGGAGAGGTGTGGGGTGTGCCCAAGAGGTTTAGGGCTGGTGGAAGGCAGAATAAATATGCCCCCAAAGGGGACCACTTCCTAGTCCTTGGAACCTGTGATGTGTCACGATGACAGAAGGGGCTCTGCAGCGTACGGTAGGTGAGATGGAGATGACCCTGCAGTGTCTGAGGAGCCTCGGTGATGCCGCGTGAGAAAGGCGGGAGGGCGGGGGCCCCGGGATGCCGGGAGAGGCAGGGAAGTTCTCTCTAGAGCCTCCAGAAGGAGCCGACCGCGGACACCTCGTTTCAGTCCAGGGGGCCCACTTCAGACCTCGGACTCTTGAGATAGACGAGGTGTTGTAAAGGTGCAAGGAGCTGGGTGTCCCGGAAGTGGAGCTGGCCTTGAACTCTTCAGAGAGCTGCGTGGGGTGGAGTTTGCCAGCTCTCTTCTGTCGAGGACGCGCTGTGCCAGGCAGTGAGGGAAGGGCTGCACGTGTGGTGGCTCGTTCCCCCCTTACTACAGCTCTGAAATAGGTGCGTCTGAGCCCCCGTTCCATGGCAGAGCAGAACAAGGCACGAGGCAAGTTAACTGAGCCCAGTGTCACCCAGAGCAAGTGGCAGAGATGGGGTTTGGACCCACACCGTCTGGTGTCACAGCCATTTATGATTCATCACAGCCCGTGGACACCATTGCTCGCCCAGGAGTAGTGGTTACTGCTTTCTTATTTAAACACCCCCGTTTCTACCTCACCACCCCAAAGTGGTAAGCTGCAGTTGGCTTCCTCGTCTGAACGTTTGTGTGGTTCACCACATGCTTTGAATATAGAAAGTAGTTGCCTGCCAAAATAGGCTGGGGCCACCGGAGAGTTCAGCAAGTGGAATTTGGTGGCATTAGGAGATGTGGAACGAAATATTACATGTTTTTAAAGTACGTGTCTTCTTCCTTTGAGGATTGCACCACATATTCAGGAGTACTTTTTTTTTTTTTTTTTTTAGCTCTGGCTATATACGGTATATCTATCTACATGGCATAAAACTTGAGTTCTAGCCATTAAAAAAATTTTTTTGTCCTATTTGTTCGTTGTAACCATTTTTGACTTAAAATTCAGAGCATTATGTTTACAGTGCTCTGCTTTATCTCCACCATCCATTACCAAAACTTTCATCTCTCAGGATAGAAACTGCATTCATAATGTGTTGCTTATTTATTTTTATTAGAGAAGTTGTAGGGTAACATAAAAATCCTGTAGAAAACACAACATTGCCATATATGCCCCTCATCTCCCAGTTTTCCATATTATTAACATTGATTTAGTGTGGTACCTTTGTTGCAATTGATAAAACATTACTGTAGTCATACTATTAACTTACTGTCCATAGTTTACATTAGTGTTCACTGCTTGTATTGTGTAGTCCTATGGTTTTAAAATTTTTTTATTCTAGTAACATACAGCCTAAAATTTTCCCTTTAAACCAAATTCTAATATGAAATTTCAGTGAAGTTGATTACTTTTACAATGTTGTGCTACCATCCTCACCCTCCATTACCAAAACTTTTTCATCACTCCAAACAAACTCTGTACCCATTAAGCAACTAACTGCCCATTTCCTATACCCTACCCCAGCACCTGGTAACCTGTATTTAATTTCTGACTGTTATTAATTTGCTTATTCTAAGTATATCTTTGAGATCACACAACATTTGTCTTTCTGTGTCTGGCTCATTTCACTCCACCTGGTGTCTTCAAGGCTCATCCATGTTGCAGCAGTAATGCTTTCATGTGCTCTTGAGCTGAAACAATCCGCCCAAAACACCCGTTGTCTTCGGGGCTGCGGGTGGCTCTGGCATATGGAGCAAGTTCTTTGGAGAAGGCCTGGGTGTTGGGGCACCGGGGACTGCCTTTCCAAGTGCCCTGTCCTGTGGGCGTGTGGGGTTGGGCCGCTGTGTTTCCCCATCAGCAGACCCCTGTTGGGGTCCCCCCAGCGGCGTGGACGCCCCGAGCCAGCTGCATTTCTGCCTCTGTCCTGGATCACCTCCTTTCATTCCTAAGACAGCAGCTTTCACAAGGACCCCGGAACATGGGGTCAGAGGTACCAGAGCCTCGGGAGTCCTTCACTGGGCAGGAGTTGAAAGAAATTAGGTGACTCAAGAGGCTGTCTCCTTGCTTCATTAACTTCCAGCTAGCTGTGGGCATTTATTGTTTTTGCAGCATATTTTGAGTATTTTCCTCTTGGGTCCCCTTCCCTGGCAGCGAATTTGAAGGTACATGAGGTCTGTATATGGATTGCTTCATAGGTAACTTTGGGAACATGTTTAGTTTGTGACGTGACTGTAGCATTTAGAAACTCTAGCAAAACTAGTTTTACGTACAGAAATCTGTCCTTGGTTCCCTTGAGGCATTTGCCTCTTAATCCCCGACTCAAGAAAGCTTAGACAAACGTGGCTTCTGGTCTTAGTAAGTTTTTCCGGTGGCCCCTCTGTTCCCCGGTGCTGCTGGGTCAAGCGTCTCTGCAGCCTTTGGACATCCAGTCAGGGGCGTGATTTTGCACAGATAGTAGACTGAATGCAGAGCCGCTGGTCATCCATCGGGCCTGAGGTTCTGCTGCGGGAAAAACTGGCAGATGAAGAGGCACAAATCCTGGCCTCAGAGACCTTGGTCAGGAGCTACTTGGCACAAACACTAAGGGGCAGGAATGCACAGTTCGTGCCTTGGCCAGCGGCTTGGCAGATAGTGACACCTTCAGGTGAGTTGATTCAGGGCGTCTGGAGAAGGTGTGTGTGGGTGACGTGGCCGTTGGGCTAGTCAGGGGAAAGGGGCAGGTTCTTGAGGTGGCCGCCTGGGCTCCTGCCCGCATCACGCAAGTCCGGCAGCTCCTGTGCTGGGTGGGGGCGCTGAGCAGTGCGGCGCTGACGACAGGAGTCTGCGAGGTGGCAGTTGTCGCCTTCGGGATTAAATGCCATGGGAAGTGCACTGTTAAAAGCATGGCCCCTACCACGCCTTCAGGATTTATTCTGGAGTTGGGGGTATTAACTCCCTTGGGGTATTTAAGTCGAGGAAGATTGAGTGAGGGTCACACATCCACAAGTTCAGTTATTGGGCTGTATTTCCTTTGGAGACCAGAGACCATTATTTACAGCTTAGTTGCTATGTTGATGTTCCCATGATTGATTTTTTTCCTTTCTTTTTCATCGTGAGTGTCTTGGGACACTTGGACATAGTTTTGTTTGAGTCTGTTGTGGCCACTGCTCTACAGGTGATGAGAACAAGACTCAGAGGGTCTGCATTGTCCCACGTGGCAGCCACTAACTGGCACAGGTGCTATTCAGATTTAAGCAGTGAACACTGAGTAAGATTTAGTGTTCATTTTCTAGCACACCGGCCACATGTGGCTCCTGGCAGCTGTATTGGGCAGGCCGCTGTTGAACATTTCCACTGTCACAGAAAGTTCTCGGGACGGTAGACGGCCTGTGAAGCGGGTTTTAGCTTGCTTCTCTAGGTGTATTCGTTTAAATGGGGAACTCCGCCTCATCAGGATGGTTTAGGTGGAAAACCAAGCACTTGGCATCTGTAACAACCGGGAGGAAGGACCCCGGCCCTCGGTGCGTACTTGCTGGTGGTCTCCCTTCTGGCAGCAGGCCCGACGGGTGGGGAGGGGGAGGACAGAGGTGGGGGTATGGCAGGGTGTCTGCTGGTGGAAAGGCGGCTGCAGATGGGGCACGTGTCCAGATACCTAATGCAGGGTGGAAAGTGATGGCACCAGCAGGGAGGAAGAGCTGGGGCTCCGGGAGTGAGGGCAGGGAGGGATCTCGCGGAGCTGTGGGGAGGCAGGCAGGCCCCCGAGGAAGGGGTGCTGGCGCTGGGCCTTCAGGACGGGAGGGTTTGGATTAGGGGAATGGGAATTGCTGGGGCCAGTGGCCAGCCTGTAGGCAGCCTAAGCCTCTCTGTGCTTCCTGGGCACAGCCTTTGTATTTAGTCACTGCTTTGTATCGTACTTCTTTGCTTTTCTCCCGCATTAGGCTTTGGGGTTGGAGGGAGCAAGGGACTGTCATTTCTCTACACCTTGGTTTCACCCCACTCAGAACCAAATAATCAAATGCACTGCATTCTTATATTTTACTTTCAGTCAGGAATGTGCCACAGTGTTAATGCCAATTAACCTTAATTTTACCTGCTTTAGTAACAATATAAAAAAGGATTATGATGCACCTAACCTTTAACAAGTCTTAACGTTCTGATAAAATGTATTAGTAATCATATCTTACTGCGATTTATTTTCACCATGATTTTGTAAATTCATTTTTTTGTAGTAACATATACACTATAACATTTGTCATTTTAACCATAGTTAAAGTATTAAATTCAGTGGCATTGATTACATTTACAGTGCTATGCAACCATCATCTATTACCAAAACTTTTTCATCACCCCAAACAGAAACCCTTTTTTTTTTTTTAGTAGGTACTGGGAATCAAGCCCGGAACCTCGTACATGGGAAGCAGGCACTTACCCACTTGAGTTACAGCCGCTCCCCCTTGATATTTCTTCTCAAGTAATAAGTACCCCCCTCCCCTCAGCTCCAGGAACCTCTAATCTACTTTCTGTCTCTCTGAAATTGCCCATTCTGGAAGTTTCTTTTAAGTGGAATAATAAAATAGTTGTCTTTTTCTGGTGTCTGGCTTATTTCACTCAACCTAATGATTGGAAAATTCAGCCACGCTGCAGAATTTCATTCCTTTTTCCTGACTGAATAATAATTTCCTTGTGTGGATCTACCCCTTTTTGCTTAATCATTCATCTGTGGATGGCCACTTGGATATTTTTTAATTGATCTAAAACATAAAATTAACCATTAGTCATTTTAAATTGTACATTTCAGTGCTTTTTAGTACATTACAGAGTTGTGGGCCCATCCGCACTGTGTAGTTCTAAGGCATTTCCATCACCCCAACAGGAAACTCTGCATAAGTAGTCACTCCTCATTCCTCCCTCCCCAGCCCCTGGCGGCACTGTTCTGCTTTCTGTCTCCATAGACAGGCACCTGTTCTGGATAGTTCATATAAACGGAATCATGCACTGTGTGGCCTTCTATGTCTTGAGTTCTCCTGCTTACCGTGTTTTCAAGGTTAACCCATATTGTAGCATGTATAAGAACTTCATCTCTTTTTTTAAAATTGTATCCCACAACATTTGGAATCTTTCACTCATTAAAATTGATGTGTGTTTATATGAAAATCAGTCTCAGAATTTGTACACATAATCCTCTTTATATTATTGAACACTTGATAAACATTGGCTGCTTTTTTTTTTTAAAGATTCATTTCTCTCCCCTTCCCTCCTTTCCCCCCCAGTTGTCTGTTTTCTGTGTCCATTCGCTATGTGTTCTTCTGTGACCGCTTCTATCCTTATCAGCGGCACGGGAATCTGTGTTTCTTTTTGTTGCGTCATCTTTCTGCGTCAGCTCTCCGTGTGGGCGGCGCCATTCCTGGGCAGGCTGCACTTTCTTTCGCGCTGGGCGGCTCTCCTTACGGGGCGCACACCTTGCGCGTGGGGCTCCCCTACACGGGAGACACCCCTGCGTGGCACAGCACTCCTTGCGTGCATCAGCACTGCGCATGGGCCAGCTCCACACGGGTCAAGGAGGCCCGGGATTTGAACTGCGGACCTCCCATGTGGTAGGCAGATGCCCTATCCTTTGGGCCAAGTCCACTTCCCAACACTGGCTACTTTTTAATTTATTTATTTTTATTTTTTAAATTAATTAATTTATTTTTAATGTTACATTAAAAAATATGAGGTCCCATATACCCCTCCACCCGCCTCACCCCACTCCTACCATAGCCACAACCTCCTCCATCATCATGGGACAGTCATTGCACTTGGTGAATACATCTCTGAGCACTGCTGCACCACATGGTCAGTGTTCCACATTATAGTTTACACTCTCCCTCAGTCTACCAAGTGGGCCATGGGAGGACATACAATGTCCAAAAACTGTCCCTGCAGTGCTACCCAGGACAACTCCAAGTCCTGAAAATGCCCCCACATCACTTCTCATCTTCCCATTCCCACCATCAGCAGCTACCATGGCCACTTTCTCCATCTCAGTGCTACATTTACTTCCATTACTAATCACGTTAGTTCCAGAATAGAGTATCAGTAAGTCTAACCCATACTCTATTCCTCCATTCTGTGGACCCTGTGATGGTTATGTCCACTCCACCTCTGTATGGAGAGGGTGCTTCGATTCCACTTGGATGGTGGATGCAGTTCTCCTGTTTGCAGTTGTAGGCACTCTTGGCTCCCTGGTGTGGTGGTTGACCTTCGTCACCTCCCTGTTAGCTGGCTGGGACTGGCTACTTTTTAAAGCACTTTGTATAAGCTAAAGTATGGGTTAACTTATGCTTAGTTGGTTAAATTATCTTTTAAATGTTTTACTGCAGGTATGTTTTGGAATTTGTTGGTTGTTCTTTTTTGACCCTTAAATTTGTTATTGATAGATGAGAATCCCCCATTAGAATCATACTGATGCTACAACTCTATGGAAGAAAATGAGTTTGTGGTTGCAAGAGACTATGGTAACAGAATTTGTGCTTGATTCAGGTAACTAGACTTGGAATGTGTCAGACACATGGCCCCTCCATTAAGGCTGAAGGAATGATTGGATTACTATGTTCTTTGTTCTCACTAATGATGGAGAATCTATATTTGTGTGTTTGAAGTCACTTTATGGGTAAATAAAGACCAGTTGTGGTACTCCATTTCCACATGAGAGTGCAAGGATTATTTCTTTATTATTTTGAAGAACACATTAAGCAAATCAATTCCAGCTGCAGGGCCAGCGTTTCCCTTGGGAATATTTAGGCGGTCAAGCCTTCAGGAGAAGGGTAAAAAATTAAAACCACCGCTATCTTCTGTTTATTCTTATTTCTCTTTATTAAAGTCAAGATAGCAAGAAGCAAAGTGCTCCTTATGGAAGGAGTTTCTCAATGTTTAAAAAAAAAATTTCCCCTTTATTAGAGAAGTTGTGAGTTTATAGAACAATTGTGCATAAATTACAGGATTCCCTTATACTACCCCACCACCAGCATCTTGCACTGATGTGGAACATTTGTTACAATTGATGATAGCACATTTTTATAAAATTGTACTAGTAATTAAAGTTCATGGTTTAAGTTAGACTTCACTGTGTTGTAGAGGAATTTCATGGATTTAAAAAAATGTTTTCTGTTACCATACATACAATTTAACATTTCCCTTTTAATAATATTTCATATATATATTCATTTCTCTTGCTTAAATGTTTTCAGGGTTAATCTATATTGTAACGTATCAGAACTTCGTTCCTTTTTATCATTGAATAATATCCCAGTATATGGATATACCATATATTATCTATCTCTTCATCAGTTGGTGGCATTTGGATTGTTTTCACCTTTTGGCTATTGTGTATAACGTTGTGATAAGTATCTGAGTCCCTGTTTCAATTCTTTTGGGTATACCTAGGCATGGAATCTCTGGGTCTGCATTCATTCTTTAAGGCACTTATACGGTAATTCAGTGAAATTTCTATTGACTTTTTCTTTAAGACCACGTTAGTGTAGAATAAATCTATATACTTAAGTACATTTTCCAGGTAATTTTAAAAACCAAAATGTTTATTATTTTGAGAAACACATGACTTAAGTGATGTTTCATAATAAACTCTATTATGCAAAACCCTGAAGAATAATTGTGATGTGGGACTCTTGTCCCCGTCCGCCCACTTTCCCATTTTTTTTCTTTATTGAGATATACTTCACAAACCATACAATTCACCTGCCTAAAATGTACGACTCAGTGTTTTTAAGTACATTCAGCGTTCTGTAGCCATCTGCACAATCAATTTTAGAACATTTTTATCACACTCAAAAGAAATCGTGCACCTGTAGCCAACATCCCTAATCCCCCATCCTCCTTTAGCTCTTGGCAACCACTGATCTGCTTTCTGTCTCTAAAGATCTGTCTATTCTGAAATACAACTGTCTCATTTGATATGTGAGTTAAGTTTTAATTTTTAAGTTTTAATTTTTGTACTTCAGTGTAGGACATACAATGCTTGGTATATCTTTAGGCACGTGTGTTTCACTTTTGGGTAGATGAAAAATGCTATTGCATTAGAGTAGATTTATTAGTCGTTTGCTTTTCTTAGAAATTTTCCCTTTGTTTTAGTTGGGTTGCTTCTTGAATTCCAGGGACTCTATATATTCTGGATATTAATCCTTTGGCTATTACATGTTGCAGGTATTTTGTGTCATCTTCTCCAGACCGTCCGCTAGCTCCCACAAAGCCCTGTCTTTGTTGCCAGGCATGCTGGAACAGCTCTCTTGTGCACCCACAGCACTTGGACTGCACTCCTCAGTTTAGCAGATAATGCAGTTGTTCCTCTTTTTTTTTTTTTTTGGTGAAACAGGGCCACATGTATAAGACAGCAGGACAGACATAATTATAAGCTCTTAAACTCTGTGCTATTTTATGCCCCTTCCTGTGTCCAGCACAACATTGAAACCAAATGGACACTCAGTTTGTAACTGACTTGATTGGTAGTTTGCATGATGCCCCAGGGAACAGATGATTTTTACATAATAAACCAAACCAAAAGCCCTGAACAGTTTTATTTAAAGAACACAAATTATACATGGCCTTCTTTGGGGCTTTTTTTTTTCCTGTGTCTGATTTAAATCAGGATTATTTCGAAGTGTTGCGCTGTCATGTTTCAGTCAAGCAGTACTGCTTGGTGCCTGCAGCCTCGCTGGCTTGGCACTGGGCAGGCGTGGGCCCCAGCACCGCAGGGCCTACTGGAGGCGGAAGGACCGAAGAAGCCCCAGTGTAGTGGGGCAGGACTGTCACCTGCAAGTGGAGCCCCAGGCAGCCTCAGAGTGGGGTTTTATCAGCGCACAACGTCATAGAAATAATAAAACCGTAACATTTTAGAATTGTGTGATTAAGCTGCAGTTCTTCTGTTACTAAGACAGAAGGAATACATGGAGTCACTGGGGTAATAGGGCAGGCGTGGCCATCGCCACCAGTCGTCCGAGGACTGGGTCACTTCCGTTCTGGCTCATGGGGAGGGCACCCCAGTCACCCCAGATGGGAGGGGTGCCTTCAGGGCCGTGTGCAGCTGCTGCTTGGTTCGGCTGGCGACAGAGAGAACATGGTGGAATGAAATTCACCCCTCGCCACAGCCTCCAAGCCCCCGTGTGACCCTAGCCTTAGCCCTGCCGGCCTTCTTCCACCTGAAACCTAATCTCCCACCTCCACCCCTTGCCCACCCCCCGGTGCCTGTCTTGGGTCCATCCAGAATGTGCTTCTCCAGCACCTCTGCCGAGCTGCAGGTCTCACGCGGACACGTGCAGGTCTGCTGGCTGGGTCCCTGCACTCTGCCTTCCCTCGCGGCAGTTACCGCCCCTGTGAAGCCCTTACTCGTCTCCTCCCACTAGAAGGGAAGCGCCCTGCAGCCGGGGAGCTTGTCTGCTCCCCACGCTGCTGAGCCCCAGGCAGCCCTTGGCGCTGGAAGGCTCCAGAGCAGTGGGTCGGCCGCACGCAGGGCCAGGGCTGGCCGGGGCCTCCACGTGGCTCCTGCCTAGTGAAAGAGGCATTGGGCCAAGGAGTATTAATACGTCTTCATTCGTCGAGGTATTACTGTAATTGCAGATAACTAGGGTGTACCCACCTTTTGAGGGGGGTGTGAGGAAATCCTTGGCAGTATAACGATAACGGCCTAGAAAGGATCTTTTTTTTTTTTTAATTAAAAAAAAATTTCTTTCCCCTCCCCCTCCCCCCAGTTGTCTGCTCTCTGTGTCCACTCACTGCATGTTCTTCTGTGACCGCTTCTATCCTCATCAGCGGCACGGGAATCTGTTTCTTTTTGTTGTGTCATCTTGCTGTGTCAGCTCTCCGTGTGTGTGGCGCCATTCCTGGGCAGGCTGCACTTTCTTTCGCACTGGGCGGCTCTCCTTACGGGGTGCACTCCTTGTGCGTGGGGCTCCCCTACGTGGGGGACACCCCTGCATGGCAGGGCACTCCTTGCTTTGCACGTGGGCCAGCTCCACACGGGTCAAGGGGGCCGGGGGTTTGACCCACGGACCTCCCTTGTGGTAGGCGGATGCCCTATCCAGTGGGCCAAGTCCGCTTTCCTAGAAAGGATCTTAAACGATAATTTTTGCCAACAGAGTTGAAGTGTTCCGTTTAGGAACCAAGTCCAGAGATTGGAGGCTTGGCTTGGAAGAGGTTTGCTTTCCTTTCGGTTGGGCACAGAGGGAGGGTCGGAGGGCCGGAGGCTTTCGGGGTGTTTCTTATGGCCCACAGGCACGTGGACTGTGTCTGCGCCCCACTACAAGCTTGTTGGCAAACACGGTTCATGTTGCCTGGTCAGCGCCCACTCTTCTCCACCTGGTAACTTCAGGAGCGAGCCGGTGGGTCCAGGAGGGGGTGACCAGCAGGCTGGAGTGGGGACCCGGGACAGTTAGCACTGCGATCCTGACCTAATTAATCCTTTAAACACCATAGCATTTTCCTTCGTGACCTCCGGCGTCTGAGGACTGGGGTTATTCCACTGTCCCTCCTGAGCCCAGGTTTGTCTTAGAGGGAGAATCCCCCAAAGGGGACTGTAAATCACCACACAGCTTCCGATCCTTCCCACATAATTGTGTGCTTTCTAGCAGCATTCAGAAGTCATCTCTTCTGCGGAGTTTCTGACTTGGTAGGGAGCGTGGTAATGCAGCCTCCTTTGGTTGCCAGTGTCCCTGGTTCTGTGGGAGCCCTGGGGCTTCTCTGCCCCCCACCCCGCCCTCCCCGTGCAGGGGTGCCCTGGTGCTCCACCCTCCCTGGGTTGCAGGCAGGTCGTGCCAGTGAGGGCTTATCTAGGAGGCCAGCTTCTCCTGTCCCCTCTCCTCCTCCTTCAGCCCCTGTGATCTTTGTCCCTGTTGAGGGCTGGAGAGCTGGTGAGAGCTCTGGGGTGCCCCGAGGCCCCCCAGCTTCAGGAGAGGGACGCACCTAAATTCCGGCCCTCCCGCTTTAGTAGCCATCACCTGAACCTCTCTGAACTTCAGTGTCCTCTTCAGGAAATCCTCTCCAGGAGGTGTTTAGAACAGAGAGAGAGAGAGCGGAGCTACAGTGTCCCTGACAGCGGGTGGGCTCGCAGGAAAGTGGCATCCTCCCACCGGGCTCCAGGCCTCCAGCCCTTCACATCTGCTGCACATGCCCATGTTTTTGTTTTACCCTTCTTCTTAAAAAAGAAACATTTTAATAAAGGATAAGGACCAGGGTCTTAAAAAAGGTTTCAATGAGTTATCCGGGTGAGCTTCCCCAGTGCCCGCCAGCCTTGCCCCCTCCCTGCCCCCTGGCCCTGCACCTGCCCCTGCCCCTGGACTTGCCCCCTGCTCGCTGACCCTTGCCCCTTGCTCCCTGGCCCTGCCTTCCTCTGACGGAAGCAGCCCCTTCTCTGTGGGGCTTGGAGGTGGTTCTTGGCATGACTTCTTGTTCCTTCCCTTGTGGGGTTCTCGGCTGCCCATTCTTTCTCCTCTCAGCCTAGGGCTGGATTTCTGTACTTGGAGGATCTTGTGGACCGGAGCATCGGGGAATGGACTGTGCTTGAATTCTTGCAGGCGAAGGTGTGGGCTGTGAGGGAGAGCAGGAGTTCCCCTGAGCAGAGTGCGAACGCCTGCGGGCTGGGTGTGGCGCCGTGGAGCCGCGTGGGGGGTGGCGCTTTCTGGTTCTTGGAGGTGTTGTTGGGTTGCCGTTGGAAGGAGCGCGGCTCCTGGGAAGGCTGGACGGGTGGTGTGGAGAGGCCCAGGGCTGTTGTAGCATCGTTTGGAAATGGTGTAAATCATGCTTTAAGGTCTGGAGCTATTCACACGCACTCCATGTGGCTACCTACATGGGCCGGTGTGCGCGGACGTGAAATGGCTGTAATTCGATCATGTATTGTGAATGTTAAGTGTTGTTTGTGTGAGGAAACGTGGGTGTGTGTTGTGCCTACTGGTACGTAGGAAACTTGAGAAGGCTCAAGGAGAAACTGGTTTCCTGTCCCTCCGAGGTGGAATGGGGCAGGCCCTTCACTTCTTTATCCTGACATCCTTGCCTAGACGCTGTGAACCTCTCATTCCTTAAAAAATCCAAAAGGAGGGAAGTGGATGTGGCTCACGCAGTTGGGTGCCTGCCTACCACACAGGAGGTCCCGGGTTTGGATCCCAGTGCCTCCTAGTAAAGACGAGCAAGACAGCAAGCTGACACACTAAGATGACACAACTAGAGACACAACACGCCGGGAGCAGATGTGGCTCAAGCACTTGGGCACCTCCTTCCCACATGGGAGGGCCCAGGTTCAGTTCCCAGTGCCTCCTAAAACAAAAAAAAAGAAAACGAGCTACACAACAGACAGACAGAGAAAGCAGACAGTGAGTGCAAACAAGGGAGGGGGGAGAAATAATAAATCTTTTCCCCCCAAAATCCAAAAGTAAATATAAGTGAGAGGCCAGGGCCTCCGCACCAGTGGTCAGCAGCTTTATTAGTGACAGCCAGCAAACAGGAAACAGCCCGGATGGCAACATGTGAATGGTTCAGAACAAGCTGCGCTGCGTCCAGGGGGGTGAGCTGGTCCGTGGAAGGGAGTGGGTGCTGGCGCAGGCGCCAGTGTGGCTACGTCCTGTGTGCATTTGTAATATTCTCGAAGTGACAGAGTTCTAGAGATGGAGAGCAGGTTAGTCAGGGGTTGTCGAGGGAGCAGGGGAGCGAGGCGGGTGTGGTTATGAAAACGCAGCCTGAGGGGTCCCTGTGGGGTGGAACTGTTGCATATCTCGGATGCTGTGGTGGACACAGGACCCCCCCAGGTGATAACAATTGTCTGGACCTAAATGGACACACAAATGAGCAGGGAAACTTGGGCACATCGAAGTGGAAACTGGCTGGGTTGTGTCAAGGTCAGGGCCCTGGTTGTGTTACTGTCCTCTGGTTCTGCAGGGTGGTACCACTGGGGGAACTGGGTAGAGGGAAAACTGTCTGGATTATTGCAATAACCGCACGGGACCGCACAGTTTTTGCAGAATACAAAGCGTAATTAAAATGGAACCAGGCTGGGAACAGTAGAAATTGTGCAGGAGTACACTTTTGTTTTAAAAGTCCCGTGCAGGGATCACCATGCCCCTTGGCTACGGATTTTGTGTCTGGTTTCTTCCTGCCCGGGGCCTCTTGATTCACAGGAGGCCTCCATCTAACGGGTCCTTGTTCCTCAGAAGTGAGCTTTCCTCCATGAGGAAGGGGCCGTTGGTTTTGCCCTCTGGAAAGAGGCTGATGGGGCCCGAGCCTGGCCCCGGGGTGGCGGGATCGCTGCACCTGTGTGTCCATGTGTGAGGACAGTGCCTGGCCCTGCCTTCCCCTGGGGGCCTCGACCTCCCCTGAAGGTTGTAGGGCCCCGGCCTCCCTCGATGCACGTTCTTGAAGCACATCTTCGCGCCTTGTCGTGGGTCGTGTGTTCTCGGCTCCGGCCCCGCAGCAGCGCCCTCCACAGCACGCCCACCCTGCTGCCCGGCCCCTGCGTGCCTGCGGGGGAGGCTTCTCATGCCTCAGCTCTCAAATTGCCTTTTCCCCCACCCGTAGCTGCTTGAAAAGTTAAGATGGATTTTATGTGGCTGATAATACGAAACGTTTTTCCTTAGTCAGTTTTTTTACACTTTTGAGTGCTTTGCCTTAAAAAAATTTTTTTTTAGATTTCGACACACCCCCCCCCCCCCCCCCCCCCCGTTTTCTGATCTCTCTCTATCCGCTGTGTGTTCTTCTGTGTCCACTTGCATTCTCGGCAGTTCCAGGAATCTGTCTTTTTTTTTAAGATTTATTTTATTTATTTCTCTCCCCTTCCCCAACATTGTCTGCTCTCTTTGTCCATTCACTGTGTGTTCCTCTGCGACCACTTACATTATCTGGCTGCACTGGGAAACTGCGTCTCTTCTTTGTTGCGTCATCTTGCTGCATCAGCTGTCTGTGTGTGCGGTGCTGCACTTTTTTCATGCGGGGCGCGCTCCCTGCGCATAGGGCACCCCTGCGTGGCATGGCACTCCCTGTGCGCAGCAGCACCACGTATGGGCCAGCCCACCACACAGGTCAGGAGGCCCTGGGAATCGAACCCTGGACCCTCCATATGGTAGACGGATGCTCTGTCAGTTGAGCCATGCCTGCTTCCCCTGTGTCTCTTTTTGTTGCATCATTTTGCTGCGTCAGCTCTCCATGTGTGCAGCGCTACTCTTGGGCGGGCTATGCTTTCTTCTCGCAGGGTGGCTCAATGCGGAGTGCACTCCTTGCATGTGGGGCTCCCATACGCGGGGGACACCCCTGCACGGCACAGCACTCCTTGCGTGCGGCAGTGCTGTGCGTGGGCCAGCTCACCAAACAGGCCAGGAGGCTCTGGGTTTGAACCCTGGACCTCCCATATGGTAGGTGGACGCTCTATCAGTTGAGCCACAGTCTGCTTCCCTCATCAGTAAGTTTTATATAATTACTTCCCTTGCTTCCTATTCCTAGACTCAATTGAAGGGCTTTCTTAATTGACTTTTTCCTTTTAAAAATAAACTTATTTTGGAGTAATGTTGGAATAATAGAAAAGTTGCAGAGTTAGTACAGAGCTCCTGTGCACCTCTCGCTCAGTTTCCCTGTTGTTAACATCCTACGTCACCAGGGAACCTTTGTCACACCTAGAGAACTGATGTTGGTACGTCACGATTCTCCAAACTCCACGCTTTGGATTTCACCAGATTTTCTGTAACTCCTCTTTGTGTTCCTGGACCGTGTTGCCTCTGAAGGCAGTTCTCTAAATTGATGAGGTGGCTTGAATGTGTGTCTGGTCCTAACACCAGAATTTTGTTGGGAGCTTTAAAAAAAAAAAAAAGAATGGTGAGGTCAGCCTCCGGAGGTTCTAGGGAGTCTGATGTGGGCTGAGAACCTCGCCCCGCCCCCTGCGCTCAGTGGCTTCTCCTGGCGAGCCATGCAGACATGGCTGGGAACCACAGGCTGGGACGGGAAGGTGAGTTCTGATGGGGCGTGCCCAGAGAGACTGAGGACCAATGCCTACTTTTGTAAACTGCCCTTCCAGAATATACTTGGGATTGCTAACTGAGAAATAGCAGTGGGCTAAAACTGAGACGCAGGGAGATACTGCTTTTCTAACTTATCTTGTTAACCCTTGCTTTAAGTTGTGTTCTTCACCGGGTTCAGAAACATTTTATTTTTATGATTTGTGAAGAAAACAGTCTTTTTTGGAATCGTTAAAGAAGTGCCATGGCCTCAATTCTAAGAAGACACATATAGACCTTGGCAAGAAGGGTTTGTCACCAGCTGTGTGGGGGGAGGCGTGGCAGTCAGTAGGTGCACAGCGTCCGCTCTGTGGTCAGTAGGTGCACAGCGTCCGCTCTGCGGTCAG
The DNA here is from genome assembly GCF_030445035.2 of Dasypus novemcinctus. Classification (NCBI taxonomy): domain Eukaryota; kingdom Metazoa; phylum Chordata; class Mammalia; order Cingulata; family Dasypodidae; genus Dasypus; species Dasypus novemcinctus. The sequence continues at coordinate 64,866,759 of NC_080695.1, forward strand.
ACGGGCAAAGGGGAGTCCTCTTTCGTGGGGCTCCTCTGCAGGCCTCTCCCTGGGGACCACTCCACCACTTTCCTTCTCTTCCTGCCCCTGCCTGTGGAAGGGAGGACAGGGACAGGGAGGGGATGAGGGGACGGGAAGAGGAGGGGGCGGAGCAGGCAGCAGGGACTTTTCACTTGGAATTGGGGGTGAAGGAGGCATGGGTCAAGTGTGCCCTGCGGGGTAGGCCCCGGCGGCTCCGAGGCCAGGCCCTGTGCGCCGCTCGGTTGGGCCAGGAGGCTCTGTCGAGTCGGAGGCTTCGGGGGGCCTTGGGGGGCTGACTGGGCGCCTCTGGATCTGAGCAGGGCTGGGAGCTGGCAGCCAGGGCGCCACCATGGTGGCACGGGAGGGCTCCTAGTCAGGGCCTGTGAGGCTTTAGGGTGGTGTTCCCCCAGCCTTTTGGGGAAGGTTTGGTAAATTTTTGAAAAGTGACAGAAAAACCATCAAAATCCAATAAATAGGAATTTTGCTTGTGTTTCCTGTTATCTCATCCGAGTGAGATTCAGGTGTTTGATTAGTGCTAGGACCATCATCTCCATAGCAGTTGGCAGGTGTTCTTGAGGCTTGTGGTTCTGTTATGACATCACAAATGAATGGAAGTCAGTGGGAAGAAAAATCTGCATTTAAGCATAGGCATCCTCAGGAAAAGTAGTGGGAGGAAATAAAGATTTTATAACTAGCCAAGGTAGCCTTTTTATGGCTTTAAATCTACTCTTTTAAAAAGTATTTCATGTCTTTTTAAAAAAATGTACACATATATAATTATGTCTCTGCTTCTTACCACAAGATTTGTTCTCAAAGGTTTCCCAGTCATGAACAATATAAACGTCTTTTGTATTTCTGGGTTTGATATGTGTATTTTGGAGTGTTTATTTTTTCCCAACAGACATTTCATATATCAGGGACTTTTTTTAACATTTATTTTTATTTCTCCCTGCCCCCATTGTTTGCGCTCACTTTCTGCTCTCTCTGTTTTGTTGTGTGCTCATCTTTTTAGGAGGCACCAGAAACCAAACCCTGGACCTCCCAGGTGGGAAGGAGGTACCCAGTGGCTTGAGCCACCTCCACTCCTTGTTGTGTCATTGTGTTTCCTTGTTGTGTCTCTTCATTGAATCATCTCATTGCATCATCTTGTTGAGTCAGCTCCCCATGCCAGCCTGTCACGTCAGCTCACTGTCTTGTCTGTCTTCTTTAGGAGGTACCGGGAACCGAACCCGGGACCTCCCGTGTGGTAGACGGGTACCCAACTGCTAGAGCCGTGTCAGCTTCCCTATCACGGACTTTGGTCCAGTGAAGGTATTGCCTGTTGTGATTGGCATTTGTCACAAGATGTGTTTCCAGCCTTCTGTTTGAGGTGATTATGTTAGAATTTTAGTTCTTGCAGACATATTACAGTATGTCTGAGAAAATTCCAACTAGGCGAGACATAACTTGCATATAGCAGTAAATAAACATACATGGCAATCTTGCCCGTCTGTCTTTGACAATATAAGGCTGTTTTATTGCCTTATTTTTTAGGGTATTTCTGGGAGCCTGGTACAAACTTTTATGTGGTTATCTGCGCTTTTGTCATTTTCTTTCTGGTCCAGAGATTTACCATGTCTTAATTAAATTTTAATCCTCTTGCTGAACTAACTCATTTATGAATATCTTTTTTTAACTGGGTGCTCAGTCCCCTAGGAGGCAGACTTGAATTGCCAACTTACCTGCAACGTCCCTTGGTGGACTGGATGGTCGGAAGCTCCTTGGGCCCATGCACTGGTGGGCTGCTGAGAGCCACCCCAGCACATAGGTGTAACCTCTTCTGGGGCCGGGGAGGGGGCTCTGCTGCTTAGGCAGATTTTGGTTCAGCTGTAGAGTTTTACTTGCCTTGCCTCTTTAGGGGCCACCTGTAGAGAAATCCTGTCTTAATTAATCCTTGAACCAGATCCCTCATTTTATAAAATACTGAGCTTTTCTTCCATCACCACATTGCAGTTACTCCTATTACCAGCAAAACTGGGGAGCATTTATTCATTTTTCTAACATCTACCCTGTAAGATATCCACAGATATCATGAATTGATTGTAAATTATTGCCATAACTTTTTCTTTGAGGTACCAGGGCCGGGGATTAAACTTGGAACCTCGTATGTGGGAAGCCGGCATTCAGCCACTGTGCCGCATTGGCTTCCCTGTATTTTTTCGTTTGTTTTGCTTGTTGTTTGTTTCTGTCTTTTTTTCAGGTGATACCAAGAACTGAACCCAGGACTTCCCATGTGGGAGCTGGGCACTCAACTGCTTGAGCCACATCTGCTCCTTGCCATAACTTTTGACCAAAAAAATACATCGAGAAGTCACAAACCTGTAAAGATAACTTTTTTTCCCAGCTACAATCTGAATTCATTCATTTCAAAATTTTTTACTTATTATTTTGAAATAATTTCAAACTCTTAGGGCACTTGTGAAAATAATTCGGACCCCTGTACAGAGAACTCCCAAACCCCCAGATACCCACGTCCGCCGATTTTAACATTTTGTCACCATTACCATAGGATAGCATCTGTCTATCAACCAGTCATCCGTCTATTTTCTTAACATTCAAGAGCAGGCTGCACACAGCATATCCTTGAGCACTTAATACTGCCATGTACATTTGCTACGAATAAGGATAGTATTCACTTTTTTTTTTTTTTTAAGATTTATTTCTACCCCCTCCCTCCATTGTCTGCTCTCTGTGTCCACTCGCTCTGTGTTCTGTGTCTGCTTGTATTCTCATTAGGCGGCTCTAGGAACCGATCCTGGGACCTTCCAGAGTGGGAAGAGGGGATTATTCTCTTGCGCCACCTCTGCTGTGTCTCTTATTGCTGTGTCCTCTTGCTGCACCAGTTTTCCGCGTGGGCCAGCACTCTTGTACGGGGTAGCACTCCATGTGGGCCAGCTTGCCTTCACTGGGAACCCTGGACCTCCTATATGGTAGATGGGAGCCCAGTTGCTTGAGCCACATCTCCTTCCCTATTCACTTTCATGATCACCCTAAGTGCAGTCAATCAAGTTCAAGAAATTTAACTTGATTTAAAGCCTTACATTCTATATTTGAATTTTCCTGTGACCCAATAATGTCCTTCTGAGCCTTCTTCATTCTTTGAGAGCCCATCCAGTGTCATGTATTGCATTTGTCATTATCACTTTAGTTTCTTTTTTTAAAAATTGTGAAACATACATATTTTCTCATCCCAGTCTCTCTTAGACATACCATTGAGTGGTTAATCACATTCACAATGTTGTAATATCCTCACCACCATCCATTGCTAGAACTTTCCCCTCACTCCAAACAAACAAACAGACCCTGTGTTTATTTTAACTACCCGTTGCCCCTTCCCCCCACCCTGGAAACTAGTACTCTCCTTTCTCTGTGAGTTTGCATATTCTGATATTTTCTTTGTGGTTACCATAAAACTTAATATTCTAAACCTTAAAAATCTCATTTGCTTTGATGCTGACAATTTCAGTAGTACACATAAACTTCTTTCTGTACCTCATCTCCCCTCCTCCTTTATTACATATTTATACATTGAGTCTAAAGCCATTGATTTTATCATTACATTTTATGAATTTGCCTTATAGATCCTATAGGAATTAAAAAGTGGAGTTACAAATGAAAAAATACGGCAGCACTGGTGTTTCTGTTTACCCATGCAGTCAGTTGTCTGAAGGCCTTTCAGCCTGTGTGTGACACATTGCTTCTTTTGTGGCTTACAGAATTCTCTTTTGTCGGCATTTGACAATTTGATTATAACATGGCATGGAGTGGGTCTATTTGGGTTTATCATGTTTCCAGTTTGTTGAGCATCTTGGATGTCTCATTAAATTTGGAAAATTTTCAGCCCTTGTTTCTTTGAATATTCTCTCTGCCTCTTGCTTTCTTCTTGTGGGACTTCCATAATGTGTTTTGGTATGCTTGGTGGTGTCCACAGGTTCCTCAGGCTTTGTGTATATTTCTTCATGTTTTCCTCCTTCTGCTCCTCAGACTGAATGGTTTCTTCAACCATTGATTCACTGATTCATTCTTTTGACAGCTCCAATCTGCTATTGAGACCCCTCACAGGTTCTTTTGCTGAGGTCTTCAGGTCTGGTTCCTTTTCATAACTTCTCTTTCTCTACCGATGTTCTTTTTGTGGTCATCTCGTTTTCCTGGTTTCCTTTAGTTCTTTGTCCTTGTTTCCTTTACCTCTTTAAAAATCTTTGCTGTGTTGGAGATCTGATCCTCTTCACCAGAGTTTTCTAATTCTTCAGTCTTCTCCTTTTCCTGAGCCATCACTTTTTATGTGTATTGTAATCTTTTCTTGAAACTTGATTACAATTAAAAGGAAACCTGGTCATTTTTGATATTTTAACATGTCACTGGAATTTAGACTCTCAGGCACCTGTTCCTTAATCCAATATCTAGCTAGTTAATGTTATGGCAGAGCTTTTTTTGACTGCCTGGAGCTAACAAAGAGAGAGAAAACAAAACACCTTTCCACCTTTCCAGGGCTCTTTGGATCAGGGTTTTTTAACCTTTTTTTGTTCTCTGGATCCCTTTGCCAGTCATGTGAAAACCACGGACCCCTTACAAAGTCCTCACTATACTGTGTATTATTTAATAAAATACATCACACCAGCACCAACATGTCCCCACAAGAATAATGTTTTTTTGAATTTCAGTTCAAGCTCAGGGACCCCTTTTTAAGAACCCCTGCTTTAGATGGACCTGTGCACATGCTTACCTTCAGGGCTTATCCATATAATGAGTTTAGAGGATAGCTCCAGGCCTCCCTGATACATTCTGCACATGCCATTTGTGTTGGGCATGCACATGTGGCTCTGGAATTCCTTTGTTTACAAGGATAGAACTGTTTCCTCTTTCCTAACAAATAGTTTTCTTACAGTCCCACCCACTCCTTCCACAAGCAGGGCAAATTCTGGGACAGGGAGTCCCTCAGGCCAGCACCAGACAGATTGAGCCATGTATACCTTATATGTACACCAGGGTTACTTGGCTCTCTCTGGAACTGGAACCAGGATCTGAGCTGTTGAGGGGATGGGATGGGTGGGGGCAGCCAGGAGTCAGGAGATCCACCTGCTGCTTTCTTGATTCAGAGCTTGTCCAGTTATGCAGTCCGATTACTGTTTCCTGGAACTTCGAGAAAGATGTTTCTGCAGGTTCTTGCTAGTTGTTCAAAACTTCTGTAGGTGGGCGGAGCCCTGAAGCATCTCACTTTGCCATCCTAGTCAGGGCAGGGCCTCGTTTGATTTTGCTTTTTTAATTTGACTTTTATAATGGGAATTTTATTTTAGGGTAGAAACTTGCAGTTCCGAGGCACCATCAGGGATGCTTTCTCACCAGAGTCAGCTACCACGTGGTGAAGCAAGATGGCAGGCGGCTGTGCTGAGGTCTCTGCCTTCCCTTCCCGAGTGTGGGCGGCCAGGCCTAGGGCTCGTCTCTGTCCAGGCCTCCTCTCAGTCTCAGAGAGACTTCACAGCCGTTCTGCAGCTGTCGGTGTACCAGGAGTCCTCTCTCACATGGCAGGGTCAAAAATGGTAGTTTCTTCTTTCTCTGCCTGCATTTGATTGTATAATCTGATTTCACTGGATCTCATGAAACGCTAAGCTTTGTCTCTGCCTAAGAATAATGGGTCAGTGGAGATGACTCCACGTTCGGAGGTCCTGGGTTCGTTTCCTGGTCCCTCCTAAAAAGAGAAGACAAGCCTGCAACAGACAGAAATGGCAAATTAAAAAAAAAAACCCAACAACGAGGGGGTGGGGAGAAATAAAAAAGAAAATGATGGGGTCAGTTGTAGAATTGACACACCGTGATTTAGATTGCTTGCATTTACATATCCTATTTTAGGTGTGGTGCCTTGTTTCATATTCTGGAAATTGTGTCATTATTGCGTTGGAGCATTATTATAAATCAATTGTAGGACAGATTTGAACTGAGGGAAAGTGAAAACTGAACTTTTAACTTTTAATTAAATTAAAAGTTACACTTAAAACACATATAGATTTATAGTACATTCATGGTATGAGTATATGCCTGCATCTGTGAGTAGTGAAAAATCTCACTACTGCTAGTCTGGCAGAACCTCATAACAGGTTTTCATGTATCACCTTAGTTAAAGGGGAGGGACATAAGAATTTATAGATTTTCATTCTAGTGTACTCCTCCCTTTTTGTAACAAAGGTTGCGTATGACACACATTGATTGAAGTCTTAATTTAAAAAAAATTTTTTTTTTCTGTGTATGTACATTGAGAACTTAAACCTGCTGCATAATATTCCATTGGGATTGCCATAATTTAATCCTTCACAGGTATTTTTTTCTCAAAACATTTTTAAGGGTATGTTAATATTTAATAAAAGAAATAAATGATCAGGATTGGAAGTGATCTTAGCTATCTCTGTCTAAATTTGGGTGGCAGTACTTTTTTCTTGGCTTTAAAAGATTTCTAAAGGGTTTTGAGGTCCTTAAGGGGAGAGAAACATGATTTCCGTGCCATTAGGCACCTGAGAGGCTTTTATTATGTGTCTTCATTGGTGGGGATTTGGAGGCCCAGGCTGAGAAGGGCGCTCTCCATGGTGCTGAACCACACCAGCCCTGGCTGGCGGGAGAAAGGCTCTGAAACTGGAGGCCAAGCACACATCTACCTAGTACGTAAAAAGCACATCTCCCGTTTAGCTGGCTTTTTTTTTTTTTTTTTTTTTTTTTTAAGATTTATTTATTTCTCCTCTCTCCATTGTCTGCTCTCTGTGTTCTTCTATGTCTACTTGTGTTCTCATTAGGCAACTCTGAAAACCGATCCTGGAACCTTCCAGAGTGGGAGAGGTGACCATTCTCTTGCACCACCTCAGCTCCCTGGACTGCTGTGTCTCTTATTCTCTCTCCTCTGTGTCTCTTTTTGTTTCATCATCTTGCTGCACCAGCTCTCTACGTGGGCCACCACTCCTGCGTGGGGCAGTACTCGGCACAGGCCAGCACTCTCCTTGGGCCAGCTCGCCACACGGGCCAGCTTGCCTTCACCAGGAGGCCCTGGGTATCGAACCCTGGACCTACTATATGGTGTATGGGAGCCCAATTGCTTGGGCCACATCTGCTTCCCTAGCTGGCTCTTAATGGCTGTTGGAGAGTGTGACACCTGCGATACAAGGGAAAACTGGTCTAGGCAAAATGGGAAAGTAAGTAGTTCTAACAAGCAAGGTATTCCAATGTGAGGAGGAAGCATTTTGAAGTGGAATGTGAAGTGTAGTCCTTTTGGCCAGTAGACCCTATTTAAATCCTCAGTGTTGCCATAGTTTTTCTCTTTTTCAATTGATCAACCTATGGTCAGTGTAAGAGAATTTTGTGTTTTGAAATTGACTAATCAAAATAGTTAAGAGAGCATTAAAACTAGAGTTCACATCTTACATCTGCAGTACAAATTTCGCTTAAAAGTTTTGCACCTGACTTCTGATTATATGTAAATATTTTTCAAGCCAGATTTCGGCAAACGTTTAGAACGACAGTCTGTCATTCCTTTCCAGATGCTTTCTACACACTACTCATGGTGACATCTCTCACCAATGCCCCGTGCCCCCCACAAACTCTGTCCTGGTGTTTGCATGGATTTATACTTTAATTTTTCATTCCTTATCTGTTGACCCTTTGAGGGTGACTGTTTGAAATTTTTAAAAGACACTGATAGGGAAGCAGACTTGGCCCAATGGATAGGGCATCTGTCTACCACTTGGGAGGTCCGCAGTTCAAACCCCAGGCCTCCTTGACCCGCGTGGAGCTGGCCCATGTGCAGTGCTGATGCGCACAAGGAGTGCCGTGCCAAGCAGGGATTTCCCCTTCATAGGGGAGCCCCACACCCAAAGAGTGCACCCCGTAAGGAGAGCCGCTCAGCGCAAAAGAAAGTGCAGCCTGCCCAAGAATGGCTCTGCACACACGGAGAGCTGACACAAGATGACACAACAAAAAGAAACAGATTCCCGGTGCCACTTATGAGGCTAGAAGCGGTCACAGCAGAACATTCAGCAAATGGATACAGAGCAGACAGCTGGGGGTGGGGGGGGGCAGAGGAGAGAAATAAATAAAATATAAAAATCTTAAAAAAGACACCGATATGTGTCCAATGTGAAAAGTTCAAAATATTTAGTGTTTTGCTATTTTGGATATATATTTGGTAAATCTTTAAATTTTCTCTAGAGTTGAGTTTTAACGTGCAGGAAACTTACTGCAGGATAATGTGAAATTTCTACTTTCCACATGAATTACAAAGGTTTTTAAATTTAAGAGAATTAGAAAGTTGGAGCAGAATAAAGGTTAAATAAATTCCACGTAAAACATTAAATGTCATTGGAAATGGAGCAGAGTGTGTGATACAGCATGTTTTCAAGCTTCAATTAGCATTCTGAATTTAGGAAAAGTTTGTGTTTAGTAAACATCATAGTACCTACCTTTTGGATTAGAATTAGGTATTTTTCATGGTATAATTAGAACTAATTTATTAGTGACTGGAACTCATCAAATATAATTTTACTTAATCCACGAATGGGGATAAAAGCCTTTGAATGTCTTTGTTTTCTTTAAAGCTGGAGATACTGATGACCCACCAAGAATCACTCAAAACCCTGTCATCAATGGGAACGTAGCCATGAGCGATGGCCACACCACCGCGGAAGAGGACATGGAGGATGGTGAGTGCGCACGGTGTGGCACGCCCGGTGGGTGTGGTCCGTGCTTACTCCTTGAGTGCTCCTGGGTTTCTTAAGGGAAACATGTTAAGGTTGTAGCTGAGGAAAGTTTAGGCGCCTGTTTGGGTTTGAATTTCATGGTTGCCTAGCGTTTCCAGGTAAGTTGATTCTGCCCAGCCTAGGCCAGACGACTTAAATGCAGAAGTGTGTAAAGATGGGCGTTGACTCACTCCTGCGGAATTCCAGCCACTGTTAGTATTCAGAACAAGTTTATCTTACTCTCCTTTCCTTTTTGTCTGCAGCAAGATACTTCTAGACTTTGGAACTTGGCTTTCCATTCCATTCTTATTGCAGTGTTTATCAGTTGTTTGTAGCTGTTAATCCCTCCCCACTCCCATTAGGTGTGAGATCAGATTCATGCTTTGGACTTGATTCTCCCACTCTGACTTTTGGTCTGTAGCCTTTATTTGTAGAAGCATATGCACATGCATGAACGTTTGTGCCTAGGAAGTCTTGTTTTTTTTTTTTTTTTTTTTTTTGAGGATATTTCTCCTGTAATTTATCAGATTACGTGACTCGTACATTTGCAAGATCAAAATCCTGAGAAGGTAGCAGCCAGTAATCACTTAATGCCACCCCTGGAATCTTGCAGTGTAATATGAAACCATGTTCTGTCGAAAGCATGTCCATCAATCCTCACGAGGGTTGTGTCCTTCCCAGGGGAGTAACGGGGCAGTTGAAAGAAACCATCAGTCACGGGCTGCACCGCCAGAAGGACTGCTGTTCAGACCTCCTGCCAAAAGTTCAGCCTCCATGAGAAACTGCAGCCGTAGTTGAGAGTTCTCTCACAGTGCGGTTTACCCCCTGGCAGCTGGCTGAGGCAATATCTGAGGAAGGTAAAGAGGCGTGGTCTAAACCCCGCTGCTTTGTTACCTGTGGAGTGCGCTTTCCACTAGGCCGAGGGCGACGGTGTGGGTGCGGTCCCTTCGGTTGCTGGGTGTTTGGTGGTTTCAGCTCAGTCCCCAGAGATGCCAAGAGAGATTGCGAGGGCACGCCTGGGGAGGTGTGGCCAGCACGGGCCTCCAGGCGCAAGTCGGGGTCAATTCTAGTCTCTCGTGGAGCCGTAACTGACCCAGTCAGGGCACTCCCCACGCAGTTCCACGGGGCAGATGCACGCTCATGTTTCTGCATGGTTCTTTGGATGCGAGTCTTAGGATAAGATACAGCATAGGTAGATGGCGGGCCTTCTCAGTCTCGGCCCTGTGGACATCTCGGGCCGTATGGCTCCGTTGCAGAAGCTGTCCTGTGCATCGTAGGATGCCAGCCTCATCCCCCCACCCCCAGCCATGGCACCCAAAAATGTCTCTAGGTGTTGCCAGACGTCCACCAAGGGACAGGACGGCCTGGCTGAGCATCCCAAGGAGGAGGGCCTGCTATCTTAGTAGTTAGTAAACTGCGGTGTTGAGAACCGGGGCGTAGAACAGCCTTTGTGTGGCTCCCCAGATGGAGAAAACTTACTGTGGGAGAACACTTGAGCAGTCTTCAGTGCCCCCTTCTTCCTGCTTTGGAATTTTAGGTGTCTTTTGCAAGGCAGAAGGAGTGGAGGGTGAAAGGTTCCAGTCGACTTCAGTGGCAGGGCAGACCTTCTAAAAGGGTCACTTACTTCGGCTTGCACATCCTCCCCTGCCCCCAGCATATAACAGTTGTTTTTCCTTTTCTTCCCACATTTTGGGGAGGGAGGGTGGAAGGGAGATTTTTCTGGTTCTAGGAGTAGAATTCTTAGTTTAAAGGGCAGCATTTTCCAAGTTGGTACGTATTGTGGAGCACTGCAGGATGCAGTACGCGTGCTATGGAGAGTGTTGAGTTCTGGAAAGGTGGAGGAATGTTAGGTTAAACAGTTTTCTTCGTTGCAGTACTTCTCAGCCCCTCAGTAGGTCAACATGAAGACTTTTCTTTTTGGTTAATGATTTCCCAAGCTGACTTGATACCCACTTTCCCTGAATTTCCTATTAATATATCAAACAAGGACACATATCTGGGAAACCCTGGTTTAGCTTTTTTTGCACCCAAAGTACTGGTTATGTAGAAAAATCCACTTTGTAAGGGAAAGTTCTTGTATAAGAACTTAAAAGCTAGCAACCCAGATTTTTAGAAATGTGCGGTTGAGGTGGAGAGTGTTTGTTAAAAAACCTGTTACATAGAATTTTCTGGTAATACTTGGTTACTCTACTTTGATTTTAGTTTCTCATTCTCCCTTTGTCCTTAGATGACCAAGAGAAGTTTTTAGAGCAAATGCAGCTGCTACAGCTCTAGATGGATCTAGATGTAGATGATTAGTTGATATCTGTGAAACAAAAGTAACTTGGGGGGGATTTAGTTAGGACTTGAAAAGAATTGTGTTATAAGAAACAATTTTATAAAGCGTCGGGTCTGCAAGAGAACCATTTGGGAAAACAACTTTCTAACTTTTGTGAGTCAAAAACTAAAAGCATACACTTGAAAATGGTTAAAGTGGGAAATTCTGGGCTGTATATGTCTTGATACAATTAAAGCTACAACAAAACCCCCACGGTACTGTTACAGCTTCCTCTGCTGTGCGCCTGTCGCTGAAGCCCAGGCTGCTGGGTAGGCCTTTGCCGGGTTAGTGGAAGAGTGGGCACGGCAGGGGCTTTGGACAGGCCGTAGCTACTGCTGCTGCTGCTTCTAGGTTCCTGCGGTCAGAGTGGGCGCTGGGTTTTAAGTCTGGGTAGAGGAGAACGTCAGCCTTTGGCACCAGCCTATCACCCCTTCCTCTGCAGTGGGAAGAAATAGCTGGGCAGGTGGCAGGCAGTATAATTCTGCAGGATGCTGGGGATTCCTGGGAATCCTAAGTGTGTTTGTTTTGTTTTTTTTTTGATATAATTACAGACTCAAAGAAAGTTGGAAAAACTTTTATTCCCATGAAGTCTCATACTGAATTTGCAGACTAGCGTTATTTCCTGAGTCTCTTCCGAGAATGTACCTTGAGCATGGGGTGGAAACCTAGTGGTAACTCAGTGGATGGGGATGAGGCCCGTGTACCCCTGTGCCGCCGGCAGTGGGGCACAGGGTGGGGAAAGGCCACCCCTGCCTCCATGGGCCTCCCCGTGTCTCCAGGCAGTGCCACGCGGAGGTGCGGCTTGGCTTGGCCCTGTTCACGAACTTAAGAATAATTCAGGACTTTAACCGAAGTTTGGAGTTGAACAGAAAAAAGCATTTATACTGTGTATCCATTATGTGTATATTAAAAAATCCCTTATCCTGCAGAGGGTGGGATTGCATCCAGAAGCAAAATAGGTGATGAGAGGAGAGGCCCTGCGTTGGTTTTCATTTGGCTGCTTTTCTCTATGGGTCCTTGGTCTGTAAACCAGGCATGCCAACTCTAATTTTTACTGGGACATGGGTTTCATGAAGAGTTACCTCAAACTCTAGGGAATGACATTAAAAAAAAAAAAAAAAGGAGAATCACTGTGCTTTTAGCAGCAGCGAATCTTGGTTATTGAAACCCACTTCACTTTGTAAAGCATTGCAGAGAAGCCGTTTAACCGGGGAGCCGCAGTGTCCTCCCCTGTGAAGTGGAACGCCGGGCGGCCCCGGCTACCGTGCAGGAGTTAAGTGCTGCACAGGTGTGGTCTGGGTTGTCTCTAAAATGTGCTGCGCTTCCCTCCTGCGCCGTTATGGCGTGGCTACCTTGGACAAGTTCCTGCCCCTCGAAGGGAATAGGGTGATTTCCTTCTAAAGGCCCCTGCTGTGTTTTACATGGCTAAGCGGGGTGACTGCAGTAAGAAAAATGTGACATTGAGGGTTTTTAAATAAAAGGTAAAGTGATAACTTTCCTTTCTGTTGGCTGCTTTGGTAAAGAATACTACCCTCTGGTGAGGACTGATGGACATGTTTCTTAAGAACAAATTCAGTAAGTGACAAACTTGAGCCACTTCTGTACCCCGAGGAGGGATGTTGGTGAGGGTTGGAGGCTGAAGAAGCCCCGGGAGTCCGGCCTCCTGGGCCGAGGGTGAGGATGGCACGTGCTCGCACCACAGTCCCCGAAGACCACAAGTCTCATTTTGTGCTTCCAGAGCCCGGGGGCCAGGGCGGGCGCGAAATCCCAATTCTAAACCAGTTCCTGGTCTGCCAGGAGATAGGTACAGAATGAGGGAGACGGGCGTTTGGAAGCGTTGGTCAGCCCCAGGCAGGCAGGTGGGCTGCAGGACCTTCTTCCTTCAGGCAGGTAGTTTTGTTACAAAAGCATTGAGGGGTTGGAGGCTCACAGGATTAGCAAAGCTGACTTGCAGGTGGAGCTTTGAACTGTGACTTTTAGTTGAAAGTGTGCCAGGAGGAAGCCTTGAGGCCTTAACTTGACCTTGAGTCTTAACATCTAAATTTATAGTATTCCTGCTGAAAAGAAGGAATACCAGCTTTTGCATTTTTAAAAATTATCCCCTGCTGTTATTTCACAAAAGGTGAGCTAATGGAGTTAACGTTCCTTTTCAGGTGAGCTCCTCAGCCACCCTTTTGCCTCTGAGCAGCTGCCGTTTCCAGGGCAGGGGCAGTTTGCACTCACCTGAAGCCCTTAGGTGCCTGGACCTCAGCAGCTGCTCTCCTGTTGCCCTGCAGGCTAAAACTGAGTGTCAGGTCCTTTCTCCCCCCACCCCCCCAAGTCTGCTTCTTGAACAAGTGTTGGTGTGAGCCGTTTCATTCCTTTTCTCCAAAGTCTCTCCACTCACCCGCTGCCCAGGATGACTTGGGAAGTAGGACGTAGTAGGGTGGACACTGCAGGCACTGCCTCAGAGGGAAGGCAGGCGTGCCTGCTGGAAGTCATGAAGAGGGACCCATCCATACAGAAACTGTCATTTCACTGCTTTTAGGCTGTCGATAACGGGAAACGGCAGTTCCTTGTCCAGCGAGTTCACGTTTAGCAGTCGGTGGGGTGGTGTAGACGGTGTGAGTCCGTGTTTGTCAGGCTTTCGGTTTGTCCTAGCGCGTCCCGGGCTCGGGGACTGACGCTGCCTTCTCTTGCAGACACCAGCTGGCGCTCCGAGGCCACCTTCCAGTTCACTGTGGAGCGCTTCAGCAGACTGAGTGAGTCGGTCCTGAGCCCTCCGTGTTTTGTGCGAAATCTGCCCTGGAAGATTATGGTGATGCCGCGCTTTTATCCAGACAGACCACACCAAAAGAGCGTAGGATTCTTTCTCCAGTGCAATGCTGAATCTGACTCCACGTAAGACGGCCTCCATGGTGAAACTACACACCCACAGATAGTTAGGTTACATTATTGGAAGCCAAACTTTACCAGCCTAACTCAGTTCCTTTTTTGAATTCCCTTGCTGCCTCTCCACAGTCCTTTTAGTTTTAAATTGGAGTAAGTATGTTTCCCTCTTTCATACCCACTGGTAGGTATTATATCCAGACCAGAAAAGTGCACTCTTCTCCTCGCCAGTGACACCTGGCGTTGGTGTGTTGGAATCTGCCAGCCAGCACTGGCTGATGATTCAGACCACCTTGCTTATTAATTCGCTTATTCTTAAGCCTGCAGAGCAACTGCCCAAGGAGGAAAGTGTAGTTTTAGAGGGAAGCCCTGAGGCTGGACACCCTTGCGTGGTTGCATTTCCTTGAAGTTTTTACACCTTGGGCCTCTGGTTTATTTTAGAAGGAAAAAAAGGTTTAAACAAAGTATATTATAAAATGCCTTAAAATAGATAAAATCTTGGTCTTTCATTCACATGAAACTACAGATCAGGGGATTCAGATTTTCGCATTTATTTCAAATTCTTTCTACCCATTCGTTTGACCATCAGCATTGATGAATCTCCCCTTCACGTCAGTAACAACTCTTCAGCTTTTAGCAAGAGCCCGGGTGGCAGGGATAGATGGTTGGAGGACCGGGATGACTTTCTCGGCTTTCCATCGGGGAGGTCACGGGAACCACTTCACGCCTCTCCCTGCCACCCCTTAGTCTGCTGCCTTCTGGAGCCCTTCATCCAGGAGGCTGCCCAGAGGACAGCGGCGGTTGTGGATAGAGCCTGGGGAGCCCAGTTCATTCGCTGTCTCTTTTTAGTTAATGTTCAGAAAGTGCCCAGCCAGCTTTGGGGTACAGCGTTTCAGGGGTCAGTTGTCTCATTTCTTTTTTTTTTTTTTTTTTTAAAGCATTTTTATTGAGATATATTCATATACCATACGTTCTATCCAAAAGGTAGGATCAGTGGCTTTTAATATAATGAACACCACAAAAAATTTTAGACCAATTTTATTACTCTACACTCCTTAGCAGTCACCTCTCTATCTCCCTATCCTTCCAGCCCTATGCAACTGCTAATTTAATTCCATTTTTATGCACTGATTTATGTTTGTTTTATATAAATGGAATCATGTAATACATAGTACTTTGATTTTTTTTTATGTTCTGGGTTTTTTTGCCTGATTTGTTCCGTTTCAAAAAAAAATCAGTCTTATATATGTAATATTACCCATATTCATTTTTCAAATGAGGTTACACTATGCTATGCAGTCCCATGGTACATTTTTAAAAGCCCTATTTTAATTGTAAACCTTTAACTTAATGGATTTACTACATGATGAATCTTTTTGGTTTTGAAGCATTTTAAACACTGGTAGAGAAAACTGTTGGTGCTTTTGACATCTTCATTAGTAGACTACACACGGGCAGCCCAAACCCTTTTAGCTTCTTTCTCCATTTAAGGTAACTGTGCACTACCACCACCCTAAAAGAACATGCAAATGGGAATTGTCACCTGTTGGTATTGGCATCTTAAAAATATATATATATATATATGTAAACATCAGTTAAATGTGTTGACTAAGGCTTAGATTCTTTTTTTTTAAACAGGTCTTGGTCTTGTCACGCACAAGCAGTGCTGAAGATAATAAATTACAGAGATGATGAAAAGTCATTCAGCCGTCGCATCAGTCATTTGTTCTTTCATAAAGAAAATGATTGGGGATTTTCTAATTTTATGGCCTGGAGTGTAAGTAACAGTATATATTTAGTCTGAATAATCTGAGCATTATTGCTTGTTCGCCAAATTCTTTCTGTTCTTCAAATCCCTCTTGATTCTAGAATCAAAATGTTTATGTTTTGAAAGGTATCTGTGAAAATATGTTCTCTCATTTCCTAGCTTAGATTCTTTAGCAGGCATCTGGAATCAGATCTCAGCTTTGAGTCAAAGACTGTAAGGTAGTTTGTTCTTTTCCTGATGGGAAGTATTAAGAGAAATAATGCTGGTGGAGCCTCTTCCCTGGGTCAGCCATAGTGCCAGGCAGTTTCACATACTTCATGCTCAGGTCAGTTCAGGTGGGCTCCTCGCCAGAGGAGGAACCAGTCGGATGGACTGAGGAGTGTTCCCTGACCCCCTGAGCCCTTGCACACAGATGTGCAGGCCTTGTGATGCCTCTGGCTCTTCTGTGGCCCCAAGCCCCCTCCCAGGGGCTCTTCAACCCGTTTCTCTTCTGAGAACACTTTTTAAGTCAGCTCAAAGCACTTGAAAACTAGAGGCAAAACTGAGATGTTTTTTGAAGTAGGCGATTGTAATCCATTAAATGCAGGGACTGGGGTAACAGTCCTTTTGGAGTGAGTGTTCATTTGTTCTTCTGCAAGTTGGATATTGTTGTTTTTGTTTGTCTTTTATAGGAAGTGACTGATCCTGAGAAAGGATTTATAGATGATGACAAAGTTACTTTTGAAGTCTTTGTCCAGGCTGATGCACCCCATGGAGTTGCGTAAGTTTTTCTTTGGGCATTACGAAGAAGTGTCTTGTGCTGGAGTAAATAGCATTTGCACATGTTTAACAGAGATGCCGATGTTCGACAATAAGCACCCTCCCTGGGCTTGCCCACCAGAACACATGTCTGGCATACATGGACAATATGCCTGCTTCACAAGGTCATTCATCTAGTTAACAGATTTCTGGAGTCGTCTCTGTGTATGCCAGACACTGAACTAGGCACGGGACTTTAATTCTGGTCAACAAGACTGTTTTTCTGTCCTCAGAACTTGACAACCAAAAGACTGGTTAAGACTAGTGTATAAATATAAGTAGAGCAGGAGTGCTCAATTTGAAGGGGACTGGGATGGGAAAATCTGGATGCATTAAATGCATGATGGCGTGGGGGCAGGGAAAGAGCTGGGAACCTCTAGCAAGTTCTAAATCAGTGTCAGAGGAGGACCTGCAGGGCATGGCTTCTGATCACGGGGGCCAGGGAAGAGGGTGGTCTTGGCCACTGGGCACTGAGGAGGGACAAAGGAGTTCAGTCTGGGGAATGGTGCAGGGAAGGACCCCGGCAAGCAAGCTTGGGTTGGGCTGAGCAGCGGGGCAGAGAGCAGTGGAGCTGAAGGCGGGTGAGGAAGGTGGGACCCAGTTGTACACTAAGGCTTTTTAAGGTGATTGTGTACAGGTGCAACAAAAAAATGTCAGGTAGGAAGAAGCTGAGTGGCAAATACCAAGGCCTTGCTTGTTTTATTCTTGGTTCCCACACAGCCTCCCCCTTCTGGCAGGAGTGTAGAGCGTGGCTGGGATGGAGTGGGGGGCAGTGGGGCGGCCCCGGTAGGAGCTGTGGTGGAGTCCAGGTCGTGTGTGGTGTGGTCTGGGTGGGGCCCCAGGAGTGAAGAGGAGAGCAGGGCTATGAGATGACGTAGAGGCAGAACCTGCAGAACCAGCAGCTGATGCCGGAGGAGTCAGAAGCCAAAAGAAAGAGTGGGTGGTTGCACATTCAGGGTGGGGAAGCAGGGAGCATGGGTGTAGGAGTTGTGTTCACTTACCAGTGCATGGGTGTAGGAGTTGTGTTCACTTACCAGTGGGCTCTTGGGCAGGGCCCCTAGGCTGTGCCAGAGAGAACTTGAGGTTGTGTTAAGGGGGGGCGGGTTGGTGTTAATGCTGCTTGTGAAGTCCAGGAAGGCTGAAGGTCACACCATCGGGACCACCAAGTAGAGCGGCCGTGAAGATCTTCCAGGGACTAAAGGAGTTGGATAACCCTATGGAGGGCCATGGAGTGCCCGTAGCGTCGCACCCTGCGCTGGGGCTCCTGGTGAAGTGCTGGCGTTTCCTTTATAGCTAGAGGCTTGTGCACGACAGTGACCTTTTTAGATCGCAATGTGGCGGTTAGTAAGCGAGAGCCGTGTAGAGGTTTAGGTCTTTTGATCCCATAATTCATTTAGTCTACGGAAATAATTCAACAGCAGGTTTCTGTCTCTTACCCATTTCTTGTCCGGGCTCTGCTGAGCAGTCCCTTGTGATGACCCACCTGCCCCATGTGAGCGTTCATTTGATTCTGACGTTGACCTTCATGGGGATCCAGAGTGAACACGGGTAGTCTGTGTGTTCTTGTGGTTCCTGGCCTGCTGAGGCAGAGTGGACTGTAAAGCAGCCTTTTGAGATAAAAGATACTTACAACATGATATGTCCTCTGATGGGTATTGTGTAAAAGAGAGCTTCACTCTCCCAAAAGGCAATTAGTGAAGTATTTTGGAAATTTTTAAGGTATGGCTTTGTACTTCCTGCCCCCCACCCCCCTTCCCTTTCTCCCATGTGTACCTCCTTGCTTGGGAGGTGGGGCCCTGTGACGCTGGAAACAGCTTGACCCAAGGGCCCTGTCGTCCTATCAGCAGATTCCTAGAGAAATGTCCCATGTGGCTTCCTGAGGCCTGAGGCTGTCCCCAGGGAGCACCTTCACTGTGTCCCAGGATTCTTGGCAACTAACTCTGAGGAGGTACCGGGGATTGAACCCAGGACCTCATACGTGGGAGCAGGTGCTCGACCACTGAGCTACACTCGCTCTCCCAAGACCAACTCTTTTTCCCTCAGAGTTCTTTTTGGAACCCAAGAAAATGAAATGCCAAACATGACTTGTTAACTTTCATATCAGTCTTAACTGGGGAGCAGAAACCAGAATTTACCTTGGGTAGTTTCTTAAAAACATGTGCGTAGGTTGTGCTTGAATATTGGGGTGCGGACCAGCGCACGGTAGTTCTCATTACTTCTTTTGTGTGTCATCATCATGCCCCACCCCCTTTTCCAAAAGCTTTCCATGTGCTTATGATACTCGTATCTGACTAAAAAACTGGCTTGGAATTTTCAGCCGTCCCAATCAAAACATTTCCTATTTCAGCGATACTTATCCCATTCAGCCATTGTCACTTAAACCTTTTTTGATGATGATTGTTTTCAAAACAGCTATCTAATTTCAGAACTCTCGGGTTTTACACACAGAGACCGCATTTTAACCATGGCCGTTTGATATGCCTGAGTACCTCAGTGTGTTTCCAAGACTAACTCGTGGAATCACGGGGCACTGTTGACCCTGAACCTCAAAATCCTGTCTTCTCTGGTCTTGAGCACACTTGATGGGATTGTGTTTGTGTTTTTTTTTTTTTTTTTTAAGAGCAGTTTTACTGAGCTATATTCACATACCATTCAGTTACCCAAAGTGTATACTCGATATCTTTTAGTGTTTGATTTTGTCTTTTGCATTATATACAGCACAAGATTGAAGGGAGGGGAGAGTGTTCTGCTTTAAAGTGGCATGCCTTTTAGCTTTTTTTTTTTTTTTTTTAATTTACTAGCAGAAAATCTCCTTTTCTCTCAAACCAACCACCACCAAAAAAAAAAATCTCTTGGGGCTTAGAGCTCTGAGGTGAAACTCACCAAGTGTACACGCCTGTCTTTTCCTGTGTCCATATCTCCCTGCTGAAAAGCTGGGGATCAGCTGCCCCTGTGTGCCCTCTACTGTGTGTGCAGCAGAACAGCCCTAGGAGGCAGGCTTCCACTACACAGAGCTAGAATTTCATCAGTATCTGTGCTGACTTCCAATCCTGAGATGCCGGGATTGAATTTGCACTGGTCCAGGCACTCGGGTGAACAGAAGCGGATGGGTGACTATTGGGCGGAGCCACGTGATAAGACCTGGCCTTTATTTTCCCTACACCTCGAACTTGTCTTTCAGGTGGGATTCAAAGAAGCACACGGGCTATGTTGGTTTAAAGAATCAGGGAGCCACTTGTTACATGAACAGCCTGCTGCAGACATTGTTTTTCACAAATCAACTACGAAAGGTAAACGGGTGGCATTTCTCTCCCCTCACCTTCCACCTCTCTGTTTTCTCAGGTGTATTAAGGGTTAAACAAAACCCTCTTAGCAACTTTCTCTTTCCCAGAGCTTAGACTAGTCACCTGCTTTTTAGGCTAACTTTACTACAACTGATGCAGTTTTACAGGGGTAACTTTAATAAACTGTCCTAGAAATAACCTTATGATATAATGGTTGTTTTTAAAACGTAAAAACCATTGGTAGCAGCATGTGAATAATTTTAGTAGTATTTTGGTTTTCATCAAATCTGTTCACAAATAATAGTAAGCTTTAAAATGTTACTCTAAGAAGTAGCATGAGATGAGTGATTGTCTTTGGTGAACTACATTGGCGGTTAGTTTGTGTATGTTTATGTATGTATGTGTGTGTATGTATGTATATGTGTGTGTATATATGTACACACACACATACTTGTATTTTCCAAAATTTTATAGTGTTAGAAAAAATTCCTGACCTATTTGGGGAAAGCTCAAAGCCTGAGCAACTAAATCCCTAATTAGAGATGAGAGATGATGCTTTCACATGAAATTAAATTCTTATTTCTAAATAATTTCTTTTAGGCTGTGTACATGATGCCAACTGAGGGTGACGATTCATCTAAAAGTGTCCCTTTAGCATTACAAAGAGTGTTCTATGAATTACAACACAGTGATAAGCCTGTAGGAACAAAAAAGCTAACAAAATCATTCGGGTATGTATGAGAAATGTGCCTTTTCCATTCTGTTTTCTTTTTTAAGGACGAATGAGTGAAGCACAGAGCATGAGGCAGGCATTTAATTTAGGGAGACCATTTAATTACATCAGTGTTTTTACCGTTGTATTTTGTTTCACTTCTTTGGAAATAGAAGATTTGTTTTAGAATTTTGCTTCACTGCTTACGGTTTTTTACTTTTCAAGAAAAGAATCTATAGACTTTTTTCACTTGCATGTACATTTACTGCAGACGTCACTGCCCCAAGCAGTAGGATTTTCAGAACAAGATAGAAAAGTTGTGGGCATTTTGCTATTCACTGATAAATTCTGTTTATCTCCAATAATCTACATAAAAAATGAATTTAAGAATAATGGCATATTATTCAGGTTTAGTTTTTAAATCTAAGTTGCTTTTTAACTTACTCTCTTTTGAAATTTGGAAGTTTAAATGTAGGTGCTCATTTTAATATCTTTCAAAGGTGGGAAACACTTGACAGCTTCATGCAACACGATGTTCAGGAGCTATGTCGAGTGGTAAGTTTCAAGCAATCATTTGTGTAGTTCTGACATTTAATATTTTGAACATCAGAAGTTGGTACTGAGTAAAACCTATCAGACCTACTTCACATCACTCTAATTCAAGTACACCCATCTTTGTTCTTGACCACAGCTAGGCTAGTTAGATAAAGCAGGATCTGTCTAGTTTAAAAGCCAGAAAGGATGAGAAAAGGAATAACTTTGGAAGTGAAGTATGGAGGCTTGGCTTTAAATGGTAATAGGTAGTAGACTTAATCTGTCAGACATGCAAACACACCCGCGTTGTCGGAGAAACGGGTTGACTTAGGGAGCTGTTCTGATTGGCCTCAGTCGCTTGGGGTTAGTGGCTTCTGAGCCTTCCTCTGCACAGAGGTTGACCCATGTTGGTGGCTCTTCAGTGCCCTCACTAGTTGGCAAATTTGTGTTCTTCCGTTTGTGATTCGTCTTCTCAGAAACACACACACATGTACGCACATGAAATGGCTATTCAAGGTGATTGGCTGGGCAAGGTGTGTTTTCTTTTTTGCAGCACTAGCTGGATTGAATCCAGTGCATTAAATATCCATGGACAAACCAGTCAATCCTGTTGACAGGCTCAGCCTCATTAATGCCTTGGTGTGGACCATTCGAGTTGAGTTTAGTGACCAATTTACATGATTTCCACAGAGGTAAAATGACTGTAAAGTGCATCTGAAGGCACTGCAGATTACTAATGCATTCCAGAGGCTGTGTAAAGGGCTTCATCTCAACTCTTGCATGTAGATACTTTTGTAAATACCCAACCAAGGAGGAAGATTTTGTATGTGTCTTTGATAATTGCATGCCAAGGGTCATAATATTTATAGTCTGGAATTTCTTTGGCCATTGACATTTCCTAGTCAAGTTTCTAAATATACTGCTTTCGAGTTTTTTAAAGCCAAAACCTTTCTCTTTCAGTTGCTTGATAATGTGGAGAATAAGATGAAAGGCACGTGTGTAGAAGGCACCATACCTAAATTATTCAGAGGCAAAATGGTGGTATGTGAGCACCAGTTTTAAAGAAAGATTGCAAAAAATTTTCAAATGCTGATTTTTTTGTCTTAATACTGAAGACATCTTATTTTCCACATTCGTAGTCCTACATCCAGTGTAAAGAAGTAGACTATCGATCTGATCGAAGAGAAGATTATTATGATATCCAGCTAAGTATAAAAGGAAAGAAAAATAGTAAGTTTTGTTTGCTAATGGCATGAACTTTTGATAATATTTGCTTTGATTTTCTGCTTCATTTAAACAAGAGATTTTTATTGAAATAGAATGTAGACACAGAAAAGTGGCCAAATCATAAATGAGGAGTTCATCGAGTAAGGACACACTTGTCCAGCCCACCCAGATCGAGAAGTAGAGCATTTACCAGCACAGCAGAAGCCCCCTTGTCCCTTCCCAGCTGCTACCTCCCCCTCCTCAGAGGAAAGCACTGTTTGTGCTTCTGACAGCTTAGATTAATTTTGCATGTTTTACTTTTTCAAGTAGAAACCATGGCGGGTCTTTAGTCTTTGTGTCTCATTTCTTTTGCTCATCATTTTACTTGTGAGGTTTATCCAGGTTGCATGTAGCAATAGTGTCATCATTTTCTTTTCTTTATAGTTACTCCATTTTACAGATAGACCACAAGGTGTTTTTTTGTTTTTCAGAGATTTGTTTTTTTATTTATTCCCTCCCTCCCCCGTTGTGTGTGCTCTGTGTCTATTTGCTGTGTGTTCTTCTTTGTCTGCTTGCATTCTTGTCTGCACACCTGTAATCTGTGTCTCTGTGTTGCGTCATCTTGCTGCATGAGATCTCCGTGTGTGGGACCACTCCTGGGCAGGTTGTGCTTTTTTCCTTCGCGCTGGCTAGCTGTCCTTGCGGGGGCACACTCCTTGAGTGTGGGGCTTCCCTACATGGGGGACACCCTTACGTAGCACGGCACTCCTTGTGCGCATCAGCACTGCGCATGGGCCAGCTCCACACGGGTCCGGGAGGCCTGGGGTTTGAACCCTGGACCTCCCATGTGGTAGGCGGACGTTCTATCAATTGAGCCAAATCTGCTTCCCCAGAAGGTATTTTGTAATCATTCTTATCTTAATAGATACCTGGGATGTTTTCAGTTTCAGGCTGTTAAGTGTAAGGCTTCCTGACTGTTCTTGAACCTCTTTGTTGCACAGGTGTTGTCTATGTTGATCACCTGGGCGTGAACATGCTAGTACAGGGTTTGCTTATGTTGAGTTTCATAGAGAATGCCCACACATTTTCCAAAGTCATACGAGTTTCATCCTCACTGGTGTGATGAAAGGTGTGAGAGTCTCCCACGGCCACACCAGAACTGGCAGTTCTCAGGCTTTGAAATTTGGGGTGGGGGTATATTATATACAGGGTTTTTTGTTTTGAGGTACCTGGGGTCAGGGATTGAACCTGGGACCTCGTATATGGGAAGCTGGTGCTCAGCCACTGAGCCACGTCTGCTACCTCCGTTCCCTTACTGCAGTTTTAATTTGCATTTCCCTGAAGATCTGAGATTGTCACCTTTTCAGATGCCTATTGGCGATTTGGGTATCTTTTGTAAAATGTCTGTTTTAAATTATTTGTGTTTCATCTATTTCTAGACTCTTTATTCTGTTCCATTGGTCTTTGTTTTGGTTACTTTAATATTCCCTGATAAAAGATATTAAGGCTTTAATTATTAAAGTTATCAAAACTATCTTAACCATTTGTAACGCTCTTGAGAACCCCGTATTTGTGTTTCCAGAGTCGGCGCCTCTAGGTGGGTTCGTGAAGGTGCTAATGGCACATTGAACTAGCCTGCAGCAAAGAGCGAGCATTTCTAGCTGCAGTTTTTTTCCATTCTCCTCTAGTATTGATAAATATGTTGATAGTTAATACCTGTGTCACCTGTTAAAGTTTTCGTGCTCACCCTGGCTGACTCTCTCTTTCTCTCTTTAAAGTATTTGAATCATTTGTGGATTATGTGGCAGTAGAACAACTGGATGGCGACAATAAGTACGACGCCGGGGAGCACGGCTTGCAGGTAACTTGGATGTTGGGTACCAGGGTTGTATCGTTTCCCTTTTTTTTTCACATCTCTTGCCTATTAGCTAATTGAAAACCCGGTGGTCCCTTTTTTTTTTTTTTAAAGATTTATTTATTATTATTATTATTTTTAATTTCCTCTTCCCCACCCCAACCCCAGTTGTCTGCTCTCTGTCCATTTGCTGTGTGTTCTTCTTGTGTCCGCTTGTATTCTTGTCAGTGGCTCCTGGAATCTGTGTCTCTTTTTGTTGTGTCATCTTGCTGTGTCAGCTCTCCATGTGTGCAGTGCCATCCCTGGGTAGGCTGCACTTTTTTTGTGCATGGCATGGCACTCTTTGTGCGCGTCAGCACTGCACATGGGCCAGCTCCACACAGGTCAAGGAGGCCCGGGGTTTGAACCTTGGACCTCCCATGTGGTAGGCTGATGCTCTATCAATTGAGCCAAGTCCTCTTCCCAGTCCCAAATTTTATGTTCTGGTTTTCAGAACAGGAAAGGGCTTTATTTCCTAGTCTGGAGTGATGAATCGAGAGCTCTGATTCTGTCATTTTTTGGTTGAATGGGAAGGAGCAGGGAGGCGCTGACGGGACAGTTGAGCTGCAGTTGTTCTGCGGGTAGAATGTTGTCCTCTGGTCTGAGGACCTGTCCTGGCCTTGCAGGAGCTTCCTCCTTAGTCTCTCCTCCTTACCTCATGGTGTGGGTGCTGGGGGTCATCCTCAGGTTCCCTGGGTGATAACATAAATTTCAGTCACTTTTTTTTTTTTTTTTGGAGAAGTAGACAGCTTTATTGGCAGAAGCGGGGGAGCCAGGGTGCACGGGCTTATGCGCGATCTGTGAGCGAGTCCCTTCAGTCACTATTTAAATTTTTTTTTTTAATGATGCAATTATGATTTTCTGAGGATCCTGGCTTGTAGAATGGGGGTTCTGTTCCATGGATACTTGGTGGCCCTCCTTGTTTTCTGGGCTCCTGGCAGAGCAGTGAGCCTGGTGAACGAGAATGGGATAGGACATGAGCGGCCCTGCCGTGGGTCCGGCAGGCCAGCCGAGCCCAGTGATCGCCGTCTGGACTCGGTTCAGCGCGGGCAGCTGCTTCAGGTGGTCCGGCTCGGGGCTGGTGATGGCTCGCGGGTCCACTCTCCTGGAGCCACAGACCTGGTGTTGTGCCGCTCGGACCACCGGGAACACCAGGCCTCATAGATTTGAAAGGCGTGCCTGGAGGCTATTTAGGTCAGTGCCCGGAACTTGTCTTGTCCACTCTGGATATTTTGGGGTCTGGGTAAACGATATATATTTTAGAATTGTACGTTCCATGGATGGTGGTAAAGGAAAAGAATCATTTTATCTTGGGAACTGTTTTAAAAGCACACCATTTTGTGGAAAGCAGATGTGGCTCCAGCAGTTAAGCGCCTGCTTCCCACGTGGAAGTTCCTGGGTTTGGTTCCTCGTGCCTCCTAGAAAAAAACAAAAACAAACAACGAGCAAAACAAATGGGGGGAAAGAGACAACTCAAGGGCTGTAATGTGGCTCAGTGGTTGAGTGCCGGCTTCCCATGTACGAAGTCCTGGGTTCAGTCTCCAGCCCCAGTACCTCAAAATCAAAACACAACAAAACCACCATTCCTTTGTCTGGAGTAGGTTCCTGGGTTTTTGTTTTCATCTTGGCAGAAATATTGTCCTCTTAAATGGGCTCATGCCCATTGGCACAGCTGCTGGTCATCCAGGGGGTTGCCCTCCAGCAGGTTCTGGGCATGTGGGTTTTTACAGCTCAGGAGGAAGGCAGGAATTGGCACTACAGCTGGTAATGAGACGTGTGATGAATCAGGTCCTGTGGCCAGGTAATGGCTGAGATTACCCCCGGGGCTTATGTTCATAAACAAAAAAGAGTTGGACGAGATGGGGCAGAGGTGAAGAGAGTGATGGAGAGCGGTAGAGGCAGGTGCCGGCCCAAGAAGGTTTTGTTCAGAAGAAGAGGGTGGGAGGTGACCAGTAGCCCAGAGGCCGGCAGCCCCTGGAGAAAGGCCGTGTTGGTTGGAGACCTGACTGATGTCTCAGTCAGAACATTTTTCATGAAGCACAGTGAACAGTAAGCAAAAAGCATGTGCTTCCAAGATGCGTGCGCCTTGGGTTTTGCTCTGATAGAAATGTCCCGAAGAGCTCGCGGGGGAGGATGCTGCTGCTGCTGAGCTGCCAGCCCGTGGCCACTCACCTGGACTTGCTCCGCTCAGGTGCTCCATGGGCGTCCCTCATCGCACTTTTATTGTTGTAGTCACTGTTTTTGGCTTTTCCATTGAATGATTTTTTTTTGCGCATTTTTCCTTATTTCTTCACAATATATAATGACAGAGACCACAGCACATGACTAAATCTTAATTTACGTAATCTTTCCCTGTTCTGGGCATCAAGAGAGAACTAGTTCCAAGTAAGCGGAATTCTCACAGGCATGCTATTACAGCGTTATTTTAAAACCCAAGGAAACCAGATAAAGACCTCAGCAGAATTTTGTGGTTTTTTAAAAAGATTTAATTATTTACACTCTTCCCCCCCCCCCGTGCCCTTGTCGTGCTCTCTCTGTCCATTCTGTGTGTTCTCCTGTGTCTGCTTGTGTTCTCTTTAGGCAGCACCGGGAACTAATCCTGGGGCTCTCTGGAATGGGAGAGAGGTGCTCAATCTCTTTCGCCACCTCAGCTCCCTGGTCACTGCGTCACTTACTGTCCCTCCTCTTTGTCTCTTTCTGTTGCGTCATCTTCCTGCGCCAGCAGTTGGTACGGGCCAGCTCACCGCACAGGCCAGCTCACCTTCACCAGGAGGTCCCGGGAATAGAGCCTTGGCCCTCCCATATGGTAGATGGGAGCCCGGTCACTTGAGCCACATCTTCCCTCAACAAAACATTTTATAGGCACCCTGGGCGAATACTTAACCCCCTGGCCTCCCCCCACCAGAGGGTCCCAAACATGTCCCGCACTTGGTGAAACGCTGCTGCTTTCATTGCTTCACGTAATAAGTAGAGGTGAACTAAATTTGTGTTTCTTTTTCAATGTTCAGGAAGCAGAGAAAGGTGTGAAATTTCTAACGTTGCCACCAGTGTTACATCTACAACTGATGAGATTTATGTATGACCCTCAGACGGACCAAAATATTAAGATCAATGACAGGTAATCTATGTTGAAAAATACAAGTTGGGATTTACTCCTGATCCTGATTTGGGGGTTTAACCTCAGTGCTTTGTGTAGTCTCTACATTTTCCATCTCTGATATGTTTAGATTGCCCTACTACCTAGGTGTCTCGCAAGAATTGTCATTTGGAAGGGATGATTTCACTTGAGTGAATCTAGAGGCCACTCCCTCCAGGTGGCCTCTCTCTCTGCAGGATGCCCCGCCTGCTCCAGTCCCCTCTGCGCTGTGGCAGGTTGCTGTCTGTGGAAGCAGGGCCCTTTCTCCACCACAGATTTTTCATTTACCAGCATGTCCAGCCATGGATTGATGGCATTATATTTGTTTAAATGGAATTCTCCAAACTTTTACCATCTTTCCGTTGGTGTTGAATGTGCTAGAATTTTCAAGAATGCCGAAGTAGATGTGCGTGTGTGCTGACATTCTAGGTGGTTAAAAATACCAGATAGGAGTGACGTCACACACTACTCTGTCTGGCGTAGAGTACAGGATGTTTTATCCGGAGGAGTCTATGCACTTATGTTGCGCAGGATAGATGTTGGCCAGTCACCCTTCAAATTGCAGGGAGAGTGTGGCCGAATCAAAGGACTTAATGCCAGCGGGTCTGTGCTCCCCTGTTCTCGTCCTTTATTTAAAGGATATGTAAGAAGCAGTCTCAACTATTTCAAAATACTGGATTTCACATGAAAATCCAGGTTTCCAGCATGTCTTAGGAAACCAGAAGATCACCAGCTCTACCCCAGAACTCCCAAGGGTGGTGGGTCAGCCCTGAGTGCCCCCTTCCTGCGGTGCCATGTGACCTGCACTCGGCTGTGGCCCCCACCTCCCTGCCTCCCCTTCCTTGCTCACCTCTGAAGGCCTTTTGATATGGCAGCCCTGAGGGTTAAAGTTGACCATGAAGCAAATAACTTAGAACCAAGGCAAGCTCAGGATTTCTTTAGAAACCACAGGGTGGTGATTCTTTTGACACCTCCTGGGTTTGCAGCCTGCGGCTCACCCTTAGCTGGCTGGCTCCTGGGCTGCAGAGCCCGTCATCAGCGCACGGGGAATTACTCTCATCCTAGAAATTTGACAGGGTGTCTACTACAAGACAGGCTGTTATATAATGTCCTTGAATTGAAAACTCATGTTAGAGATCCTATTGTTTCCTAGGACTTTTTTCCCAAAATCCAGCTTCAGATTCCAAATCGACATGTGACTAATGAACTTGTTCTGTTATGCAGGGGCTAACTCAGGAATAGTTGAGAGGGCCTCCAAGGCAGGTCATACTTTTCCCAGTAAGGAAGAGCCATTAAATAGAAGGCCTTAGCCAACGTAAAGCCCAAAGGTGAAGTGTTTTCATGTAAATAAAAGCTGCATTTCTTTAAAAATATCTTTTAATAGGTTTGAGTTCCCTGAACAGTTACCGCTGGATGAATTTTTGCAAAAAACAGATCCTAAGGACCCTGCAAATTACATTCTCCACGCGGTCCTGGTTCACAGTGGAGATAACCATGGTGGACACTACGTGGTCTACCTGAACCCCAAAGGGGACGGCAAGGTGAGTGCCGGCGGGGGCGGGGCTCACGTGGCAGCTGCAAGCCAGCCCCCTCCCTCCCGCCGGGCGGGCTTGTTCTAGGGTTCTTCCTGGCCCCTGGTAGGCACTGCGTCCTCTGGCTGCTAAACCACCTGCTGTCTTCCTGCCCTGGTCGTTGCTGACACCGGAGCAGTAACCAGTCAGGGAGGTGTATGTTATGTGGGCGTCTCTTTATGAGTAGTGAACTTGGGGCCCTACGGGATGCCTTTGTACCTGAAAGGAGGTGCTTGTTTTCAGCTTATTAATAATAACAGAATAATGGTCCAGTCTTGGCCTGGGTAGAGTAGAGATTGAGTGCATGCCCCTTGGTCAGCTGTGTGTGATGCTCCATTGTTCCTTTTCACATGAACCTCGTCGTTCAGTCTGGCACCCCTAGCCCTGGAAGTGTGGGCAGTGCCCAGGATGTGCTGCCCGTTTGGCAGGCGAGGGTCTTGGTCTGTGTCAGGCCCTCAGCGTCCTGCCCAGCCCCTGCTGAGGGAATTTGACGGACAGATTCCCAGAGCCCCAGGCCGCTCCGAAACGCGGCACAGAGCACCTCTAACTGTGGGGTAGAGGCAGTCCCGTTTAAATGGCTTGACCCAGGATGCGGAAAGGCTGGAAGATAACTAGCGCGTGCGAGCTGTGCTTCAGGCCCTTGCCAGCGCAGCAGAGTCCGGGGCAGGAAGAAACATCTCACTTAGTTTATAACTACCCTCTTAAAGTTCAATTTCACCAGCCGAGCCGTGTATGCTCTCATCTGGCTCTCTTAATTCCTTAAGGAGTTGGTAGCATCGGTAGATGGAGCCTGAGAGAAAATGACCTGCTTGAGTAAATTACCGCAGCTGCCGGCGGCTGGGTGCTAGCAGTTCCAGAGAATGTTGAATGGGCAAGACGGCAACGCCGATGTGTTTGCTGGGAGGGCGGGTGGGCGGGCGAAGGGTCCGGGGCATCGGAGATGTATTGTAGGAAAATGCCGCCTTGCGGGCCGGGCGCTTTTCACGGTCTCATTGCTTTTCTTTGCAGTGGTGTAAATTTGATGACGACGTGGTGTCGCGGTGTACTAAAGAAGAGGCGATTGAGCACAATTACGGGGGTCACGACGACGACCTGTCTGTCCGACACTGCACTAATGCATATATGTTAGTTTATATCAGGGAGTCAAAGCTGAGTGAGTAGAGCTGGGTTTTGTGTTCCTTTCCCTGGTGAGCTCTTCGAGGTGAACCTGGAGTCCCTCCTCTGGCCTTGGCATTATGTACCACCTCACGGTGGGCCGGAGCTTATAGCCCGTCCACATACATGTCCTGCCTGTTCTGCTAAGTCACAACATCATAAACGGGCTGGACCAGGCTTGTGAATACTAGTGTGGACTCATGGTACCAAGTAATTTTATTTACATAGATTACTGTATCAGTGATGACACAGAATTGGGGCCTTCTAGTGAGGGGAGAGTAGAAGCCACAAACGGTGAAAGAAGCCACATTTGTCACTGCAGGTGAAGTTTTACAAGCTGTCACAGACCATGATATTCCTCAGCAGTTGGTGGAACGACTACAGGAAGAGAAAAGGATCGAGGCCCAGAAGCGGAAGGAGCGGCAGGAAGCCCATCTCTATATGCAGGTGCAGGTAAGCCGCTGCCCTCCCCGGCCCTCCGGAGGGGGAAGCGCTGCAGCGCTTGGCTGAGCTGCTCTCGGGGCTGGGGCAGCTGGTGGCAGGTTGGGGTGCTCGTACCCCAAGTGTCTCTAGGTAGCTCCCTTACCGTTTTCAATACCTGGCCTCTTGGGGCAGCTGGCAGGCACTTACCGAGGGCCGCTAAGACCAGTTCCCTGATGGAACTTATACATGCCAGCTCAGGAGTAAGGATTTGCGTACGAGCAGGAATTCAGTCCCCGAGACAGAGCAATGATAACGTGTTCTGTTTATAAAGAGTGCAGAGGGGATTAGAGAAGTGAGATCTTCAGTGGAAGGAAGCATAAAGTAGGAAACATGAGCTCAAGTTTGGAGGAAGAGCAGAATCTGGCTGGGCAGGTGCAAGGTGAGGAAGTGGAGTGGAAGGGGCCACTCAAAGCAGACTGGAGAAGGAAGGAGAGCTCTAAGGAGCTTCATTTCAGGTGATGTTGCTTCACCTCTCAGTTTCCCGTATTAAACACTAAAGAGACAACCGTTTTAGCAAGGTGAATTCTCCAGACAAGAGGTACGCCATGCATCCTGGCTTCAGAATATTTGGAGAGCACCTGCAGGTGGATGCTTAGCTAATGCTTATAGGTGATAATGGGTGGTTGCTGAGATTACAGCTTAAAAATACAGGGTTTTGTGTCTCTGAATTAGTAATTTATTTTTTCTTTTCATTTTATGATACTTTGATCTTTTGAAGAGGTTTCTTTGAAACAAAAGACTACTTATTTTTAGCATTTTTCTCTTCAAACCCAGTCTTGGTCTCATTTTATTCTTATGTCCCTTGGAAATGGTCCTGTGTTTCGATGCATATCTTTAGATAGTCGCAGAGGACCAGTTCTGTGGACACCAAGGAAATGATATGTATGACGAAGAAAAAGTGAAGTACACTGTGTTCAAAGTGCTGAAAAACTCCTCTCTGGCAGAGTTCGTCCAGAGTCTCTCCCAGACCATGGTGAGTGCAGCCGAGCTGTGGCCGCCGCTCTGGTTCCCGAGTCCCTGCTCCCTCCTGTAACTAAAATGGGGGCTCCTGGGTGGGCTGTGTGGTGGGGAGTTTGCAGGCTCCAGGGGGAAGTTGAGGACAGTGGCCCCTTGGCATTTCCTATCTGAGTTGTGAGAGTGATCACGTGTGTGTGAGAAAAATGCTGAGCTCTGGATTACGTACAGGTGTAGCTACAGGATTTCAGAAACGGCAGGTTGTCTCTTTCTAGCAATAGAATTTGCAAAGAAGAAAGTTGAATGTGAATTGTGTTTCTTGGGGAAGGGGTGGAAATGGTACTTAGAGATCAGTCACCCTAGAGCGTGAGTTCCATCCAAATCGGCTTCAAGAGCTGGGATCGTTTTCTCTTAGACTCACAGAATTGTCGGTGATAGATTAGGATGTTAGCTGGTTTTGTCATAATTAATTTGTTAATTTTTTCAGGGATTTCCACAAGATCAAATTCGATTATGGCCCATGCAAGCAAGGAGTAATGGAACAAAGCGGCCAGCCATGTTAGATAACGAAGCAGACGGCAATAAAACAGTAAATATTGTTGATGGTAGCATATCTCATTTGGAACTATGTGGAAGGCTTTTTGCTCGCCGCAGTTAGCGTAACTCGTTTTCCTTTGGTCCAGTTAACTAGAATTGGACATTGTCTGCAGTACCAAAGTGTAATTTTCACCCTGTCACCTAAGCCATTAAACATCTTCTAAAATTAGCATCTCTTTTGGAAATAGATGATTGAACTCAGTGATAATGAAAACCCTTGGACAATATTCCTGGAAACAGTTGATCCTGAGCTGGCCGCTAGTGGCGCGACATTACCCAAGTTTGATAAAGATCGTAAGTGTCCACAAAATGCCCTGCTACCTTTAGAGCGTCAAGTTGGATTCCTGGATGGGCGTTCTGTGCGCATAGATAGGTTCAGGAGTGCTTCCCTTGCAGCAAAGCCATCCTGGTTGCCAGGTGCCTGCTGTGCTCAGGGAGGGCTTCCTGACAAAGCAAAATCAGACTCTCCGTGAGCCGAGGAGGCGGCAGCTGCTGGGTTGAGACGTCACAGATGTCACGGCTTTGACCTCGGGCCCCCCTCCCCGGTTTTGCTCATCACTCTGGTCTCCTGTGTGGTTGACAGATGATAAAGAGCAGGGGTCGCGCACATTTTCTGTCAAAGGCCAGATGGCAAATATTTTAGGCCATCTGAGCCAGCCATACGGTGTATATCTGCCACTGGAGCACAGAAGCGACCAGAGGCAGTATGTAAATGAGCAGGCTGCCTGGGTTCCAGTAAAACTTTATTTAAACCAGAAAGGCCAGTGGATTCTACTCTTTGTCAAAAAACTAAAGATTTTTTACTGCTACCAGTGGTCCCTTCTCTGGCAAAGACATAGCCATCAGCATACATTCCATGGTAATCCTTAACTAGCTATAGTTAGTGCCTGGTTTTGAAACTAGGATTCCTTGGTTCTCCTCACTATCTCTACTGTCCAAATGAACATTTCCCTTGGGTTGGATGTTCGGAAATGATCTTTAGCCTGTCATTTTCATAGTCACTGAGCCACTGAACTGTGTTGTTTTATATATGTGTGTGTGTATATATATATATTTTTTGCACTGTGTTGAGTGTTAAGATCTTAACAAAACCTGTTTACCTTGTAGATGATGTAATGTTATTTTTGAAGATGTATGATCCGAAAACACGGAGCTTGAATTACTGTGGGCATATCTATACACCAATATCCTGTAAAATACGTAAGTCCTCACTGCACTCACCTTTGAAATAGATTCTGCTTTAGCAGAAGTCTCTCCGGAGGTTATACAGTGATGGATGTTTTTATGTGTTTCTTTATCCTAGGTGACTTGCTCCCAGTTATGTGTGACAGAGCAGGATTTACCCAGGATACTAGCCTTATCCTCTATGAGGTTCGGGTAGTTTATCTTTCCACAATCATTATGTCCTAGTAGTCGGGGGGCGGGGGGGCGGGTTGCTAGCGTGGAACTTGTTACCACGTAAAGGCCACAGTGACCCCTAGAGGCCATGGGCGTTCTCGGGTGAGCACCCCATTTTATGTACATTGTTGGTCTCTGTTCAGGATCCTGCGTATAACGTCTTTGTAGATATTACTGTTTTCCTGTAGCAGTTTATTAACTTATTAAAAATGTAGGGTGGATAGACTCGGGTGTAGAGAAAATATCTGGAAG
Source organism: Dasypus novemcinctus (assembly GCF_030445035.2). Taxonomy (NCBI): domain Eukaryota; kingdom Metazoa; phylum Chordata; class Mammalia; order Cingulata; family Dasypodidae; genus Dasypus; species Dasypus novemcinctus. Next base: position 64,900,457 of record NC_080695.1, read on the forward strand.
AGTAAATTACATCCTCAGTGGCTGTATCAGGCATTGGCCAAACCTTGCGTTGTAACTCTTGCCTGTCTTTCACTACAGGAAGTTAAACCGAATTTAACAGAGAGAATTCAGGACTATGATGTGTCTCTTGATAAAGCTCTTGATGAACTGATGGATGGTGACATTATAGTGTTTCAGAAGTACGTACTGTTTTGGAAGGATTTTATCACTGTACTGAGAGCAGACTTTTTTCCATGAGTCCTAGAGCCAAGAAACAAAATTGTCTCGACCCTGAGCCACATTTTGTTTGAAGTATCTCAGAATGTGTGACAAGTCGGATTCCCTGGGTTTTAGAATTAGGGGTGGTGCTCATTTTGTAGTGTTTACTGCCCTTATTTTCTAGAAGTGTCTACAGTAGACACGATTACTGTGAGCGTGGTGGGAATAGTCTTGCAGGAGCCAGGCACTGCCACCCTGGCCACCGTGTGGGACCAACAGGCTTTTCTAAAAGAGCCAAAGTAAATATTTTAGACGTAGCGAGTATTCAGTGCTGCTCTGCTAACATGAAAGCCAGACTCCAGCTCAGGAGAGCGGGCTCATCCATGGGCCGGCTTGGTGGGCAGGGCATCACATCTTGAGGCTGTAACCTTGCCTGTGAAAAAGGAGAGGCGCTGTTAGCTGGGGTTTTTCATTTTTTTTGGTACTGAGGCATTTAGCACAGTGCATCTTGTGTACGTATTTCTCCTTCTTGATTGGCCCTTGTCCACAGAGCTAGCCAGGGCTCGCCCCCAGCAGCCTGAACGTGGGCCGACTTTATCCTGGTGTCATTGTCACGTAGAAGATGATGCCTTTTTCACCATTTACCCTCTCGTGTCCACTCTCATTTAATCTGTAAACTGTTTTGTTTTCAGGGATGACCCAGAAAATGATAACAGTGAATTACCCACTGCAAAAGAATATTTCAGAGACCTCTACCACCGTGTTGATGTCATTTTCTGCGATAAAACGATCCCTAACGATCCTGGTTTTGTCGTTACGTTATCAAATAGAATGAATTATTTTCAGGTATTTAATAAATGCCCCTTTCCCGTAAGAGTCCATACCAGAAACATCAATTTCTTCCTTAAAGTGGTTGTTAAAGAACCTGTGTACTGGATTTGATTCTGAAGGAGCTGATTTTGATCCCCCTATTTGAGGGGAAGTTGTCTTTTTTTTAACTCCTTTCCCATGGAGATGGTACTATGTCAGGGCTTTTGTTACCCAAATCACTCTACCCCTGGCATATTTTGGTTTAAAAGGTAATAGTTTAATAGCTCCTTTATTATAGTTGTAACAGGTCCACTGTATGATCTTTTGAGACTCCCGTTAAAATCATCAGAACCCACCAGAAAATTAAAGTCCTCATTGTTGAAGTGAAAACCAAAAATATGCTACTTCTATGGTGATAGACTAAGGAATTGAGTTTATTCCTGCTATATATAGTACATTTCTAGGGGAATTTAAATTCAGGCTGTTCATTTAATTTCTTTATTAACTTAATACTTCAGTGAAGTGTAACGCTAACTAGTAGGTTTCAGTTCTTGCCAAAAACATGTGTCTCCCTTTTGTCTTCTGGTGCATTTCCTTCTCCCAGGTTGCAAAGACAGTTGCACAGAGACTGAACACTGACCCAATGTTGCTCCAGTTTTTCAAGTCTCAAGGGTAAGCCATATATATAGATGCTCGTCATTTGCTCTTTACTGCATGCTTTCTCCATAGTCATCAAAACATCTCGGAACTAATTTTAATAAGTAGCTAGTGACTTCACATGACATTCCATTTCTTGCTTAGTTCCAAATATAGAATTGTCACCACTCACATCTTGACCACACTACTGTAAGATTTCAAAATAATTGATAGCCAATAGCCTCATCTAAAACCAGACTCACTTTAGACACATCATCACCGCATCTCCCATGTGTCCGGCTGGGTCAGTCTCTCCCGCGCCTCCACGGACTGTGTCCCTGTTGTAGACAAGAAGGCTAAAGTGGGACCGCAAGAGGGGCGAGGTCTCTGGAAATGGGGGTCTCACGGTGAAGCCCGGTGCCAGGCCCAGGTGTCAAGGCTAGGTCTAAGAAGCCAGTGGTTTGCTTTTATGCTCACTCACAGATATTTGTTGTAGGCCAATAAACAAGTCATTTATTTATATGCTGTTTTCTTGTGTAGTTATAGGGATGGCCCAGGTAATCCTCTTAGACATAATTATGAAGGTACTTTAAGAGATCTTCTACAATTCTTCAAGCCTAGACAACCTAAGAAACTTTACTATCAGCAGGTATGCGTCCCAATTAACGTAACTGTGGGTAATAAAGAGAAGGCTTGGGTTTCTTATGGAAGCATCTCTAAAAGCAGTCTCTCTTTTCTTAATAGCTTAAAATGAAAATCACAGACTTTGAAAACAGGCGAAGTTTTAAATGTATATGGTTAAACAGCCAATTTAGGGAAGAGGTAAGTTCCCCTTCATGGTATGAAATTTTGTTTTTTATTGGTGCTTGCTTTCTGTTCCGTCTATACCCAGACCTTGGAAACTAAAACAGCAGAAAGAAAGTGCTCTAACCTGAGAGCAAGGGCCCCACAGAGCGGGGCCTGGGGCCTGCCCTCTCGCCCGCCTTCCTCTTCTGCTGAGGGAGGCCTTCCGGGGAATGGTGGTGCTGGGGTGCCCAAATGCTGCAGGGACCATCTTCTTACTGAATGGGAGGCCTTGGAGTTCATCCATTGCCACTTGTCCTTGCAGGGCATTGTCTCTCTCAAGTAAAGCCACAGAACCGTTTCTGCTTTGGCCGGGCCCGGATGAGGCCAGCCGGCCTGCCTCTGCCAGCAGAAGACTCCTTCAGCCACAATTTTTTTTACTATTATTTTTAAATCTGTGCTGCTAAGCCCTGTTCCTGTCCTGCCCTTCCCAGTTGGATTTTTTGGGCAGAAATTTAATTTGAGCTGCCAGATCTCATCTAGTTGGATTGCTGCTCCAGGTCACCCCACCTGTTTGGATGCCAAATCTGTCACCTTTCCAATGTCACCAGTATTGAGAAAGTTGAGGCCTGAGTCGCGGAGACTCTTCCCTGTGGAAGTGATCAGAAGGGGGGCTGCAGAGAAGGCCTCTGGTCCACTCTGGACCAGCCTGCTGTCCTCTCCCCACTCTGGAGCCCTGGGAAGGCTTTTGGATGGCCTTTCGGGGAGTCATTTCCTCAAGAGCCCTGCTGTGAATGGCAGCATTTCAGGAACTGAGATAACGTTTCTCCAGCTCGCCTCAGTGCTGGGCAGGAGCAGAGTGGGGCTGAAGAGGTGCCGGGCAAGCCAGAGACGACCGAGGACGACTGCGTGTCCTCTGTCTTCACGCGAAAGTGGTTTGTTAGAGCACCCCTCCGTTTCCTCTAAAGCATTTATTTCATCTTGTCTGTCTTAGGAAATAACACTATATCCAGACAAACACGGGTGTGTCCGGGACCTGCTGGAAGAATGTAAAAAGGCTGTGGAGCTTGGGGAGAAAGCATCAGGGAAACTTAGGCAAGTATTTCCCGAAGACCAAAGGTAGAAGGTAGGAGCCCTGCGACGAGGCCAAAATGAGCCACGCCAGTGAGCCCACGAGTGTTCTTCCCAGACTCCTCTTTCAGCAGATCCTTTGCAGCAGTTTATAAATATCTGACAAGTAAGGCATTTTTTACTCTCCCTTTAAAAAAAACCGCTTGGTCTAAATTAATTTCTCTTGTGCTTTCTCAAAAGAGAGCTGAAATGAATTGGGAAACCATTTAAAAAGTATAATTGAAAGGTAGTTTACTTATTCACTGAACTGAACAAATCTAAAATAAGGTAGCCATGTAGTACAGAAAGAAAAAAAAACACTGGACATTATGGCAGGGAAAAAAGTGAAATCTTGAAATTAAGAATTTAATTTCACATCATCTCCATAAGGAAGAGGAGCTTGCAGGCTAGTAAGGAAAACACTGGCACACACACAAAAGTTAAAAACCAGCTTATGTCCATCAGCAGAGGAATGGACAAACAAGATACACAAACAGTGGAGCACTGCTTGCTGTGAAAATGCATGAAGTTCTGAGATATGCTATACCAGGGAGGAACCTTGGAAATACTATGCTAAGTGCAAGAAGCCAGACAGAAAAGGACAAATGTTACATAATCCCATGTAATAATAGAAATACTGTATGAAATAACAAGGACAGGAGATTTCATAGAGACAGCAGTAGATTAGGAGAGAGGACCAGGTGGTCAGTGAGAGGGGTGTTTTCCTTTTGAAGATAATGAAAATACTTTGGAACTAGTCAGTCACGGTGGTTGCACACATTGTGACGGTACTAAACGCCACTGGATTTTTGCTTTAAAATGCAAAAATGGGAACTTACGTATTACGTATATGATAACCACAATAAATGCACACCCCCCCTCCCCAAAATAGGAGATTCAGGTAGAAGAGCCAGGCAGAGGAGAGTTGTGATGAAAATTGTGGGATCGCCTAAAACTGATTGTGTTTTAAGGCATCAGGTCACCACCAGTCTCTTCTAGCCAGCTTTTTTCTGGCAGGCCATTAGAAGCCCCAGGTTTGACCGTCAGTTTTTCTTTCAGAGAATTGGGCACTATTCTGATCACTTTGCTTCACAGTCAGCTCAGGGGACAGAAAGTGCTTTGGGGCTGTTTCCCAAAGTGTTTTCTTTGTAACATTAATAAAAGAATGAGACCATTTCTATTTTCTAAAGAGTGACTGAAAAGTATAGCAGGTGGTGCCTCTCTCTAAGGGGCCCGCTGTTTTTCTTTGCCGTCACCTGGCCAGCGTCTTCTCCTTACCACCTCTACCTGCTTTTGACACTTCAGTCACTGGAAAAGAAGCACAGGGCATTTTTGAAACAAGCAAATCTTTCCAGCTCTAAGGATGTAAATTTCCTTGTGGAAAACTGTTACTTTGTGTTAACAAGCAGACAGATTTCACTGGGAATACCTATAGTTCACTGTTCTCCCTTGTGTTGTTCTCTTGGTTCAGGCTGCTAGAAATTGTAAGCTACAAAATTATCGGTGTGCATCAAGAAGATGAACTATTAGAATGTTTATCTCCTGCAACGAGTCGAACGTTTCGAATCGAGGTAACTGTCTCCTTGCTGGCCCCAGCGAGAACCTGTGAACCCTCTGGTGTGGGGTGGCCCGTTTGCATCCTCTTTGAACGTCACAGTGAATTACAGAAGTCGCCTCAATTTATTTTTCTGTAACAGTAGTTGAAGTGATTCCTGGCATGTGGTCTTACCCTTCCAAATTCTAAGAATTTTAAAAACATGGGCCAACAAACAAGCCTGGGCAGAAACTCTAGGTCATTGCTGAATTTAGAGCTGCTATTTGGTCTCTTAAACCAGTGTTGTCTAGTGTACAAACTTGGCTCTTTTGCTGCCTCTGAACTTTTCATCATTCTAGCTTGAAACACGTATGGCATTTTGGCGAAAGTCTGTCCTATAAATTCCTGTCTGTGTAGCTAGTCAGAAGTGAAAAGTGGCTGCTCTGCCTGTACTAACTGCACTTAACACGTGCTACAGGAGATCCCCATGGACAGGTGGACATAGACAAGGAAAACGAGATGCTCATCACGGTGGCGCATTTCCACAAGGAGTGTTTGGGACATTTGGAATTCCGTTTTTGCTGAGGATACACCAGGTGAGATTTTTTTCCTGTAGTAAGTCAAGCGTTTCATGTCAACTCTTGGGAGGCTTAAATCACTTTTTGAGTCACCGTTGTTGCTAAAAATGTTTTCCTGCTTTTGCAGTCTGAGAACTGATTTTGGTGGCATCTACATGGGCCAGTGGGGGTTGGGGCAGAAGGAGCGCGAACTCGGTGAACTCAGAGCTCAAGAACTGTGTTCTTGAATGTTCGTAGGGCGAGCATTTCAGAGAAGTAATGAAGCGGATTCAGAGTCTGCTAGACATCCAGGAAAAGGAGTTTGAAAAGGTACATGCCTCTGATGCTTGTAATTTAACTGCCAGCATGTTAAAATCTTGACCGGTCAAACAGCTTAGACTTTTTTTTTTTTTTTTTTTTTTTGCAGAGACATTCAGAAATAGTGAAGGAGTTTTGGTTTGTGTTTTTCAGTTTAAATTTGCAATTGTAATGATGGGCCGACACCAGTACATAAATGAAGATGAGTATGAAGTAAACTTGAAAGACTTTGAGCCTCAGCCTGGTAAGACTCCCCAGGAGGGCAGTGTCCTGAGGGTGCGTCTAAGTCTGGAGGTGGGCAGCCCTGGGTGCGAGCCTTGACTCTGCCACTTCCATGGCTGGGCCACCACGTCTGTACAAGAGGAAGCAGTATTAGCCCACAGCCTGTTCATTCTTTTAAAGATTAAAGCCCTCGCGTGCATTAAGCACGCGCGAGACAGTGGCCTGCTCTGACTCGAGCAGCCAAGGCCGTCTGCCGGTGCTGCGTGCTCTTGTACAAGGCCTCCAGGTGTCACGTCCAGATGCGGGCAGCTCTGGAGTCCTGGCTGCACTGCGAATCCCCCCCCCCAATTCCCCGCCTCTGCCACATGGGGGTGGACCCGCTTGGAGTTTTGAAGGACCACGTTGGCCACGGCTGGTGACCCGGGGGCTCAGGGGCTGGCTTTTCGGTCTCCATTGTTTTTCTTTCCCCTCCCCTCAGGTAACATGTCCCATCCTCGGCCTTGGCTAGGGCTTGACCACTTCAATAAAGCCCCAAAGAGGAGTCGCTACACTTACCTTGAGAAGGCTATTAAGATCCATAACTGACCTTCTACCCGGCGTGTTCAAGGCGAGGGACAGTGCGCGGGTGTGTGCCCCTTTTTACCAGCCCTAGGACTTTGGTACACGTGCCCTCTATCCGAAATCTTCAGCAAGAGGATTTGCTGCTGGTGTTAATTTTATTTTGTTGAGGCTGTTCAGTTTGGCTTCTCTATCTATTGACTGCCCTTTTTGAGCAAAATGAAGGTGTTTTTATAAAGCTTGGATGCCAATGAGAGTTATTTTATGGTAACCACAATGCAAGGCAACCGTCAGCATAACGGGGGAAGCGGTTAGTAGGACGCGTGTCGCTGGCAAAAGGGGTCTAGCCTGTTTCTAGGTGGCGTAAGCTGGCTGGCTGCCTTCCAGGGTCCCTCCACCAACCCTGCAGCGAGGAAGCCTTACGTGTGGGCTCAGCTGACATTTCCTTCAGTTATTTTCAATGACCTTTTGTGCATCTGTAAAGGCAAAACAGAGAAACTCACAACCTAATAAATAGCAATCTCTCCTTCATCGTGTGCAGTGTCGGCCCTTCCTCGGGTTCATCTCCTCCCGCTGCCTGGGGTCTTTTTAATAAACTCGTCTCGTTTCGGTCAGACACTCTTCTGCAGCCCATTTGCAAAGTGGATGCACTGAGCACAGGCCTGAAAGACATTTGGGGGTCTTTTTATTAAATTGAAAACATTGTTAAATACAATTAAGGTTTACTATGCTGCCTCTTGGCGAACTTGATGATCTCAAGAGTTCATAAAAGCAGGTGAAAGAATTATAAATAGAATCTCATTAAAATGGAACAGATGGAACAAAAAAAGGAGAGCCTTTTTAGCAAAGAGGGCATGCTCACTAGTGGTTAGTAAGCTGTTGACTTTGTAAAAAAGTTCAAATAAAAAAAAAAAGGAAAAATGAAATTGTATATTTAATGAATGAACGTGTACAGTTCACCACTTGGGAGGAGGTTCCTTTTGTTGGGTGAGTCTGCAAGTGAACTTCACTGATGCCGATATTCCTTGTGTGTCGTTTTATTTCGGTCCCAGCCTCGTTTTCCTTTTATTTTGGAGCTAATGCCAGCTGCGTGTCTAGTTTTGAGTGCAGTAAAATAGAATCAGCAAATCACACTTATTTTTCATCCTGTTCCAGTATTTTTTGTTTGTTTCTGTAGCAGCAGTGTACACCAACTCTTCCTGTATATTGCCTTTTTGCTGGAAAATGTTGTATGTTGAATAAAAATTTTCTATAAAAATTATAATTCAGTGAGTGACGTGGAAGTTGAGGAGTTTTCTACTCTCCTTGGAAATAGGCTTGGGAACCTTTTCATTTACAAACAACAAGGTTTTACTGAGATGTATCCCCACCCCCCACTTTTGTATTGCTGATGAATAATCCTGATTTTTTGTTTTTTGTTATGGTGTGTGGTTTTTTGTTTGTTTGTTTTGGTGTTTTTGTTTTTGCCTTTAGCTAGCTAGTCACATTTGAACTTAGAAAATAAAAGGTTTTCCAGGAGTGAACCATGTACAAATAAGGTGACTGGAATTATTGTTTGAAAATGATGAACCAGAAATGGGTGTAGCCAGTGGTTGAGCACCTGCTTCCCATATACGAGGTCTGGGTTCAAGTTCTGGTACCGCCTTTAAAAAAAAAAAAAAAGGATGGCAGGCGCAGTCCAGGGGAGGTCCCGGAGTTTCTGGTCAGCCTGTACCTTGGAATGACCTGTCTCTACATCCACTGTAGCGAGGTATCTTTGTGCTCCAGGAGCTGCCTCCACCCACGCCACCCACCCCCCCAAGAGAGCAGGTACAGGCAGGGTAGCGTGACGCATTCGCCGCATGTTTGCCTTTGAATGAGTGTGAGGTATTGATTTTTGGTTTTATTTGTTGGCTGTGGGGCTGGTGATCATCTTAGGTTACTGAAACTGCTCTTCCTGAAGCTATTAAATGACTTCGGACAAAGAACTTTTGTAGCGTGTACACTGTGTACTGCATTTCCTTTTCCGTTCACTCCCAGGGACAGTAGCGAGAGTTCATGAAAAGGACTCTGGGGAGAAGGGTGGACTCTTACAATGAAAGGCAGTGGCACAGCTGCCTACCAGGTGGCTCTCCTTACACCCTGAAGACGTGAGCACTCTAAAAGGGGTCGCATGGCACCTGCTGGTGCTGGTTGGAGCCTTGGGCTGGCGGCCCTCGCGGTGACGTCACAGAAGCCGCGTGCGGAGCCAGTCTCATTGTGAAGAGCATCCTGGGGCACGGGCTTCAGCATCTTCACCTTTAACAGCAGTTTCCTGGGCACGTGCTCCTGTCCCTGTAGCGTCGGCGCCCTTCCTGACACGGCCCTGCTCGTGCAGGAGGGGCCCCTTCGGGAGTGCGTCGTTGGCCTTTCTCCAAGAGCTTTGGCCTTACCACCTCCAACAGGAGAGAGGATGGGCTCCAGGAGGTTGCCGGGTGTCCCTGTCTTAATAAATGTGGAATTAGGTAGGAAAAAAAGTGTGTGACTCGGGGAAGTGCAGCTCCGGTGTATCACGGGGGCGAGGCTGGCACCCTCACCGTGCTCTGACGGCAAGCCTGAGCCGGGCGGGGAAAGGGGCTGCGCGCGGTCTCCCTCAGCAAGGGCCTCGACGGGGCTTTCTCGCGGTGCGAGGGCGCCTGGAATCGCGCACACCTCCTCAGCTGGTTCTGAGGCACGTGTTGGTGGCTGGTTCAGTGCCGGGAGCCACGATTGCACAGAAGGTTGAAACCGCCTTCCCGGGTGGAGCGCGTGTCGCGGGGAGCCCTGTGGCACCTCGGCCGTCTTGAATTGGTGCGGGTGCCGGCAGAAGCCTCCGACCTGCTTGTGGTTTGGGGTCATCGGGTTAGAGGTTCGCTCGGCAAACTTCTGACTCGGGGGGCCGGGCGGCGGTCTCCCCGTTGGCACCTCGGCCTGGCGCTGTGTAGGTGCCAGGAGACCCCCGTCGGCCCAGGTGCACCCGCTTTGCCCCGCGGTCGAGGGAAAAGGAGCCCGTTTTGGCAGCTCACCCAGACATACAGGTGTCTCGGGTGAAAAGGTGCAGTTTGGGGTCGCGGGCCAATCCACTTTCTCTGTAGGCTCATGGGGGAAGGCTCTTGGCAGTGACCCTGGGGCAGCCGCGCCCCTCTCGGAAGCACTGACCCTCTGCCTGCTCCGGACGAGGAAGCAGGAACCGTCCCGGGCGCGCGCGGCTCTCACCTTTGCCGTGTTTGTAGTTTTTCATAATCAGACGTTGGGAGATGGAGCAGCCGGCGCCCCCCTGAGCCCGGCCCACGTGCCCTCTCCCACCCCAGGACAGCCACCCGCTCAGCCCCCAGCCTCATTTCTACCAGTGGGTTGTGCAGGGAGGAGGCAGAGGCGTCAGGCAAGGGGGGCGGGTGTGGTGTGCGTGTGTGTGTTCACGCATGCAGGCGTGTGTAGGTGCACATGTGCGCGCGTGCCAGGCGAGGTGTGTGTGTAGGTGCACGTGTGTGTGCGTGCCAGGCGTGTGTGTGTTTGAGGCTGCTTCTCCTCGCCTGCCCACTCGGGCCTCCGTGAGACCTTGGGGCTGGGAAGCGGAGCCGGGGGTGCTCAGTGGCTCCTGATGGCGGCGCCGCGCCCTCTGGCACCCCCGCCTGCAGGCTTCCCAGACACTGCCACCCACCGTGATGAGCTGGCCAGGCGCCCAGCGTCTCTGGGCTTGGGCCTGGCTTGGGGGTGAGCATAGCTGAGGAAGCCCGGGAGCAGTCCTCACGGCGGCCGCCGAGGGCGCGTGCCCTGCAGCACGGGCAGCACGCTGAGGGCATGAGGCCCCTGGGCACCCCTGGAGCCAACCAGGACCTGGGCGCGGGGACCGAGCAGCCCGGCTGTGGTCTCGGGCCTCTCTCCTGGGACCCCCAGTGCTGCTCTCTCGGGGCGGCTGCCCCCTGCCCCCGTGCACCCAGCCTCGTTGACTGCTAGATCCTGGGGAGGGGCCGGGGGCCGCCCTCGGAGTGAGCCCTCGAGTGTTAGAAGACCCAGAGCCAGTGAGGCGAGCTGTCCCTGAGCCCACGGGCTGGCCCGGGCCTGGGGTTTTTAAAAGACGTGGAGTCGCCTGGGTTTTCGGCATGACTTCTCCCTCGTTTTGGGAGTTGGCAGCCGAAATCAACGCCCGGGGGCCTAAATCCAGCCGCCCAAGGCGGGCGGTGTCGGCCAGGGCAGGGCCCGGTGGCTTGGCCTGAGAAACTGGTTGCAGGCCTGGGGGGCCCGGGGCCCTAGTGCCTCTGGGAAACTGAGGCAAGGTCGGGCAATGCCGTGGGAACGGGCGGGCCGAAGCCCGACTGCAGAGGTGGCTCCTGTCTGCCCCGCTGGGGCCCCGTCTGCCCTCCGTCCTGGCCTGCTGGGGGTGAGACGACCTTCCCCACCTCAGGCACTCTGACCCCAGAACTCCTGCCGACACCAGTCCGGGTTTCGGATGTGGGCATGGGGGCGGCTAGCGCGACTCGGTGCCCTCCGGGAGCAAGTGGCCCCTGGGGGCATGGCAGGGGGCGGCCGCCACCCCGGTGCTCAGGCTATGCGGCTGGTGCCCCGCACCCTCCTGGCCGTGCTTCCTGGGGCTTCCCTGCTGCCTGCAGGACGTGCTTGTCCGTCCGTGCACGTGCACACCAGCATGTGCGCAGTCGCGGGCACGCCGCCTCCCCTTTCCCACGGACTCATGCGTCCCAGGCAGAGGCTGCTGCGGCCTGGGCGGCCACTCAGGGCCGTGGGCTGGGGACACACTGCCCCCCTGGGGAGGTCCTGAGGATTACAGCGAGTCCCCAGCCCTTGAGCTACACAGCAGACGCCGCCCCCCGCCCCCCCACCCCCCCCCCCCCCCCCCGCCTCTGCGTGTTCCCACCTTGTCTTTGAAACTTTTTTTTTTTTTTTTTATCGTGAGAGAAAGGAAGTTTATTAACATCGGCCAATGGACAGGAGACCAGGGTGTCTCAAATCTGCCTTCCCCAAACCACAGGGAGCAGGGGCTTTTAAGGATTCTATCGGCAGGTGGAGTGGTGCCCGTGCCAATGGCTGACACTTGTTAGCGACTAGGTGACGGGCCAAACAAGATCCTTTGCAAAATAAAAAAATCCCCCAGTCGCCACGTGGGTTTTCCTTTCCCTGTCCCTGTTCCCGCTGCCAGGCTGTGGCAGGTCCCACTTGACCCAGGAGCGTGGGCTCCCTTCCCGCGGAGCCCCCTCCGCAGCCTGGGGCAGTGCCCTGGGCGGCACCTGGGCAGGAGCTGGGGGCTCCCGCCCCTGGGGACAGGACGAAGGCATGGGGAGACCTGGCCGAGGCCCCCCACTGCCTTCCCCACCCGCCGCCCCCAGGTCCTGGGACGAGCCTGGGATCTGCCTGGGCGAACGTGACAGCATGAGAAGGCCGAAGGGCCAGTGAGGGCGCGAGAGAGGGCCGGAGCCATCCGCAGCCCCTGCCGGAGCTTGGGAGGGGAGGGGCAGTGGGACCCTCCTGGGACAGGCTGGGCGCGGGGAGCCAGCTCGGTGCCTGCCCTCAGGGGTCGAGCACCAGCAGGACTGAGGGGGGGGACACGTATGGACGGACGTATTGAGGTTCGTGTCAAGGAATCGGGTCACAGGACCGTGGGGCCCAGCAAATCTGAAATGCTGACAGCAGCCTAGAAGGGCGGGTGGGGTTGACCCGGCCGTCTGGAGGCAGATCTCTTCTCGAAAGCTGGTTTGGCTCACAAGGCCTTCAGTGGATCGACGAGGGCCCCGCGTTACCAGCGTCACCTCCTCTCCTCCAAGCCCGCCGGCTGGAGGTGCTGACCACGGCCACAGACCTCCACGGCCACTTCTAGACCAGGAAAGGGCCAAGCCGCTGGGGCACCGGAACCCAGCCACGGCGACACCTAAGTCGGCCGTCACAGCAGGTCAGAGAGCCGCAGGGGTCGGGCCCGCCCGGCTGGGGCTGAGGAAGGGCAGGGGCCCGGGACGAGAGCGGGCAGCCAGGAGGTGGTGCCAGCGCCCCCGTGCCAGGGCCACCGGTGAGCAGGCCCGTGGGAGGGACAGGGCCTTCTGGGGAGGAGGACGTTGTCTTAGAAGAGACGGCGGAGACACCGCCTGGAGCAGCAGCAGCCCCTGTGGAGGTGCCGGGAGAGCCGGGGACCTGAGGCCTCTCGCTGCAGGGGAGGGGAGGGACTTGGAAGAGGGAGACCATCGGGATCAACCAGGTGAGATACCTTTGGCCTGGAGGGGCAGGGGCCAGGTACGAGCCTGAGTGGGTTGGAGAATGAATGAACGGCAGGTGAGGATGTGGACAGCAGGAATTCTCGGGAGTTTGGGGGATTTTCACAAGATGCAGAGCTGGGGGGAGGTGGTCAGGAAAGGTGACGTGTGGCTTCTGAGGAAGGAGCCAGAGATGGGGCCCGAGAAGGGAGTGCTGGGCTGCTGGCAGTCCATCATGCATTCAGTCAGTCAGTCAACAAACGCCGAGCCCCTGCGAGGTTCCAGGCACTGTCCTAAGCGCTAAGCTGCCCCCCGTTATGACAGGCGGTGGAAGGGGAGGCGGGTACACCCTGGCATCCTCCTTGGGCCCTTCCCCATCCCTTGGGTCCAGAGGGACCCCAAACAGGACACAGACACCAGACACGCGAAGGTCACTTAGCTGATACTTGATTCCGCCGAAGCTCCGAAGCTCAAAGGCGCTGGTAGCGGTAGATCTCGTGGTGGCAAATGGGGCACGTGTGCTTCACGTCCATCAAGGCTTTGATGCAGAAAGGGATGAAGCAGCAGCCGAGGATGCACCTGCAGCCCCGGCAGCACCATGAGGGCGGGGTCCGCCAGCCAGGTCCACCCTCGGGCGTCTCTGGAGGCCCACCCAGCCCAGGAGCTAGCCCCCGTGTTGCTCACGTTGGACTCACCTGGTGAATTGGAATCGGGGGGGTACGGTCTGGGCACCTGTACTTTTTAACGCACCCCAGGTGACTAGACCCTCATAGTCCTTAGCCCTGGGGAGCACCAACCACCGGTGGCCGTCCTCACCAGAGCGTCACTTGCCCAGTGTCCCCAGGTGCCCATCCCGGACTGGGACCTCCCGCCTTCTGTCCTGAGTGCTGCCCCATCTCCAAAAGTGTCTCCTGCCCCTCAAGATGCATTAGGGAGTGGCCCCCTCGGTCTCCCCTCCCTGCCAGGTGCCAGCCCACCCTAGCCCAGCAGGGGCCCGGGGCCCGCCGCTCACCCAGACAGGAAGAAGAGGGAGCACAGCAGCCAGCTGAGGGTCCCGGGACGGGGGTGGTCACCGTGAGGACGTAGTTGCCGCAGTAGCTGCAGGTGGTCATCACCGGGATGCTCGAGCAGCACCTGTCCACCCCGGGCCTGTGGGGGCAGGGCTTGGGGCGGGGCGGGAGCAGTCAGGCTCAGTAGCCGGCCCGGCCCCACCCCGCTGCGCCCCCAGGCGCCCAGGCCAGGCAACGCCACGCCCTGCTGGGGCTCGGGTTTCAGGGTTTCAGCGCAGCCCTTCAGTTCCGGGTGCCCGGGACTTCCTACCCATCGGTATCCCTTGTGGGGCGGTTGGTGAGTGGGACCCAGTGTATGGGCCGTGGGGTCCCCTAGCACCGCAGAGGGCTTCACAGGGCTTCTAGGGACAGCGGCGCTGGCTTCCGGTGGTGGATTTGGCCTCTTCACTCCTGTCCACCCCGGGCCGGCCCTCTGGGAGCCGACAGTCCAACCCGGGAGCGCCCAGACCTCCGAGGGTGCGGGGCAGCCTGAGGGGCGGGGGCGTGTAAAAGGGATGCGGGGGGAGGCGGATTTGGCTCAACAGATAGAGCGTCCGTCTACCACATGGGAGGTCCAGGGCTCAAGCCCTGGGCCTCCTGACCCGTGGAGCTGGCCCACACGCAGTGCTGATGCGCACAAGGAGTGCCCTGCCACGCAGGGGTGTCCCCTGCGTAGGGGAGCCCCACGCGCAAGGAGTGCACCCGTAAGGAGAGCTGCCCAGCGCGAAAGAAAGCGCAGCCTGCCCAGGAATGGTGCTGCACACACGGAGAGCTGACACAGCAAGATGACTGCAACAAACACACAGATTTCTCATGCTGCTGACAAGAATAGAAGCGGACACAGAAGAACACACAGTGAATGGACACAGAGAGCAGACAACGGGGGGGGGCGGGGGGGGTGGAGAAATCTTAAAAAAACCGATTGGGTAGGGTGAGGGGGGTCCTGGGGGTCTGCATCCCCCTCTGTGGTTTAGGGCTGGTGCCATGGCAGGGGGGAGGTAGGGACATCACCCCACAAACATTTCCTGAGCACCTACTGTGTACCTCTTCCACCATTGGAGAGAGGAGATGGTTGTGGGCAGCAATAAGAGGAGGAGGGAGGAGGAGAGCAGGCGGAGGGGGAAATGGAGGAGAGGGGAGGGGAGCAGGAAAGGAGGGAGGAGGGGTGCAGGGGGGAGGGAAGAGGGGCACAGGAGAGGAGGGAGGAGGGGAGCAGGGAGGACGGAGGAGGGGAGGGAGGAGAGGAGGGAGGAGGGGTGCAGGAGAGGAGGGAGGAGGGGTGCAGTGAGGAAGGAGGAGGGGAGGGGGGAGGGAGGAGGGGAGCGGGGGGAGGGGAAATGGAGGAGGCAGGGGAAGGAGGGAGGAGGGGCGGTTGGAAGGGAGGAGGGAGGAGGGCTTTCTCGGCTGGCGGGGCCTCGTGCAGCCCCCAGGAGCGGGCAGGAGGCGGCTCACCCGTGTGGACCCCTTGCGGGCTTTGGACGTAGAAGCGGGGAGGGGCCTGAGTCCTCAGGTTTGCTTTCCCAGGGTCCGTCGGAGGCTCTTGGGGGAGAGGGAGGACAGACACCCTCAGGCCTTCCTAAGGGCTTCCGGTGTAGCAGCTGCGCCACCTACCTGGCCCGACGGGGGGCGGGGGGACACCCCCTCTGACAAGAGGAAGCCGAGGCTGGGAGGAATGTGGCTAGGGGCCAGGGGCCAGGGGGCCAGGGGCCTGGGAGGCGGGTCCTCCCAGTGACAGGTATTTGGCATGACTCCAATTTTATGATGGGGGGGCTGGGGGAGCCCAGGGGGTGTTTGAGGGTCCCCCCAGAGCCGTGCTGCTGAGCCCCTAGCCCCACGAGGACGGCCCCTGGCCCTGCGTGTGGACGCCCCCGCTCTCCCCAGGAGCCAGGAAGAGACTGCACAGGCTCGAGGCCATCCGGGAAGGCACGGGGTCCCCGGGCCCTGGCGTGGCCAGGGAGGAGCGGGAAGGGCCCAGCACCTCACTGCGTGTGGACAGGGGTTCGCGGCGTCCCCCCGGGAGCCACCAGGACTAGAGCTCCCGCCCTGCCCTCCTGGGACAGGAGCTCCTGGCAGGCGGGAAGCACCCGGCCTCGGCAGCCAAGGGCTCCCTGCAGTGGGTCCAACCAAGCGGCAGGAAGCCCGCCCCATGTCCGGCTGCACGCTGGACTCGAGCCCACTGGTGCAGGAGGTCAAAGGTCAGAAGCCAGGCGCAGACGCGGGGCCACCCCCTGGAGTGCAGGCCTGAGCTCTGGGCTCAGTCCTCGGCCGGGTCAGCGACTGCCCCGACCGGCGTCGATCATCTCTTTAAATCCACAGGGATTTTTCCAGGAGAGGAAGCGGGTTTGGGGACCTCTGCAATTTTCCCAAGGTTGCATCCACGGGACAGGGCAGGCCAGGACTCAGCCCCCACCCCAGCAGTCTGGCTCCTCTCTGGCCACACAGGGATGGCGGGGGCACGGGACAGGAGGGAAGAGGGGAGGGGGCTGGTTGCACACCTGATGAAGGAATCACTAGCCTCTGGGTTGAGTTCCTCGTGACCATTCAAGAGGGCACCGAGGTCCCCCCTCCCGCCCTCGGTCCGGGGCTGGGGGGCACGTGGGGGAGGACTGGGATCAGCTCCCAGCTCAGCAAGGGACCCACGATCTCTTCTGCTTCCCGGGGGGCCCCAGAGGCTTTTCCTCCCGCCACCCCACCCCTGTTGGCCTGGGGCGCCTGGACTAGGGGGTGCCCTTACCCCGGGGGACGGTGCCGTCCTTGTCCCAGCGGTGGCTCCGGGGCAGCTTCAGCTCCCAAGGTCCGAGCTGCTGGACGCTCACCTGTAGTAATTCCCATCGTGAGGCCTGGCTGCCCGGTGGGAGCAGTGAAGGCCCCCGGCCCGCCCCTCCCCGGCCCGGGTGACACAGCCATTGTGACGTGGGCCTGCAGGAGGAGGGCGGGGGGGGGGGGGCTGGCCCCAAGGAACCTCTGAAGGTGGGTCCTGCCCCTGATCCCACTTCCCTCTCAGCCACGTGGACGCCCCACAAAGCTGAAAGTGTGGACTCGGCAAATACCTGCAGAGCTGCGCTGTCCAGGACAGGCCAAAGGAGGGGCCGGCCCTGGGCCAGCCCCGGGGTCACGGGCAACGCCGTGGGCCATCCGCCCCACGGGCGACTGTCGCGTGAGCAGCAGTGATGCTCTGAATCATGCAGCAGCGTGGACAAGCCTTGACAATAGTTGGCTGAGTGGGAGAAGCCAGATGAGAGGCAAAGGTGCTGCAATTCCACTTACACGAAGCATCCAGAACAGGCAAATGTGAACGGGGTCTGCCAGCGGCAGGGGGGAGGAGGGACGGGAGGCGCTGCTCAACGAGCATTTCCTTGGGGGGCGATGAAAATATCCTGGCGTTATCTATTCCAAGATAGAGGTGGTGGTTGCACGATATTGTGAAGGTCCTGAATGTGGCCGAATTGAACATTTTAAAGGTGGTTAAGTGGTTAATCTTGTTATGTGAATTTTATCTCAACAAAACAAATAAAACTATGAACCAAATATATTGTGTAACATATTGTAGGATTCAAAAAAAATTTATAGGTACCTAGTACATTTAATGAGAAATATATGTTTTGTTTTTTTTTTAATTTTATTTAATTCCCCTCCCCTCCCCCGGTTGTCTGTTTTTGTGTCTTTTTGCTGTGTCTTGTTTCTTTGTTCGCTTCTGTTGTCGTCAGCCGCACGGGAAGTGTGGGCGGCGCCATTCCTCGGCAGGCTGCTCCCTCCTTCGCGCTGGGTGGCTTTCCTCACGGGTGCACTCCTTGCGCGTGGGCGCACTCCTTGCGCGTGGGGCTCCCCTACGCGGGGGACACCCTGCGTGGCACGGCACTCCTTGCGCGCATCAGCACTGCGCATGGGCCAGCTCCACACGGGTCAAGGAGGCCCGGGGCTTGAACCGTGGACCTCCCATGTGGTAGACGGACGCCCTAACCACTGGGCCAAAGTCCGTTTCCCGAGAAATATATGTTTTTATTCAACTATTTTTTTTTCCAAAGATTTATTTCTCTCTCTACCCCCCCCCGCCCTGCCCCAGTTGTCTGTTCTATTTGCTGCGTGTTCTTCTTTGTCCAGCTTCTGTTGTTGTCAGTGGCATGGGAATCTGTGTCTCTTTTTGTTGCGTCATCTTGTGTCAGCTCTCCGTGTGGGCGGCGCCATTCCTGGGCAGGCTGCACTTTCTTTCCCACTGGGTGGCTCTCCTTACGGGGCGCACTCCTTGCGCGTGGGGCTCCCCTACGCGGGGGACACCCCTGCGTGGCACAGCACTCCTTGCGCACATCAGCACTGCACGTGGGCCAGCTCCACATGGGTCAAGGAGGCCCGGGGTTTGAACCATGGACCTCCCATGTGGTAGGCGGACGCCGTAACCACTGGGCCAAGTCCGCTTCCCAACTGTTTTCTTTTTAGTTGCTTATATTTTCAATGATTAAATGAAGTTAAAAAAATAACAATAAAAAAGGGAATTATGGAGTTGGCCCCTCCTTTTACAGAAGGATATGATGGAGTGATGAAAAAGTGATGAAAAAGTTTTGACAACAGATGGTGGTGATGGCTGCACAATTTGGTAACTAATGTAATTAATTAATGTCATTAATGTTACTAATGTCTTTTTTTTGGTAAAGATTTTAGTTATTTTTGTCCCATTCCCCCTAGTTGTCTGCTCTTTGTGTCCATTTGCTGTGTGTTCTTCTGCATCCACTTGCATTATCCAGCGGCACTGGGAAACTGTGTCTCTTTTTCGTTGCGTCAGCTCTCCGTGTGTGCGGCGCCACCCCTGGGCGGGCTGTGCTTTTTTCACACGGGGCGGCTCTCCTTGCAGGGTGCACTCCTTGCATGCAGCAGCAATGCACGTGGGCCAGCTTACCACATGGGTCAGGAGGCCCTGGGGATCAAACTCTGGGCCCTCCATATGACGGACGGACGCCCTATCAGTTGAGTCACCTCCACTTCCCACTAAGGTCATTAATGCCACCGATGTCTACCCTTAAAATGGTTAAAATGACAAATTTTATGTTATATATGTGTGTTACCACAATAACTTTTTTTAGGAGGTACCAGGGATTGAACCTGGGGCCTCATACGTGGGAAACAGGTGCTCAACCACTGAGCTACTCCAGCTGTCCAGTAACTTTTTAAAAATAATCCAACTATCAGCCAGGAGTCATCCGCCTCTGGTCCTCTAGATCTCTCACCACCTCCCTGCAGACTCTTTGTGATGAAAATGCCAGGAAAGATTTAAAGACACACGACCAGCCTTTCCAACCCAAACCCTTCAGGAACACCCGTCCATTGCTTATTGTGAGGACCTAATAAACGAGCATTATTTGAAAATCACAGGTCTGACTCGAGGTCAAGCAGTGGTCCAGGACATGAAAATAGTAGAAGCTCTGCTGACTTACGGAGTCCATGACTACGCAGGGAAGGATAAACAAGGAATTCCTCCGTGGCTTGGCATCGGCTATAAAGGAATCGGCCGGTATGGTTTACAAGACAAGGTGGAGCCTTGGAAATTATTCCAATGGAAACAGCAGGAGAACTTACATGCATTTGTGGGAGAAGAAATTAGCTGCTGAAGTTCACGATCCACAAAGGATTTCAGGGTCCAAAAGAACCTTTGGGCAGTGGCTCTGTGCAAACCTGGCGTGTGAACTCTTCTCCCGTCAAGCCCGCCTGGGTACTGATGCTGGCGGTCGACATCAGTACTTGGACTGGAAGCGAAGCAAAGCAAAAGTTCCTTCAGCCCGGAGCGCAGAGGGTGCTGCCATGGATCTGACAGACAGGAACCCCCAAGGTCTTAAGCCATGAGCCGGGAGGGGGAAAGGCGGCTCCTCACCGCAAGCAACGGGGGTTCACTCTCCTCAGGTTCTCAGGATTCAGAGGTGAGTGAGGAGCAGGAGAGAGAATCCTTGAACTCAAGAAGAAGGTAGAGCTATCGCAGGAAAAACTGAAAAAAGTCGAAGAACTTAAGAAGATCTGTGTGTGGGAAGCTAGGCAAGCTGGCAAAATGCTGAAGGAGTATCTCCTGAAAAGAGGTGAGAAACATGAGGTCAGAAGACGTGCAGGAGCTGTGTCCAAGTGAGACGACAACTTGCTGAAGAGGACCCTGCTTTGCGAGACCTGCAGAGCAACTTCCTGATGCAGCAAAAGCTGGTTGAGGCTGCAAAAAAACCTGCCAATGGGCCAGACCTTTGCAGAACGAAAGCAGGATCACAGGGATGCCGTGAAAGCTTCAGGACACTGAACATGCAATAAATGCATGTAGAATTTGAGGTGGGAAGAAACCCAGCCAGAAGGCCACAATTATTTTACCAGAAGGCATGTGACCCTCGGAGAGCAGCTCCTTGTCTGAACTACCACCTGCGATGGTCCTCATGACTCGTTCCCGCCGCCGGGGCTGCGATCAAGTCCACTCCCTCGTGCGCCAAGGCTTCTTTCCCCCGCGTCTCTCGGTATTGAGCGAGTCCATTTCAGAAAGTCATCCGCCGATGACCGTGGATACCAGGCCGTCCCGAGAAATGCGACCGGCCACAGCAGCCCTCACAGAACCCTGCAGAGGTGGCCGCGGGGCCGCAGCCGCCACTTGGAACCCATCTTCCTCTCAGCACCCCTGCCAGCGGGGCGGAAGCGTCAGTCCCCGCCCCATCTGCTGTCTGCGATGGACAACGATAAGCCGTTTTCCTCCCTCTCCAAATCCCAAAGCAGCAGCAGCCCCAAAATCCTGGAGGACCGGTCCTACGCCAGCCAGTCGAGCACAGGATATGGCCGTGTGACACCAATTACCCATATCACGCCACCCAGACTCTGGACACAGGTGCCAGGGGCCGGAGAAGGTCCAGAAAGCAGAATGTTTCTACTTCAAGATCAGGAAGCATGCCCAGCCTAGCCCCCAAGGATCGCTTGGAACGGCACCTACTCCAAGAGTCGGGGCAGCCGTCTCCCAGTTAGCGTCCCGCCGGGCACCCGCCACGTGGCGAGGGTGAGCCTGCGTGGGGTGGCAGCTCTGTCCACGAAAATGACGCTGAAGGGCGGCACAGTGCCAGTTCCTCCTCCTGGTCCCCAGCCCGCTGTGGATATGACCGCCCAAGAGCCTGCAGAAGGTCCTGACGTGAAGATGAGGTGGACGGTGCCCCGTAACCCATGTGCACCCCTCCGACTGCTGAGGAAGGCTGCTGCCACTGCACCGCACATCACCCGGACATCCACGAGGCCTCGGTACCAGCGGCCTCCGGGCGAAGCACCGGCAGACCAGCCTCGCCCGGGACAGGGATGGCGGCGACGCCCGGGGCTGGCGGGGCCGCGGGTTCCCTGTTCCCCAAGCGGTCAAGCATCTTCCTGCTCTTCAGTGCCTTCTGCCAACGGGACCCAGATAACCGCAGGGCCGTGTGAACACGAGGGCCCGGCGCGCTCTGCCTCTGCCGGCTGCTCTGGCAGTCTCTCAGTCCATTCCCTCTCCACGCAGACAGTCCCCGGGTCCAGTCCACTGGACGGTACGATGGACACCGGCTGGAAGAGAGCCGGGAGAGGAAGGAGCGCAGGCTCTTCTGGCATGAGGATTCAGAGCCTGGAACACTATCTGCAGTCGGACTTCCTGAGCAAGTGCTGCGCTCGACACTGGCCTTCCAAAATGTGTTCCTCTTCCCAGACGGCCGTGGGCCATCTACAAGCACCAAAGGTCGAAGAGAAGACTCAAGTGGGCCTGGAAGTGACTCTCACACAAAGCACAAAGGCCCTGGACGGTGACTCGCCTTTTACGCTCCGGCCACTGATGTTACAGCGAGCTCTGACCTCATGTGGACCCTGTCTGAAGGCGCTGGGAGTAGCGAGCACTTTTTAAGAGAAGAAAAGCTGTTGAAGGCAAACCTGGCAACTGTGGCAAGTATGGGTAGGGTTTCCAGCAGGATGAAAGGAGAGGGGAGATTTCAGAGCTCAAGTTCAGAGTGAGGAGAGAAGCTCCTTCGTCACGGCTCGC
Organism: Dasypus novemcinctus; assembly: GCF_030445035.2. Classification (NCBI taxonomy): domain Eukaryota; kingdom Metazoa; phylum Chordata; class Mammalia; order Cingulata; family Dasypodidae; genus Dasypus; species Dasypus novemcinctus. The sequence continues at coordinate 64,922,422 of NC_080695.1, forward strand.
CATCCAGACATTTGAATCCGTGAGCTGACATTCAGCAACGTGCTACTTCTACGTGCACAGGGACAGATTAGACAGTATTGGAAAAGTACTTGAAGAGAGAAGTTCTGGATGAGTGTAAACGTTTTGAGGATGTTACAAAGAGGGATGTTGTTCATAAGCTCCATAAAATGGGTCTTAGAAGACTCACTGCTGTAGCATCCTGTAATATAACTTTATGGTAGCAGTTTGGGGAGAGGGAAGCAGTCCATTGAGTAATTGGCAAACTCTGCTGGGGGAATTTTCTAAGGTACAATATCACTGAGGTCCTTTTATCTTTCATGCCAATTGTACAATGGGCTGTTTTTATCTAGGCTGGTAACACTCCTCCCTGGCTGTCATTTGAAATGGCAAGCTGGGTGTGCAAAGTCATTACGCGTTTGACAAAGTATTTCAAGGTGATACAAAAGGAACCCCAAAACAACAAAGCAAAAACCACATCATTTTAGATGAATCGTGCATCTTAAAATGGTGAAAGTTAGAAAATGAAACTTTATCTGGATTCCACAGGTAGTTCTAAGTCACCAAGTGAGAAAAATAAGATCAGTATTAAAAAAAATACTCCAACCTGCAATAAATTTAAATGTGAGGTTAAAACTATCTCATATTTTCCTTGGGAGGAACTAATTAGCTATGATTTACTGTAGGATTTTTTTTTTAGAACAAACGATTTCCATAGTCCAGATTGATCCTTTTTTGTCATTTTATTCTGCTTCAGAATTCCATAAAAGGTGCTCCTTTCACCCCTTTTATACAGGTTTCTTGCTCATATTGTGAAAGGACATTTCTGAACAATTTTGGGGAATATTTTCTATATATTCCAAAACATGTAAAACATACATAAAGATGATTTGTTAAACTGGTCCTTAATCATTTGTATCATTAGAAATGAAGTTTGGAAAAAAAAAAACTGGAGAAAAAAGACATGCAAAAAATATTCCACTGTATTCCATTTTGCATATTTGTATAGCTTTCCAGAAACAGAAATGCCCTTTTGCATAACAGTATTTAAAAACAGTATTTTTTTACTGTTCTGACTTTTTAAGACCTATTTTTTTTTACATAGATCAATAAACTAAAACTGAAAAATAAATAATAAAAGAATGAGGAAGACCTCTATATCTTCGAATGGAGTAATTGCTCCAGGATAGTTTGGTAAAAAACAAACAAAAACAAGATATATGGTGTGCTACCTTTTGCATAAGAAAAAGGGGAGAAGGGTATATAATTTCCAAAAAGAAATATAGGATAAATTTTTGTAAAAACTAGTAAAAATGTTTCATGTGGGCAGAGAACAAGGTCAGAGATGGAAGTGAGGCCTCTTTATAGTGTTGACTTTGGAACCATATAATTATTTTTACTAATTAAAAAGGAAGTACTTCAAAAAGAATAAAAAGCAATCCTTTTTTTTCTTTACAAAGCACTTATCTTTATCTTTCAGAAACTAAATACACAAAGCAAGTTTTTTCCCAAAATATTTTCATAGGCAAAGGATTAAAAACGATTTTAATTATACACATATGGTCACAATTTTGCCTTAAAAAGATTGTTGGGAAATGTACATAAGACCACTTGTAAATGTACAGCATATGTTACTGTTACAATGTCTTATGTCCAGAGGGAAAAATGTTATCATACAGATTTGTTCTTACTTGGGAGTAGAATATTAAAAAAAAAAAAGCAATTCTCACCATGAACACCCAACAAAAACAAACCTGCTGGCATATTGAGATTTCCTACCCAGGACACAAAAGGCACAATCATAAAAGAAAAACTTGAAAAATCAGACTTCATCAAAACTGACAACTACTCTTCAAAAGATACCTAAATAAGATGAAAAGATAAGCCACAGGCTGGGAGAAAAAATTTGGGGCACATGTAAGTGACAATGGGCAGGTATCCAGAAAGTAAAGGACCTCCTTCAACTCAATAATAAAAAATCAAACCATCCAGTTTTTAAAATGAGAAAAGACCTGAACAGACACTTCGCACACACAAAGATACATGGATGGGCAATGAGCACGGGAAAGTACGCTCAGCCTCGCCAGCCACCTAGGAAATCCACACCAAGAACCATAGATGGCACTGCACATCCTCCTAGAATAGTTAAGAATTAAAAAGACAGAAGACAAGTGATGGCAAGAATGTGGAGCAATGGAACTCACCCACTGCTGGTAGGTAAGCAGAAGATGGCATCACCTTGGAAAACTGGTAGTTTCCAGCAATTCCACACCAAGGTTTTTACCAAGAGAAATAAAATCACATGCCCATAATAAAACTTGTAGGAGAAAATTCATACAGCATTATTCACAATCAAAATTTGGAAACAACCCAAATATCTGTCAACAAATGAGTGGATAAACATAAAGTATGCATATTTGTACAATGGAATACTACTCAGTAGTAAGAAAGAAAAGGTTTTGATATACTTGGCAATGTGAATAAATCTTTAAAACAATTATATTTTGAGCAAAAGAAACCTGACGTCCAAGACTACCTATCCTGTGATTCTATTTACTTGAAGTTCTGAAACAGGCCAAGCTAAGCCACGGTGATAGAAATCCCAACAGTGGTTGCCTTTGGGGTAGGAGTAGGGTGTTGACTGCAAAGGACACAAGAAAATTTTCCAGAATGTTGGAAATGTTCTCTCTCTTGATTACATAAGTGTTTTCATTTGTCAAAACTCATGGTTATTACTCTTTTGTTCACAGCTCTATTCCCAGTGCCTAGAACAATTCTGGCACCAAACAGGCAGTCAATGTTTGTTGAAGGAAAACAAATTATATGTGCTCCTTGGAGCTTCTGACTTGACAGTCTATGGATAAACAGTTTTTTAGTAATAGGTGCATATTTACTTTTACAATTACCCTCTTTCTGGCAAATGATTCTGGACTTCTGTTTATGGCAGAGAGAGAAATTTTCCCCTTTTAAAAGAATGCATTTAACTTTAAAAAGAAAATAGCTTTAAAAATGTATTGTTAAACAGAAAATTACCATAGGACCCAGCGATTCCACTGCTAGGTGTGGACCCCAGAGAAGTGAAAGCGGGAATGCAGACACTTGTACGCCACTATTCACAGCGGCATTATTCACATCTGCCAAAAGGGGGAAACTAGCCAGGGGCCCCTCGACAGGTGAACGGGAAATAGACGATGGTCTAGCCATACAGTGGAATATTATTCGGCCATAAAGAAAGTTCAGAAACATGCTGCAACATGGATGAACCTTGAAAACATTATGCCAGAGAACATGCCCAGTGAAAAAACCAGACACAAAGGGATAAAGATTCTATGATACAACTTAAATGAGAGATCTAAAATAAGGAGATTCATAGGGAAAGAAAGTAGATGGGAAGTTGCGAGAGGCTGGGGGTGGAGACCCCGTGCTCCGTGGGGACGGCGTTTCTGTTTGGGGGTGAGTGTTGGGTGATAATGGCGGGTGGTACTGGAAGTATAATATTGGCAATATAATTAATGCTACTGAATCGTATATTTTAAAAATGTTTACAAGGGCAAATGTTATATGTATATATCGCCACAAAAAAAACCTTAAAGTATGAAGTGAGTAACTGAGGTGGTGCGCGGGGCTGGGCCTGGAGAGGGGCTGGGTCGTGCTCACCCCGCAAGCTGCGCAGGTCTGGCTGCAAAGCCGCGCGGTTCTCCCGCGGCGAGCTCCCGGCCCTCGTCCCGCACCCGCCTCCCCTCCTCTCCTGCTCCGTGAACCCCCCGCCTGCCGCCCCCCGGGCAGAAGCGCGAGCGGGCCCACCGCTGAGCCCCTTGGATCTGAGGACCCCTCCCGGGCCGACAGCCACCCCGGGCGCCTCTGACCCTCCCAGCGCCCCCCACCCCCCCTTGAGAGCAGCCCCCAGCCGGGAGCCGCGACCTCCTGGGCCCCGCGCGCCTGCGCGCCCCGCTGCCCGCCCCGCCCACAGCCGCCCCGGCCCTTCGGGGCGTCCCGCGGCCTGGGAGGTCTGAGGTCCCGCCTCTGCCCCTCCCCGAGGCGCGGGGGCCTGTACCCCCAGGGGCGGGCATTCGGGGGCTGCTCAGGAAGTACTGCGAGCGAATGAACCGGCGGAGCGGGGAGTGCGGGCGCCACGGCTCCACTCATCCGCCCGCCGCGCGCCGGAAACTCCCGGGATGTCACGCACCGGGCGGCCCTTGTAGAGACCGGCAGTCCCACATCTTGGGGGTGGATGGGGCTGCCTCCTTTTCTCCCAGCAGCAGTGTCTGAGCTGGGGGCCCTGAGGATGGATGGATGGATGGATGGATGAATGAATGAATGAGGAGCTCCTGGGCCGCCGTCGCCCTCGGGCTCTGCTCACCCCAGCCATGGCCGCCAGGGGGCAGCACCAGGCTGCCGTGAGTCACCCTCGCTTTCTCTCTGGGCCACCAGGCTCCGCACTAACCAAGATTTCAGACCTTGGGTCCGGCAGACCCGGGGAGCAGGACTGCCCCGAGGGGGCGCCCGCCCCTGCCTGCAGCCCTTCAAGGCAGGTCTGATGCTCGCACGCTGCCTAGGGGCTGAGGGCTCTTTTCCCACCCCAGAGTCCAGCCTGGAAGGAATGCAGAGCATCCGAGGCCTGAGACCCACCCAAAGTCCCACAGCAAGGTGGGGCACCCCAGCCCCTCCCATCCAGGACATAGGGGCCCCCCCCCACTCCCACGGGGAGCCAGGCGCTCCTCCTGGCCCTCTGCTTTGAGGATCAGTTGTCTTCCAGTTTGGGGGCTCCTGGGAGCTTTTATTTATTTTTAACAGTTCTATACATTTTTTGATAATATATTCACAACATACAATCTAACCATTTTAGCCACTTTCAAGTACACAATTCGGTGGTGCTAATCGCACTGACATTGCTAAGCTGCCACCCCCACTTGCATGACCACTCTTCCGTCACCCCAGACGCCCTGCACCCGTGGTGCAGTAACTCTCCAGCCCTCTCCCCAGTCCCACCCGTAACCTGTATTCTAGTTTCTGACTCCAGAGACGGGCACATTCTAATTATGACCGTGTTTTTGTGTCTGGCTTATTTCACTCCACACCATGTCGTCAAGGCTCACCCATGTCGTAAGGCCCGACGGAGGCCAGGCGGGTAGGGGTGGGCTGCAGGTGCCCCGAGGAGGGGGTCTTCACCTGTCTAAGCTTCACCTCCCTCCTCTGCAAAGTGGGTCCAACGATAACACCTCCTGCTAAGAGTGAGTCTCACCTTGGCTGACCTTGAACCTCACCTCCTTTTTTCTGCTCCGCTCAGTCCTGCCCCGGGGCCTTTGCGCTTGCTGTCCCCGCCTGCTGGAATGTTCCACCATGAGCCATCCCATGCCTGGCCTCCATCGCCCAGGTCTCAGCTCACACATGCGCCACCCCACGGAGGCCCGCCGTGGCCCCCCGGGCGACAGGTCACCGGGCTCACGTGTCAGCTTACGTAATATTGCCCCTCGCCCCCTACGATGTCAGCTCTGCCAGGCTTTGTTCCTGGCTACAGCCTCCACCCCCAGCAACATGCCTGCACATAGTAGGTGCTTAATAAAGACTTGTCGAACGAATGCTCAGGTTCTTACAACAACCACGGGGGACGGGATAGGCGCGAGGGGGCTTCAGGCTGGATTGAGGATGGGCACAGGGTCCCCTCCGCTGGGGAGGGCATGTTTGAGCTGTAAGGACCAGGAGGAGGCAGCTTGGGAAGATCTGGGGGAACAGAGTTCCTGGCACGTGCGAAGGCCCCGAGGCACCGAGGGGGGCCTGGAGTGCAGTGAGCAGAGGGGCACGGGCTTGGGCATGGGGTGCTGAGGTCCGATTTATGTTCTAGAAAGACCCCCACGGGCTGCTGTGCGGAGGGCCAGTGGCCGGTGACGGGCCAAGGACAGGAGGTGACCATCTAGAAAGAAATGACTCAGACAGGGGAGCAGGGGACACCTGGGGAGGGGGCTTTGTCCTAAATGGTCCAGGGAGGTGGCACCTCGGGGTGTGGGATGGGCTGGGCTCGACCCGGGCAAGTCGCACTGCTCACGGAGCCTCGTTTCTGTGTCCCTGGAACGGGGTGCTTTCTGGTGGTGCTGAGGACGCAGGTGAGCCGTGCCGAGCTGTGAGGTGACGGGGAGCAGGTGTGAGCGTGCCTGGCACACGGAGGGGCGTCAGACGTGGCCGTGACTGTCGTTGCTGGAGCCACAGCCAGATTCTAGCCTGAGACTTTTAGAGAAGCAGCTAATAACCGTGGCCCGGACAGGCCGGCTCTGTGCTGGGCAGGTACCCGCATCCGCTCGGCACAACGGCCTCAGGGAGGCAGGTGCTGGCGGTGGCCCCATTCTACAGGTGGGGAAACTGGGGGGCAGAGTCCAGACCCCCCGCAGCCCGCGCCCAGCGCCCGTGCTCCTGGCTCAGCGCAGCCGGCTGTCGCCCCTCCTTACCCCACTCACCAAAGTAACTTCCAGAAGACACAAAAGCGGCTTCTCAAGGTGGTCGAAGACCTGGAAGAAAGCAGAACGTCTGTCTGACCGGGACGGTGGGGAGAAGCCCAGAAGCTGGTCAGGCTGGACACGCGGAAGCGGGGAGAGGCGGGGACCGGCCCGCGCGCTGTCCCCCGGGGGGCAGGCAGCCCGCCGGCCCGACTGCCCTCGCCCCTCGGCGCGGCTCCAGCGTCCGCTCTCTAAGAGATACTTGAAAGCACTCCTCTTCTGTCCTGGAGTGAAATTCATGGAGCTACCGAGCCTCAGACACACAATTTAAAACAAAACCAAACAATTGCAGTGAGGCCCGAGCTGTAGCACGTCAGAATAAAGGAAGAGCAGCGTAAAGTCCAATTACACGGCACGTGAACACACTCGCCACGTTTTGAATGTGTTTTACTCCCTCTAGCTGCAACAAATGTCAAGAGAAAGGAAAGCCCACGTCCCTATAAAATGCTGTACGTATGTGTTTCTCATGTGCTTTATTTGTAATAGCCCCAAACTAGAAACAACCCAAATGCCTATTGGCAGGGGAACGAATAGACCAATTGCAGTACGGCCACACAATGGAAAACTACGCGGCAATGAAGAGGAAAAGCCTATTGAGGCAAAAGAGTGCGTGGATCTCAAAATAATTACATGGAGTGAACGGAGCCAGACAAAAAAGAAATGCACACCAAATGAGTGCACTTGTGTAAAATCCTAGAAAATGCAATCTATGTGACAGGCATCAATGATGGGGAGGGCGGAGAGAGGTAGGAAGGAGGGGTTGCCAGGGGCACGAGGAACGTTTTGGGGGTGACGGTATTGCACTGTCTGGAGTGTGTGCCGTTTTCACAGGCACGTCAAATGTCTGCCGTTGACTGTATGTCAGATCTGTATGTGCAGATGAAGCTCTTTAAAAACAGGCGGAAGACAATATTCAACCAAATATTGTCGGCACTTCGTCGTTGGCATTTTGAAATAAGTTCCCTGTAGTTGCAGGCTCCCTGGGATGTGCCAGCTGCAAGCGCAGACCCACACAGACATGCCGGGGGAGCTCGGGTGTGTGTGACTTGACGCTACGTCGGTGTGACTCCTGGGGTCACGGTTTCACCGAGTGGCCTCTTGGTGTAGTCCTGGGCAGTCCAAGTACAGGCGATACTTGTCTCCCGGGAAAACTCAGAGTGTGTTATAACTGTGCCCAAAAGGCCCCCCAAGGAATTAAACACAGTGTCGCCGTATGACCCAACAATTCTCCTCCTAGGTACACACCCAAGAGAAGGGTCTCAAACAAATACACTGGTCACTGCAGCGGCACCGCTCACGAGAGCCAGAAGGTGTCCCTCGCTGGATGAGTGGAGAAACAAAATGTAGTAAACTCACACAACTGATGATTATTCAGATGTACAAAGGAATGAAATTCTGGCCCATGCTACAATGTGGAAGAACCTTGAAGACTTAGGCCACACGAAAGCAGCCTGGCGCAAAGAGCAAACATTGTATTATTTCACTTATAATGAAACATCGAAATAGGCAAACTCATGGGGACAGAAAGTAGGTTCAGGGGAATGGATGTGACTCAAACAACTGGGCTTGCGCCTACCACACGGGAGGTCCAGGGTTCGATGCTCAGGGCCTCCTGGTGAGGGCCAGCTGGCCCGTGCGCCGAGTCGGCCCACGCAGAGCATCAGCCCACATGGGAATGTGACCCTGCGCAGGAGTGTCGGCCGATGCAGAGAGCTGGCACAGCAAGGTGACGCGACAAGAGACACAGAGGACAGAAAAGAAGTAGCAAAACAGGGAGCTGAGGTGGCACGGGAAAGTAATTGCCTCTCTCCCACTCCGGAAGGTCTGGAGGGTCCCAGGATCAGTTCCCGGAGTCACCTAATGAGAACACAATAGACCCAGAGGAACATACAGCAAATGGACACAGCAGACAGCGGGGGGAAAGGGGGGCGGGGGGGGGGGCTAGAAATAAATAAAATAAATCTTTGGAAAAAAAAAGAAAGTAGATTTGAGGTTACCAGGGGCTGGGAGGGGAGGGGGGAGGAGTGGGGAGTAATGGCTTAACAGGGACAGTTTCTGTCTGGGGGACGGAAAAATTCTGTGAATGGATGGTGGTAAATGTAATTAATACCATTGAATTGTATGCTTGAAAGTGGTTAAAAATTTTTAAAAAAACTTTATAGCTAACCCTATGTTACATATACATTCTATACGCTACCACACTGAACCGTTCGTAGAAAACTGGAGGTTTCCCGTCGTGTGGAGCAGGGTCTGGCCTCTGACCTTTCTCCGCAGAGGACGCGTGTGGGGGTGCTGGAAGTTGTGCGGCTGTGGGGTGAGTCTTCACCAGGTGGGACCGCCCCTGCACCTCCACCACCCTGCCCCTCTGTCTCCACGCCAGGAGTGCGCCCGTCCCTGGGGCAGCGCTCAACGCCTCCCCCAACACCCGCTAGGGGCTGGCAGCACCCCTCTGAGTTGGTGGGGGAGGGAGAGGGGCCCTTCGCCGAGGCCGGGCCCCGACCTGGGATGCCGTGCCCACCTCCGTGGAGACTGGGCTCAGCCCTGGCATCTTCTCCAGGCTCCCTTCCTGGGCCCCCCAGTGTTGGGAGCGATAAAAAGAATGTATGCCGAACTCAGCGAGAGTCAGTAGCACGGCTGCCAGAGAAGAGCCAACCCTCTCAATTAAGCAAACTATAATTAGCTCCTCACAATATGCCAGGTTCCACAACACGGCAGAATCCAAATCTGCCCTGTCACTTCCTTATTCTTCTTCCCCTTCAGGTCTTTGTTGTCCATCTTCCCGCCACTGCCCAGACTGATAAGGCAGTGCGCAGGCGTAAGGCGGGGAAACTGAAACCCACCCTACACGTCAGTAGCAACCATAACCAATCCCTAACTTCCACCCCCGCCTATTACCCCTCCCCTTCCCAAGAGTATATATGCTTTGTTCCCCTCAATAAAATTTGCAGCTTGATCCTCACTCTGTCTCGCTGTCATTCCTCGCGTCTCCTGTCTCACCATTCCCATCCACGCAACCACGAGCCCCCGTTTACTGCCCCGCTGGCCGGGGCATTCACAGCTGGCGCCCGACGTGGGGCAATTGGCTTGCGTGTGAGAGGGAACCGCCGCACCCACCAAGATAGAGAGCTCTCTTCACTACGGCCGATGCAGAGGCGAAAGTAGCGGCGCAGAAGTCCAGGCATCCGGGAAGGATCCTGTCCAGGAGGGAGTCCTGGGAAGACCTACTTAAGGTAAAATTTCTTTCAGTCTCTTTATTCTCCTTACTTTTCTAAAACTAAAGCTTTTCTTATCATGGGACAGGAACAATCTCAACACTATCTATTTCTTAATCAAATAAAGAAAGCACTCAAGGCGCGAGGAATTGTGGTAAAAAAGAAGGGTCCCCCGTCACCGCCTTTAGCTACTGGCGGCTAGTACAAGATGTACTAGGAATCAGCCCCAACCTCCTGATATAAAGAATTTAGTTACAGAAGGGGAGACTGCTTTAAAATTAGGTTCTCAACCCCCTTCGAGTTGCAGTAAAAAGTCTGAGCATCACTCGCAACCCCATAACTTACATTCAAACTTACCCCTCAGTTTAATTTCCTTTGATAGCAAACCCTCCACTCCTTCTACCCCCTCCCCCGAGGATGAGGTCTGTGAAAATAACCCAGAAACTCCCAATGAAGATGTAAGTTGTAATCTTAAACTGCTCTCACTTCCGCCCTGCCTCCTCCCTCACTAATATTAAGCAGGGGCCAGAATAACCCTTTTCAAAGTTGGTAGGCAAATTGTGCATGGCTGCAGAAAAACTGTTTGGCATACCAACACAGAAACAGACTTTGTAAAGCAAATTGCCTTTGTAAATGCAAATGCAGCTTATCAGGCAGCAGTTAGACCTTGCAGAAAGTAGGAGAACTTGTCTGGTTACTTCAGGCTTTGTTCTGAAATTAGCCCTGCCTCGGACGCTGGCTGGGGGGAGCGCAACGGGCAGCAGGCGGCACTCGGCCCAAGCCTTCCCGGCCGTGGCACCCTCCCTGCGCTCCGCAGGCGCGGGCGTAGGCGCCTGCTGATTGAAGCCCACCAAAATCCAAAAAAAATCCGCGCCACCACGAAGAGCAAGGCACTGCCCCTGCTTCCCATCAGGGAAGTGGGAAACAAAGCCAGCCACAAGCCCCAATCCAAACAAGCTTATGAGGCAATCAACTTTATCCCGGCAAACACTAGCCCCCTTTCACAACTTTTCAAACTCCCTGCTGTCTACATGACAACGTAGCTCTAGACTAGTGAAGGCTAATAAAGTTTTTCCATTGGAATCAAGGTCTAAAGGAAGTTTCCAGTTTTAAATCAATAGTTTTCTCCAGAACTTCAAGTCTTGTCCCCTGCTCCCACCCCGCTTTACTCTTCCTTATACTTTTCTTAACTGTTCTTTGTAACCTCTCTGTATTTTGGCCCTTCTCAGCAACAGTTTAAGCTGCTGTCACCCTCCACCCCTCCCCCCAGCCGTTATCTTCCCCCTGCAGCCCTTGCTGTTCTTCCTGCCAGTCCCGCCCACATTGCCAACATATAATCTGCCTTCTTCCTTAGCCACTGCCTACCTCATAGCCATCCGCCCACTCCCACCTATCCACTATCACCCCGTAGCTAGCCCGCCCTAGCCCCAACCCCTCCCCTACCCAGCACTATAAAGCCAAGTGTACTTCCTCAATAAAGCAGACCTGCGCATAGACCTCGTCTCCGTGGTTTCTTCTATCAAACCGCGCGTCCCCACCAAGCCTTGAGCCGCCCGCTGCCGCCCCGGTCCGGCCGTGGGCTCGGCCCGACCCCCGGCAGCGACCCGCCCGCAGCGGCGGCCACAGTTGGCGCCCGAACAGGGACCCCAGCTACGGCCCCTCGCTTGGCCAGTCCGCTGCTGAACCCCCGCACGGGACCCATGCCGTCCTCCCGTGCTGCCGCTCAAGGTAGGGACTCTCCGGCGTCGCTCCTTTCACCCCCCTCTTAGGCCCACTGCCGCGATGGGGGCCTCCCTCTCATCCCGTCAGGTTCCTCAAGTCCGCCTGCTCGCTGCCCTCTTAGAGACTCACCACGTCAAAGTCTCTCTCCGTCAGCTACAGCGGTACTGGGACCTTCTCCTACCCTTTAACCCTTGGCTCGTCACCTGTGCTCTCTGGAGCCCAGAGACTTATGAATGTTTAATTCAGCGGGTAACGTCCGCTATGGAGCACGAGCACAAGCAGTTTCCCCCTGGCCTTATCCCGGCCCTCGTTGCTATCCGCGCCTGTCTCCAAGGTGTGCCCTCCCCTGCCTCCGCTCTCGCCTGTGAGCCTAGCCACCCTCTCACCTGCGACCCTGATGGAGATGACGATACTCGCTCTCTGCCCGCCCAGCTCGAGGCCGCGCTTGAACTGAATCCCCCCACAGCCTCTGATCCAGACCCCAACCAAGATGGCGACCTTCCGCCTTCTTCCTCCCCGACCGCGCCCTGCAAACAATGCCAACATGGCGCGCGTCCTCCTTCTTCTTCCTCTGCGCCCTCTTCCCGCCTTTACCCGCCTCTTCCTGTCTCGTCACCATCCGGTCCCGCCCCGGATGCCTGCCGGCCGCCATTTTCCACTAAACCGGAAGAGCCTCCGGCGCCATCCTGGCCTGTGCCCGGAAGTGACGTGGCCACTCCACCATCTTGGCCCACATCCGGAAGTGATGTCAGACGTGACGTCTCCGTGCCGCCATCTTGGCCAGTCAAAAACACAGTTGCCGCCGCGCCATCCTGGCCGGCGCCCGGTGGCACCGCCAATGCCTCACCTCCATGGCCTGCTTCACCCCCCGCCTGCCCCAGCAGTAGCGGTAGCACCGCGAACCCCCCTCCGCCGGCGTACGACACCACCTTTCTCACCTCCCCCACTCCGCCTCTGGCTCAGATGTTCCCCCTCAATCCTGCTCGCACTCCGCAAAACCCGCAAGCGTGGATCCCCTTTTCCCCCAAAGACATCCAAATGCTCCGCAACGCAATAAAAGAGGATGGCCTTGCCAGCCCTCATGCCCAAGACATTCTCGAGCGTATGGCCATCCCTCGCTGCATCCCTTACGACTGGATTTCCCTAGCCCGAGCAGTTCTCTCCCCCGGGCAATTCATTGACTGGCGAGCCCATCTCGGTGTCCTAATTGACAATCAGATTGCTGACAACGCGCGTCAGGGTGTGCATTACCCTGCGAACGCATTTCTTGGGTTCGGTCCTTACGGCGATCCCAGCGCCTACACTGCCACCCCGCCTGGGTTTTTCCTCCAGCTCCGTGACTGTGTTTTCCGAGCCTTCCGCTCGTGCGCCGCGGCCGCCCCAGAGCCCCTCGTGAAGCTTTTCCAAAAACCCGAAGAGCCATTTAACGAGTTCGTAGCTCGTGTGCAGGCCGCTGCAGAGAGGCGAGTTGTCGGCAACGCAGCTCGCGAGTCTTTTGTTAAAGACATCCTGCAAGAGAGGGCTAACCCAGCCTGCAAAGCCATCATTCGTCCCCTTCGTGACAAGCCGCTCCAAGACTGGGTCCTCGCATGCTCCGGAGTTTCTGGGCAAGCATCTGCGCTTGCAGCGGCTATCGTCGCGGCAGTCCAAACAGCCAACACCTGCTTCCGCTGCGGCGAATTGGGCCACTTCGCTCGCGAGTGCCCCAACCTTCCGGCTCCGCCGCAACCCGTAGCCCCGCCTATGGTGCCACCACCGCGCCCTGTTCCTGCCGCCCGGCCGCCTTCCACCCCCTGCCCACGCTGTGGAAAAGGGTACCATTGGGCCCGCGACTGCCGTGTCCCGAGACAGCCTTTAAACGGGCAGCGGGGCAAGCCTCAGCCCCGCCACCAAGAGGCTCCAGTCGCCCCGCGCCAACCTCGCCCGTAGGCATCCACTGGTCCGTTCCCATGTCGCCCGCTTCACAGCCGCGCATTACCATCAAAGTCAATGGAAAGTGGATGGACGGCCTTCTTGACACCGGCGCAGAAATCTCCTGCATCCCCCTCTCCCAGGCTCGTGACTTCCCGCTTATGGCTGGGCCCGTGGTCATAGGTGCCACCGGCCAGTCCACCTCGCAACAGGCGGCAGAAGACTTCTCCTGGGAAGACACCGAGGGGCGATCTGGCTTCTTCCGTCCTTTAGTCCTTAGAGACATCAAACAGGTCTTGTGGGGGCGTGACATTCTACATCAATCTGGCGCGGTTCTCTTCACCCCGCAACCATCGCCGTCCCCCCAATAGTTTTGGCCGTTGCTCGCGTTCAACCTCCAGCACCCGTTCCTCTGCAATGGGACACAGAGGAACCCATTTGGGTGGAGCAATGGCCTATGACTGCCCCAAAACTGGCTATTCTTCAAGACCTCGTGGAAGAGCAGCTCCGTGCTGGCCATGTTGAGCCCTCCACCAGTCCATACAATACTCCCATTTTTTTCATCATCAAAAAATCCGGCAAGCCACGCCTCCTCCACGACCTGCGAGAGATCAACAAGCACATCAAACCCATGGGCTCTCCTCAGCCCGGCATGCCTCACCCTTCGGCCTTCCCGTGAGATTGGTATGTGGCAGTCCTCGACATCAAGGACTGCTTCTTCTCTATCCCCCTGCATCCAGCTGACCGTCCGCGGTTCGCCTTTACTGTTCCCCAGCCCAACCACCACCGGCCTGCCAAATGGTATCAGTGGAAAGTCCTCCCCCAAGGCATGAAGAACAGCCCTGCCATCTGCCAGCTGTTTGTGGCTACTGCTATTGAGCCCTTAACCTCCGAGGCCACTATCGTGCATTACATGGATGACATCCTTGTAGCCCATCCGAGCGAGCCAAAACTACAAGCTATAGTTGCCAGTCTTCTCTCCAATTTAGAAGATATTGGTCTTCAAGTCAACATAGAAAAGGCTGTTTTCCACCCACCGTTTCAATTCTTGGGCTTTGAAATCTCAGAGACAATCACGCCCATGGCGCCGCTTATAAACGTCCCCAAAACCATGACGCTCCATGATCTCCAACAACTGTGTGGCCAGCTTAATTGGCTGCGCCCGTCGCTACCCGTCACCACACATCAGCTGCAGCCTCTGTTCCGGCTCCTTCAGGCCGCTGGCCCACCATCACAGGCACCCACCAAGAAGATCACCCTGTCGTATGAAGCGGAATGCGCCCTGGGCCGTGTCAACTCTGCCCTAATGGACTGCTTGCTCCAACGAATAGACCCAAACAAGCCATTTGCAGGACTCGTCCTTCCCACCCGTGGAACACCCACTGGCCTCGTTTGGCAGGACGGTCCACTCCTGTGGGTCCATCTAGCCAAAAGCAAGCTTCGCAAAATCACCCCCCAATCCGTCCTGTTCGCGCAGCTCGCCATCGCCCTTGTTGAGCGCTCCACCCACCATTACGGGCGTCATCCAGATGTCATCATTTGGCCCCTTACAGCCCAGCAGGTCACTCACTTGCTGAAAAACTCTATAGACATGCAGGCGCTGTTCCTCCTATTCCCCGGCCCATTCGATAATCACTTCCCCCAGCACCGCCTCATACAAGGCCTCAGCACGCTCCCCGTCGCAGCTCCTGACCATTTCCCGTTCCCGTCCTCCAAGCCACTCCCCAACGCCGCCATCGCCTTCACGGACGCCTCCAAGCACTGCCTTGCTATAGTCCTCTACAAGCCCAACTCCACACAACCCCTCTGCCACACCCGCCAACATAGCAGCTCTGTCCAAGTGGCTGAATTGAAAGCCGTTACTCTGGCTCTCCAATACCTCCAGGACCAGCCAGTAAATATCTTCACAGACAGTCTCTACTGCCTGCAGGTCTCTCGTATCCTTGCCTTTGCGGCCTTCCTGCCGCCTGCTAGCATCGGCAACCGGGACATCAACCTGGCCTTAGCTGACCTTCAACTCCTCTTAGAGAGGCGGCGACAACCCTGGTTCATTGCCCACATCAGGAGCCACTCAGGCCTCCCAGGCCCCTTGGCTCGCGGCAACCATCTCGCTGACCAGGCCGCCCAAGGTGCTTCCATCAATGCCCTCAGCCCTGCAGCTGCCGTAGGAGACATTATCAACCAGGCAAAGACCTTGCATGCGCGCTTCCATCTTGGTGCGCCCGCCCTCCATCGACTCCTCCCAGAACTTCCCATCGAGACATGTAAACATCTAGTGTGTGCATGCCGTTCCTGCGCGCCTTTGCTGCCCCTGGGGCCACTCCAGCCCCAGGGTGTCAACCTGCGCGGACTGCGGCCCAACTCTAGATGGCAATTAGATGTCACTCATGTCGCCTCCTTTGGCCGATGGAAATTCCTTCATGTTGCCATCGACACGTTTTCACACCTCTGCTACGCTGTCGCCCTCCCGGGAGAGTCTGCCAAGTATGCCACTCAAGCGCTCCGGGAAGCCATCCTCTTCATGGGAGTTCCCTGGGCCATAAAGACAGACAATGGCCCCGCCTATCGCAGCGCTGCCTTTGCCGAGTTTGTGAAGCTCTACAACATCACCCACCACTTCGGCATCCCATACAACCCACAAGGCCAAGGACTTGTTGAAAGAATTCACCAAACCCTCAAGACCCTCGTTCAGAAGACTAGAGAGACTCAACCCCGTCTCACCCCACATGAAACAGTCACGCAGGTGCTCATCCAGCACAACCTGATGACCTTTGACTCTGAGGGGCTTTCGCCCGTCCACAAGCACTGGGGGCCCTCTTACCGGCCCACTCCAGCCCCTCTCGTCCTCTGGCGCGACCCGCTCACTAGCAAGTGGAGCGGGCCAGCGCCCCTTCTCACCCAAGGGCGAGGATTTGCCTGCGTCTTCCCGGAATCCGCACCCCAGCCTGTCTGGATCCCTGCTCGTCTCGTTAAGCCCTTCACCCCACACGGCCCTGCCGACCTTCCACCTCCCAACCCCCCTCCCCCTGATGACTTCCCCCTGCCGTAATGATGGCCCCTCTTCGCACCTCACCCCCCCCGTGAGGTTTTTCTCCTCTTGTCGTTGCAGATGATGCCTCCAGCTGCCCAGTCGAGCCCGCCTGAGTCTGCCCCTCCTGCGCCATCACCCGCAGGGACCACACCAGCCCTCTCCCGCCGCGAGCGGCGTCGGCGCCGCTTTCTTGCCCGCCGCCTGAGCCGTCTCTCCCTTGAAGATGATGACCCCGTTGAGCAGCAAGTTCTCCAGCTCCTCCATCGAGCCCGCGCTGCCCACACCCCGTCCCCCCACCCTCCCCCACCTCATTCATCTCCTTATCCTCATGCTGTCTCTAGCCTCCTCTGCTACCGCCAACCTGAATCACCAGCCCTTCAATTGGACCCTCAGCCTCTGGCAGTTTGAAAAACTTCTCGCCTTCAACGTGACTGCTGGAGCCCCCTCCTTCACGCTGCACGTTTGCCGGCTGGCTGGATACGATCACACGGATACTAAAATCTCAGGCTCTGTTATAAATACATTTAACATGGGATACATCAGTAATAGGTTGCCACCCCGACCCAAGTGCTCAGGCACCCCTAGCAGTGGTCTTACTGGCCCCTACGGAAGAACTCTTTCCGGTTACTATATATGCCCCCCTTCAGTGAGAGGCTGTCATGATCCAACACATTACTACTGCCCATCCTGGGGCTGTGAAACCATAGCCTACGGCCTGTCTACAACCCCAAAAGACAAGGACCCATATCTCACCCTCAAGTATGGAAATCGATGGGACCGCGTCACACTTTCTGTCAAAGACCCTAATTCAGATCAGTGGTTCACAGGCCGCACTTGGGGGATCCGTCTGTATATGACCGAGTATGACCCTGGTGCCTTTTTTATTATAATGAAAAGACCACCCTCCACTTCACCCCCCCCGCCGTCGGCCCAAATCGGGTTCTCAATCCTCCAAAGACACAACGGCCTCCTTCTCCACCCCACTCCACCTCGCCCGCTCCTTCGCCCGGTACCCCCCTTACCATTGCCCCCCTCAGCTCCCATGCCCCTAAACCTCGCTTGCCCCCTGCGCGATACTCTAATCCCCTCATTAAACTAATCAATGCCTCCTACGCCTCTCTAAACGCGTCTCACCCCAACCTAACTCAAAACTGTTGGCTCTGCCTTTCCCCCTCTCTTCCTCTCTATGAACCTATCGCCACCAACCTCTCCTTTACCGAATCCTCCAACCAGAATCCTACCGAATGCAATTGGAACGTCTCTTCTATCCCCTTAACCTTCCAGTCTGTTTCTTCCACCGGACACTGTGTTCATTCTCATCGAGGCCCTCACTCCTCCCCTAGTGTTTGCTCTAGTTACTCCTCTCCCAGCACCACTGCCAAATTCTTAATCCCTCATAACACCTCTCAATGGCTTTGCACCTCCACCGGACTAACCCCCTGCCTCAGCGTCGCTACGCTCAACGCCACTAATGAAATTTGCCTACTCATTTTCCTAACCCCCCGAGTCCTTTTTCACAGTGACGACGAATTCTTTTCCACCCTTCAACGGCATAAATTCCCCGCTCATATCCAAAAAAGAGAGCCTATCACTGCCATTCTTACAGTAGGTTTCATCCTAGGTCTTGCAGGGGCAGGCACTGGCATCGCTGCCCTTGCCACACAGTCTTCTGCCCTTTCCTCGCTCAGACAAGCCGTCGACGAAGACATCACCTACCTCCTAGACGCAGTCAAATATCTCAAAGACTCCCTCAACTCCCTCTCTGAAGTAGTCCTCCAAAACCGTCGTGGCCTTGACCTCCTCCATATTAAGGAAGGGGGCCTATGTGCCGCCCTTGGAGAAGAGTGCTGCATCTACGCCAATTCCACCGGCCTAGCCAAAGACAATCTAAGAAAGGTCCAAGAGGGACTTGACAAGCGCCGCCGAGAGCGAGAGAGTGCCAACTATTCCTCTAGCCTTCTACACACTCTCCTCCCGTACTTTCTCCCCTTTTTAGGCCCACTCATTGTCCTCATTCTGGCCCTTACAGTGGGGCCTTGGGCTGTCCGAAGGATAGTCCGCCTCGCCAAAGATCAAGCAAACACAGTTTTCAGCTCCTTCGTGCAAGTCCACTACCAACGCCTAGCCACCTCAGAGCCCGACCCTCCACGCCCACGCGCCACTCGGCGCCCCCGTCCCTCCCAGCGCTACACCTCCCATGTTTAGCTCCCAAAGTTCTCCCCTTCCCGAGGAGGCCCGGCACGCACAGGTGTGGCTCACGAAGGTGGCAAGAGGCGGCCATCGATAGGGCCCATCGTGGTCGCCTCGAGCTGTGGGTACGGGTTCTCTGCCCTCCGCATGGGGAATCGGGCGTTTCGGCCGCCCTCCCCTCTGCTCACGCCCCCCTCGTGTCCCCCACACCCCTTGCCGGTAACCCCTCCTCGTTCCTTTCCTCTCCCCTCACCCCCCCCCCATCTTTCCTCCCCACGAAAACGTCAATCCCGCAAAACCTGCGCATTCTTATTTTCAAAAAAGGGAGCAATTGTCCCCTGCTCCCACCCCGCTTTACTCTTCCTTATACTTTTCTTAACTGTTCTTTGTAACCTCTCTGTATTTTGGCCCTTCTCAGCAACAGTTTAAGCTGCTGTCACCCTCCACCCCTCCCCCCAGCCGTTATCTTCCCCCTGCAGCCCTTGCTGTTCTTCCTGCCAGTCCCGCCCACATTGCCAACATATAATCTGCCTTCTTCCTTAGCCACTGCCTACCTCATAGCCATCCGCCCACTCCCACCTATCCACTATCACCCCGTAGCTAGCCCGCCCTAGCCCCAACCCCTCCCCTACCCAGCACTATAAAGCCAAGTGTACTTCCTCAATAAAGCAGACCTGCGCATAGACCTCGTCTCCGTGGTTTCTTCTATCAAACCACGCGTCCCCACCAAGCCTTGAGCCGCCCGCTGCCGCCCCGGTCCGGCCATGGGCTCGGCCCGACCCCCGGCAGCGACCCGCCCGCAGCGGCGGCCACAAAGTCTCAGTTTAATCTTACAGTAATAATCCAAAAATGTGTGTTAATAGTCTGTTTAAACTGCAAAATGAAAACTTAACTACACTTATGCTGCTCAAGTTATTTTAACTGATTGCTGATAACTAATAAAAATGTTTCCAAGCACAAGCTTTCATATTACAGGCAACATGAAGTCCAGAAGAAATCTTCAAGGGTATAATCTATGATATGCTATATAACAGAAGATTTAAAAGCAGCTATACCAAGAAAGTAAGAATTATGAGTCAATTGTAAATAAATTATATATTTTTGTTAATGTGTTGTAATTGTTCTATGTTTGTCTGTCTGTTCGTTCAATGTCAATGTATATTGTAATACCTCCGGATGGTAAATATAAATTACTAGAAATTTTTAAAAGAGCTCTATTCAAATGGCCAAAAATTAAATAAGCACTTATATTAATACTTAAGTTTATTATATTAATACATAAGTTTAAATGTTAATAAGATATCTACAATAATAAAAATTGTAAATCTTAATTAACAAAATTAACTGTACGTCTTCATAAAAAGTTGTTTTTGCCTAGATTAAAATGAATAACTTATTTTTCTTCACAGAATAATATAAAGAATGTAAAACTTAAATGAATATTAAAAAGGTTAAAAGTTTGTGAAAATGCTAACTGAAATGTAATAAGTTTTGCAAAAAGGCGTATTTTGTCCTAAAGTAGAATGGCTAATTTTTCATAAACTCTTGAAACTTAATTTGCATGTGGCAAGTTGTAAAAGGTATTGTGATAATTTTAAGTAAGGGAATGTGTTCTGTAAAGATAAAAGTTGTCTTCAATAGTCTATATGGTTATAAATAAAAGGTTTAATAAAGCATTGTTTACATTAAGGTATTAAATGGCTAATTCCAAAAGGTCATTCTTAAATATATATAAAATTGATGATGATAATAATAAAAGGTAATTTTATAACAGGAAAGATTGACCGCAACCAGCCTCCCCTGCCAACTTGCTTCTAAAAACCATTTCTAATATTGCATGCTACTAAGTATTTAAAGAAAAGTTCATTATTTTAACAAGCTTGTTTAGTGTTTTCAGTATTATAAGAAGTTTGCTTAATAACTTTGTATGTAGGCTATATGGAATTTGTTTTTATTATTTAAGAAACAGAAAATGATTTTGTCCTGAAATAAAATGATTAATTATTGGAAAGAGTAGAATATAGGACGAAACCTGAGTGAATGCTGAAACTGCAGAAAGTTGGTGGAAAAGGAATTTTTACAGTTAAAGTTAAATAAAATTTAATGGGTCTATCTATAAAATTTTACAGGCTTTGGTGTCGGGTAGTATGCTGATGCAAAGTTAAAAATTTTTGTTCTTTCTCAAAGCCTCTCACCATTAATCTGTTTTGGTAAAGTTCTTATCCTCAGTCAGTATACAAAGAAAGTCTGTCTTGTGTTTCTTGTGCTTATCATTTCCTAGGTATTCCAAGAAGGAAAGCTTTATCTCTTAAAGGAACATAATGTTCAAAACTGCTTTCTCAAAACCTAATCCTGAACAGTAGCCTTTTATTTCAAACTAATTATGAGATTTGTTCTTTTACCTTGAAAGAAAAATTAAAGTAATAATTAAGTTCATTTGATATGTTATAAGCTAAATAAAGGTGTTTTACAGTGTTACAAAATTAACAACTTTTTCTTCCCTTAAACCCTCTATTAATTAAAGTCGTATGGATAAAAGGTTTCTATGAATGCTTAAAAGTGTATAAAGTTACCAATATTTCAGCATAATATTAAAGAAAAGTACAATGTGGTTGATTATGGTTTTAATTATTATAAAAGAGTATGTGTCACAAAAACAACCTCTTATCATAGATTAAAGTAACAACATACTATGCAGCAATCCCAAACACTGCTAGTTTGTTGCAAAAAGTTAAAGTCCAGCTATATGGCTATCACTTTGTTTTAAAACTTCCTAAGACTCTCTTTAGTGTCTTCTTAAACAAATCAAGCCAGCTGCATTCCTTTATCTGTAAAAAACCCAACAATAAACTTTTGCAGTGCTTTTCAAGACTGTGTGCATAGCCCAACCATCCTGTACAGTATTTACTGATAGTAATAGTAATGGAAAAGCAGCATACGTTACTCCTCAAAAAGGTTTAGCCAACTCCTTATTAATCTGCTCAATGCACAGAGCTTTGAGCCATCATTAAAGTTTTACAAATGTTTTAAGAGCCCTTGAACATTGTCTCTAACTCTAAATATGTAAGTCTTACTGTCAAGCATATTAATACAGCTCATATCTTTGCTACTGATGAGTTCTCAACTTTTCGCTAACTTGCAACATCTCATCATGTTAAAACAGCATCCTATTTACATTACTCATATACGCTCTCATACCTCTTTGCCTAGTCTTATAACAACAAATAATGCAAGAGCTGATTTATTAGTAGGATATTTGCAGGATGCCAATAAATATTATACATCAACTCATATTAATACTAAGGGACTTAGACATAAATTTCCTCAATTAACAAAACATCAAGCTCAAGAAATTATTTGTACCTGTCCCACCAGTGAACCCTTAACTACAGTGCCTTTTCAGGCTGGAAATAATCCCAGAGGCCTGACTCCTAATCAATTATGGCAAATGGATGTTACTCAAATACCATCCCTTAGTAAACTACAATCTGTTCACGTTTATATTGACACTTATTCTCATTTTATGTGGGCTACTGCTCAAAGTGGGGAACAGTTTCATCATGTTCACTCACACCTCTGGTCTGCTTTTGCTGTAATGGGATGCCCTCTGAAAATTAAAACTGATAATGGACCTTCTTACATTAGTAAATCCTTTGAATCTTTCTGTTTAAAATATGGTATTGAACATGATACCAGCATTCCTTATAATCCTACAGGTCAAGCCATAATTGAATGCAGCCATCATACCCTAAAAACTATGCTTTTAAAACAAAAAGGGGGAGATGATGGTATTATAACACCAAAAGATCAATTAGCTAAAGCTTTATTTACTTTACATTCTCTTAATGTTTATAATTCATTAACACCTGTGGAATGTCACTTAGAAAATGTCAAACATCTACAGTAGACACAGGAAATGAAGATCAACCAATATTCTGGAAAGATATTTTAAGCAATGTGTGGAAAAAAGGCAGGATTATAGTAAGGGGGTGAGGCTATGCTCTTATCATTTCAGAAAATGGAGAACAAATTTAGTTATCTGCGAAAAGGATTAAACTCCAGAATGAAGAGCTGGAGTCTTCTACAACTTCTGATGATGGTGATCGTAAGTAATAAGGAAGCTGCCAGCAATTACACTTATTAGGCCTATGTACCTAACCCCCCATTACTTAGTGTTAACCTGGAAAAGCCCATTCTTTCATAGATATCTGAATAAAACCCATATATTCCCTATACCAATTGATAATCCATTGCCAATTAAACCCTATTAAGAAAAAGAATAGATAATCTTATATTACCATTTGATTATCAACGCTTATGCATTGGTAATCATCCTTCTGTATGTATGTTAAAAATCGGGCCATAGCTATCCTCAAAAATAATAATACTCAGTTTATTGTGACTTTATTTCCCTCTTACGATTTAATCATGACTAAAAATCCTGCTTATAATTGTCCACAAAAAGACGGTAGGGATAAAGAAGGATGGCAAGAATGCCATATAGGAAGAGGATCTGTCATTTTTTATGATTCCTATGGAAGAGCGTGGGAAAGTGCCCCTATGGGGAGTCCCATTGAATATAATGACAGATTTATTTGGCATGGTCTAAATAGTAAAGGACAACAAAAAATAATTTTTACTAAAAATAATAGTGTTTGGAAACAGAAAGGGAAATGGATCCCTTCTTCATGGTGTAATATCACATCTATACACAAGCAGAAGTATCTGTGGAAAGTTTTTCTAGGCATAGCTCCTACTATAGAATGGATTGGGAATAATAGTAAGAATAGTCAATATCTGCATTTAAATCAAATTCATCTTCAGGCATGTGTAAGAGATCCTTATGTGTTTGTGGTTGGGAAATTAACTATAACCCAAAAATGTTCTATTCTATAAAAATGAGGCCTTGCATCCTAGTAGCCATTACCCTACAACTAACATACTATGGAGAAGGCAAACTAAAAAAATTTTACTATCCCCATCCGTGTCAAAGAGAGCCGCCTTCCTCCCTATATTGGTAAAAAATTAGCCTCACAGGTTCAGTTGCTGCAGCTGCCACAGCACATGGTGCGGTCACCCCTCGGGCTGAAGAGTGGTTTGCTGGCCCGGCGGGGGAGCAGCCACGGCAGGCCAAGCCGCTGCCCCCATAATAGGGTGGCTGGTCGGACTCACCGCCACCCCTGAAGGGAGCTCGGCATGGGCGCAGAGTGCCCTCGGGTCTCCCCTTCTCGGCGGCCATGCTTCCGCGGCCACCCCTCCTCCCGGGTGGTACCACACGATGCCTGTGGGGCAGTACCCTTCTTCTTCCTTCTCCCTGCGCAGGCGCAGGGCAGAAAATTCCAGTCTGCCCTTTTCCCCTCCCCCGACAGCAGCAACAGCCAGGCGTGGGCGGAAAAATCCAGTCTGCCCTTTTCCCCTCCCCCGACAGCAGCAACAGCCAGGCATGGGCGGGAAACTCAAGTCTGCCCTCCACCCCAGCAACAGCAGCCACCAATCCCTAAACCCTGCCCCTTCCCCCAGCAACAGCGACAGCCAATCCCTAACCACCACCCCTCCCCCGTCCAGTACTGCCCACTGACCTTTCGCCGGCAACCAATCAGAACAGGGCGTGGCTTCGACCAATCAGCCTTCCCCAGCCCCTATAAAACTGTTGCCTCTCCCTCAATAAAGTGGACCTGCGTGTTTACCTTGTCTCCGCGGTAGTTCTTCTGCCGTGCGCCCACCAGTCCTGAGAGCCCCCGACAAGGGCCTGGCCTCCCTTGTCCCCAGTTCGTCGCCTG
This sequence comes from Dasypus novemcinctus, assembly GCF_030445035.2. Lineage (NCBI taxonomy): Eukaryota > Metazoa > Chordata > Mammalia > Cingulata > Dasypodidae > Dasypus > Dasypus novemcinctus. Next base: position 64,946,753 of record NC_080695.1, read on the forward strand.
CTTCTCCGGGCGACCCCTTCGTCGCCAGCTTCGCCGGGTGACCCCGTCAGCCGAACCGCGCAACCCCTGTGAGACTGACCCCTCGTCTGCTGCCGGACCGGCCCCTCGTCCCAAGTGGGACCGACCCCTCGTCCTGAGCTGGACCGACCCCTCGTCCGCAGCCAGACCCCACCTCTACCGACCGAGCAAACCGTCGCAGTTGGCGCCCAACGTGGGGCAGAGCAACCCCACCGCCACCGACTGAGCAAGCCACCGCAGTTGGCGCCCAACGTGGGGCAAGGCAACCCCACCACAGCACAACGTGGGGCAGAGCAACCCCACCGCCACCGACTGAGCAAGCCACCGCAGTTGGCGCCCAATGTGGGGCAGAGCAACCCCACCGCCACCGACTGAGCAAGCCACCGCACATGGTGCTCTTGGTCATGGCCTCATCAGCTTGCAATACTTTAAACAACAACAACAAATTAGCCTAGAATCCAGTGCGCAGTCTCTTAACTCTATGCAGCAGCAACTAACATCCCTCGCCCAAGTTTCTTTACAAAACCACAAGGCCCTTGACTTACAGCTGAAAAAGGGGGAACCTGCCTTTTCCCCAGGAAGAATGTTGCTACTATACAAATCTGGTATTGTTGAGCAAAATGTTAAAATACGAGAATTGCGGGAAGGGATACTGCCCTCCCAGTCCTCCTCCTCCCCGATGTTAGTGTTATTAATGGAACTGAACCTGTACCTGTCCCCAGCATGGACTACATTGCCGGCCACTCTAGAAGAGCTGTGCAACTTATCCCACTTTTTGTTACCTTAGGCATTTCTGGAGCCCTAGCCACTGGTACTGCGGGGTTAAGACTCGCTCTTACCCAATATACAAAATTATCTAAGCAATTAATTAATGATGTCCAGGCTTTGTCGAGCACTATACAAGATATTCAATATCAAATAAACTCTCTAGCTGAGGTAGTGTTACAGAAGAGGGTTAAATCTGCTTACAGCAGAACGTGGAAGAATATATCTAGCTCTGCAGGAACAGTGCTGCTTTTATGCCAACAAGTCTGGCATTGTTCGAAATAAAGTTAAAAGGCTTCAAGTGCGACATTCTTAATACTCCATAATACAAAATGACTGTGTTCCTCCACCGGCCTCACCCCATGTCTTAGCATCCAAGCCCTCAACACCACCCGTGAAACCTGCATGCTTGCTATTATACTCCCCCGCATTTATTTTTATAATGATAACCAATTCTTTGACTCCTGGCAGCGTCACCTTCTACCAACCTACGTACAGAAGAGAGAAGTTATCACCGCCATCACAATCACTTCACTTTTAGGTCTCGCTGGAGCCGGCACTGGAGTAGCAGCCCTAACTACACAACAAACTTCTTTCTCCTCTATCAGGCAAGCCGTCAATGAAGATATAGCCCACATCGAAACCTCCATTTCCCATCTAGAAAAGTCCCTAAATTCATTATCTGAGGTTGTCCTCCAAAATTGCAGAAGGCTCCTCTTAAAGAGGGAGGGATTTATGCGGCATTAGGAGAGGAATGCTTTTTTTTATGCTAATCATTCCGGCCTTATTAGAAATAACGTAGCTCAGCTCAGAAATGGACCAGCAAAGCGTAATAAAGAGAAACCCAAAGAAATTTCTCCTGGGGGATTAATGGAATCCTCCCTTATATTCTTCCCATATTGGGCCCACTAATAACTATACTCCTCATATTGTCTTTTGGACCTTGGGCCGTAAAAAGAATTATTCAGTTAGTTAAGGACCAAGTTGACTCCGCTCTCGGCAGGCCCATTCAAGTGCACTACCATCGACTCCACCTCGCTGATCAGGGTATATCTATGGACCATCCAGACTGCCTCCCCTAAGACATCAACTCTCCCCGCCAATAAGCTGCTGAGTGCAAGGTACAACACTGCAAGAGACGGTTAGAGGTAAGCACAACCTAGCTGTTCTCTGAGAAGCATGCCTCACTAATCTAGGGGGTCCGCTCTGTTTGCAAAGGCCACTAGCAGGGTGCTTCGACCACATTCAGCCTGCACAGGTAGGCGGGATGCATCGACAGCATCACTGGCCGCTCAGGGAGCTGGGCTGGTTAGCCAATGACGGGCAACTGAACTGACCTAACAGTCAACCTAAGACAGGGACATGGCCTTTTGCTGCCATGCTTCCCGATGACGGGTAAGACTGGTCACGTGTGTGAGTGAGCTAAAACGGCTCACCGGGTGCAGTTCCGACCTAAGACAGGCACGGTCCCCCCTTTTTTCTATTCGCCCTTGTAGCACAGTCGGTAAAGCCCCCTCTTCACATCGAGAAAATGAGGACTCTGTTTCCCTCAGTTAGCCACGCAGAAGGTACTGTGCTAATATAAGAAAAAGGGAGGAGATGTTGGGAGCGATAAAAAGAATGTATGCCGAACTCAGCGAGAGTCAGTAGCACGGCTGCCAGAGAAGAGCCAACCCTCTCAATTAAGCAAACTATAATTAGCTCCTCACAATATGCCAGGTCCCACAACATGGCAGAATCCAAATCTGCCCTGTCACTTCCTTATTCTTCTTCCCCTTCAGGTCTTTGTTCTCCGTCTTCCTGCCACTGCCCAGACTGATAAGGCAGTGCGCAGGTGTAAGGCGGGGAAACTGAAACCCACCCTACACGTCAGTAGCAACCATAACCAATCCCTAACTTCCACCCCCGCCTATTACCCCTCCCCTTCCCAAGAGTATATATGCTTTGTTCCCCTCAATAAAATTTGCAGCTTGATCCTCACCCTGTCTCGCTGTCATTCCTCGCGTCTCCTGTCTCACCATTCCCATCCACGCAACCACGAGCCCCCGTTTACTGCCCCGCTGGCCGGGGCATTCACACCCCAGCCCCCCCCCTGGGGCAGGGCATGCTGCCTTCTCTGGGCTCCCCCCATCCTTGGACCATCAGGTCAAGGAAAAGACCCTGAAATGCCCAGGTTAGCATTTCCCAAAGTGTTTGGAGAAGATCCGAAAAGGTGCTCTGGGGGAAAGGGCTTCAGGAGCACACGGCTCATCCAGCTGGTTCGAGGATATTTAAAGCGAACGTAGGGAAGCGGACGTGGCCCAGTGGCTAGGGCGTCCGTCTACCACACGGGAGGTCCGTGGTTCAAACCCTGGGCCTCCTTGACCCGTGTGGAGCTGGCCCATGCGCAGTGCTGATGCGCGCAAGGAGTGCCCTGCCACACAGGGGTGTCCCCGCATAGGGGAGCCCCACGCGCAAGGAGCGCGCCCCGTAAGGAGAGCTGCCCAGCGCAAAAGAAAGTGCAGCTTGCCCAGGAATGGCGCCGCACACACAGAGAGCTGACACAACAAGATGATGCGACAAGAAGAAACACAGATTCCTGTGCCGCTGACAACAACAGAAGCGGACAAAGAAGAACACACGGCAAACAGACACAGAGAGCAGACAACTGGGGTGGGGGGGGGAAGGGGAGAGAAATAAATAAAATAAATAAATCTTTAAAAGCAATTAGGTGGGAGTGGATATGCTCAAGTGTTTGAGCACCTGCTTCCCATGTACAAGGTCCCTAGTTTGATCCTGATCCTTCCTAAAACAAAACAGACAAACAAATAAATGAAAAGAAACCAACTCTCACTGGGGAGCAGATGTAGCTCAGTGGTTGAGCGCCTGCTTCCCATGTACTAGGTCCTGGGTTCAATCTTCAGGACTTCCTAAAACAAACAAAAACAAGTTGGGAAGGTTCTGAACAGGGGGAGATACGGTTGGAATCATGTTTCTTGAAAGGCCATTCTGGCTGTGGCACAAGAAGGGGACTGGAGAGTGAGTGAGGATATTAAGGGGGCAGGGGGATGGGAGGAGGCTCGATTCCTGGGGAGAGGAGATGGGGCTGAGAGTGTGCCCGGGAGTTATGCTTTGAAGGAGGGCGTCTCCACCTTATTTGTGCTTCAAGCTCGTCACTGGCTGCCTCTGGCTCTTCCGGTAAAGATAAAACTCCCTACAGGCCTTTGATAAACTTGGCCCAGTCTGGCTCCTGCTGTCTCACTCCATCCTCTTTGCTCCCCTTCCCAGTCGCCCCACCACACTCCCTCTCGCCTCAGGACCTTTGCACAGGCAGCTAGCTCCCACTCTCGGGAATGTCCTTTCCTTTGCTTACTTCCTGGTCTTCCTTAAGATCTTGGGTCAATCAGCACTTCCCAGAAAAGCCTTCCCTGCCGCCTCCAGCTCTGCACTGTCCCTGCTGTGCGGCACAGTGGGATTTTATCCCATGTGCATTCCTGGGTTAACGCCTGCCTCCCCCATAGAAGGTAAGCTTTCAGGGGGACAGGGCTGGCTTGGGCTAAGCTTAGCTCTGGCTCAGTACCCAGCTAATGAGCAATGAACACTGGTCATGCGACGCCAGACGGCTAAGTGGATGATTGGTCCCAAGTGGGCAGAAATCTTGGGTTGACGCCATCCGATGGGCCAAGCAGACCTGTGACAATGGGCGGAAGAAGTCCTCCTGGGGCCTCCTGCTTGGCGGGCCGCGGGTGGAGCTCCCGCTCAGGATCGAGGCTTATCCAGCTCTCCACACCACACCTCGCTATCGGTTCACATCTGCCACCCCGTGGGCCCCCGGGGGGGTGGGATGGGGTGGGCACTTCTGACCTCTGGGTGTCAGGCACGGAGCCTGGCCTGGGTGACACACTTGATGAACGACTGTTGAGCTGAACTGCACCTCACCCTGGCCTGGAATTCCCAGAGGCCTCGATGAGGTGAGACGTGGGGAACGGACGGAAGGACGGAGAGCGGACCAACCACTTGCTGAGCTCCCATGGGGTACGATGGCCTGGGCTGGGGGGTGTTACACCCATATCCCTCACAGCAACCATTTCACGGAAGAGGAAACCGAGGCATGGAAAGGTCAAGTGTGACCACCAAGGGTCACTTACCCGGGGCCTCAACTTCTTAATATTGAAGATGGGATGAGAATATATTTACCTTGGAGAGTCACTGGGGAGGACCAGAAAATGATAATGGGAAGCGCTTAGTATCTGCTGGGGTCCAGAGCACGGCGTCCCTCTGTCCCACGGAGCCCAGAGGGTACTGGGCGTCGGCTTCTCCTCTGGGTTGGTCCCCAAATCCTTGACCCTGCACAGGGCCAGGAGGGGGGCAGGTGTGTGAGGCAGGGTCGTGCAAGGGCTGGGTCAGAGCCCATCCTTATTTAAAATTTGGATATTTTGCTCAACAGGATTTTTTGGTGTTAATTTCATTTCTAAAAACATTGCATTCAAACATGACTTATCTGATCACGGGTTTGGGGGCACCTCCTAAGTTGTGGGCCCAAAGCGGGTGCCCCCCTCACCCAGCCCTTGCTAATAATGTCTATTTCCCGCCCTCGCCAGCCTGGGCAGTTCAGGTCTTTGGGGAATTTAGGGGAAGAGTTTTCCGGTCTTCCGGCTTCCTCTCTGTAAACGGGGGGAGGGCTTCCTGGCTCCCACGAGCCCGTCCATGGAACTCACTGCTGAAGTAGAACCCAGGTCACTGGGGGCTGAACGAGTGTCCCTACTTGAGCCCACCCGGCGCCCAGCCCCCCTTAGGCCCTATGACCTCTCCTGGTCACACTCCTCCTCGCCAAGTCTCCACTTGCCTGACTTTTTAAAAAAGCCATTTATTGAGATATAATTCACATACCATGCAAGTCACCTACTTAAAGTAGAATGCAATGGTTTTTCAGATATTTACAGGGTTGTGCAGCTCTCACCAGTGTTTTAGAATTTTTCCTTACCCCAGAAAGAAACCCGGGCCCCCTGGGCTCTCACCATCTTCTGCGCACCCTCCCAGCCCCTGAGGAAACACCCACCTGCCTCGGGTCTCCGGGGATTTCCCCACCCTGGACACTTCACAGGGATGGAATCTGACCACGCAAGCGGTCGTTGGTGCCTCTCACGCCATCCTGTCTGCAGGGGGCAGCCACCCCGCAGCCTGGGTGGGAACCGCATTCCTTCCTGTAGCCGAATCCTCCTCCACGGTGGACGGTGGGGCGGGCCACGTCTTCTTTGTTCTTGGTCCTTTCCACTGTCGGCTCTGGCGAATAACGCGGCTACGAACACGCGTTTTGTGTCAGTTGTCGTTTCCCGTGGGTTTGTACCGAGGAGGGGAATTGCCGGGGCGAGGGGCCCCCGGGGTTTCCCGGGTGACCGCGCAGCACGGCGGGGAGGCGGCGCCTGCCTCCCGGGGCCCTCCCCGCAGGCCCCGGAGTCATGCCCACCCCGGGGTCCCAGCGTCCTTCCCGGGGGGGGCGGAGGCTGGCCCTTCCCCGCGCCCCCCAGGTGCCCCTGCCCGGCCGGTTCCCAGGCGGTCACCCCTCCCTCCTGAACTGGGGCGGCACCGTTCACGCCAGGCCGTGGCGCGCGACAGGGAGGCTCGGGGCGGCCGTGGGGAAAGGACAACTTTTCACCTTGCCGCCTTCCTCTTCCGGGCTCCCCCGCCCATGGGCCCCCCGCCTGCCCCTGCCCCCTCCGCGCTCCTCCGGCCGCCGCCGCCGCCGCCGCCGCCGGGCCCCGGCCAGGCGGCTCCTCCGCAGGGCGCGTGGGGAGGCGGGGCCGAGCCTGCGCCCGGACGGGGGCGGGACGCGCATGGCCGCAAAGCCAGGGTCCCCCGGCTTTTCAGGGGAGCCTCAGCCCGCGGGTGCCGCCCCCAGGCCGCCGCTGCCCGCGCGCCCGCACTCAGGTAACGTCGGGGCAGCGGCGGCCACCCCCGCCCCGCCCTCCCCGGGCTCCGGCACGCCGCCCATTGGTCGGCGGACCCCCGGGGGCGGGCCCTGGGCGGGGCCGCGGCGAGCCCGCCCTGCAGACCACGCCCCCTCGTCCTGCCGGCCACGCCCCCTCGCCCGCTCGGCTCTCGCAGTCGGAGCCAAGCGGCGGGCGGAGCGCAGCGGTCCCCAGGTAGGGCGCTCTGCGGGGGGCCCAGGGTGGGCGCTTTCCGGGGGACCCAGGGTGGGCGCTTTCCGGGGGACCCAGGGTGGGCGCTTTCCGGGGGGGCCCAGGGAGGGTGTGGGGCGCCCCGCCCCGAGGTCCCGGGAGCCGCCGAGTTGGGGGCCTCGGCCGCCGCCGCCCGCGTTCCGGGCCCTGGTGCGGGTGCCCGCGGGCTCGCCGGCAGGAGGCGCCGGGCTGGCTTCTGCGCGCTGCGGGGAGCGCGGGGGAGCGCGGGTTACTCCTCCGGGGGAAGGTGGGTGTGGCAGCGCGGGAGGCTCTCGGTGGGGGGCGTCGGGCCGCGCTTCCCGCCACCCACCTGCTTTCTGCGGGCTGGGCCAGCTCACCCCCGCCGGCGCCCTCGCCCGCGGCTGCAACGGGATGGAGGGGAAGGGACGGGGCGGTCGAAGGCGCGGGCCGGGGAGGTGGCGCCAGCTGTGGGCTCGGAGGGGGGGATCGCGGGCAGCGGAGGGGGAAGTGGGGGGGCTCCGCCCTGGCGCCGAGCGATTGGTCGCCTCTGGGGGAGGAGGAGCCGCCGGGCGCGCTCGCCCGGCTGTTTGCGCGCGGCTGGGGGCCCCCCCTGGCGGAGGCGGAGAACTGCCCCCGCGCCCCGCGCCGAGGTGCGCGGGCGGGACACGCCACGTTCTTATGCGATTTTTCAAAAGGAAGCCCCAGGCCCCGCCGCTGCCGGAGTGGCTGCGCGTGGGGAGGCGTCCCGCGCCCGGGCAGGGCCTCCGTTCTCCAAGGTGGGGGTCTCGTTGCCGGGGTTCGGGAGGCCTCTGGGTGTAAGTTTTCCTTCCTTAAAAGGCTGCGTGAGAACGCGGGGCGATGGCAGCCCGGGCCGGGAGAAGCGCTGGCGGCGGGGTTTGAGGGTTCCTGCCTGTCCGGTCTCTGCGCCCCGTGTTGCGCCTCCACTTCCACGGGCGAGAGAACTCGTAAAAGCACAACCGGCGCCGATCCGCCGCGGCTCAGTGAAACCGTTTCCTGA